>NC_140528.1:12811690-12919190 GCF_057382185.1 Mchenga conophoros | reverse complement strand
CGGCTTTTTATCTGCCGATCGCCGTGCTACGGTTGCAAGAAAAAGAAGCAGAAATGACGTTCTCTACGCGTTGAGACGTTCCCCGTCCGTCGGCTAAACACTTGATTGAAACTTCAATGCGACAGTGACACCAAGTAGAATTATAAATGTCACATAGCCCCAAACATGTCTTTTTCAAAGCCTGCGGTGAAGAGAAAGGTTGGTGATGAGCACCGACAATTTCAGGAAAAGTGGGAAATGCAATATTTCTTTGTTGAGCACAGGGGCACCCCGACCTGTCTTATTTGCACAGAGAAAGTTGCGCTGCACAAGGAATACAATTTGAAACGTCATTACACAACTAGACATGCTGAGCTGGATGCAAAATACCAGGGAGACGAGAGAGCGAACCGGGTTGCCAGTCTTAAAACAGATCTACTGAGGCAGCAAGATTTCTCCAAGAAAGCAACCAAAGAGAATAATGCAGCAGTCGGAGCCACGTGGTTAGTGAGATGATTGCTAAAGCAGGGAAGCCATTCACAGAAGGTGCATTTGTCTAAAAGTGCATATTGCAGGCTGCAAATATAGTCTGTCCGGGAAAGAAAGGTCAGTTTAGCAACATCAGCCTTTCTGCCAACACCGCAGCAGATCGCATTTCTGACCTGTCAAGTGACATTTATGACCAACTGTGTGAGAAAGCCAAATGTTTCAGTGTATACTCAGTCGCTCTTGATGAGACCACAGACATCACCGACACCGCCCAGCTCCCAATGTATGTCCGTGGTGTTGATGACAGTTTTGAAGTGATGGAGGAGCTGCTCACAGTAATTCCAATGCATGGCCAGACCACCGCTCAGCAGATATTTACAAGCTGTGTGATGCCATTGAGAATGTTGGTTTGCCATGGAAGAGGTTTGTTGGAATAACAACAGATGGAGCGCCATCAATGACAGGGAGGAAACATGGACTGGTGGCACAAAACAAACTGGAAGAGGAAGGCGTGGAGGAGGCCATTGCTCTGCACTGCATCATCCATCAGCAGGTCCTTTGCAGCAAATGCCTGAAGTTTGACAATGTGATGTCTATTGTTGTGAAATGCATCAACCAAATCAGATCCAGGGGCTTAAAGCACCGAAGGTTCTGAGCTTTTTTTAGAGGAAATGGAGTCAGAATATGGGGATGTGCTCGACTTCACTGAGGTACGTTGGCTCAGCAGGGGAAATGTATTAAAGAGACTTTTTGAGTTGAGAGCAGAAGTGAAGCCTTCATGGAGAAGGATGGAGTTAGTGTTCCTGTGCTAACTGATCCCAAATGGCTCATGGACTCAGCTTTTCTTGTTGATATGACACATGAGCTTAATGTACTGAACAAGACGTTACAAGGCCAGGGGCAACTTGTCAGTGCTGCCTATGACAACGTGAGAGCATTCTCCACAAAACTGGCGCTCTGGAAAGCTCAGCTCTCTCAGACAAACCTTTGCCATTTCCCAGCATGCAAGGCACTCGTGGATGCAGGCACACCATTCAGTGCTGACGAGTATGTTGATGTCATTTTGAGGCTACAGGAGGAATTTGATCACAGATTTGCTGACTTCAAGACACACAGAGCCACCTTTCACATTTTTGCGGACCCCTTCTCCTTTGATGTGCAAGATGCCCCTTCTGTGCTTCAAATGGAGCTCATTGAGCTGCAGTGCAACTCTGAACTCAAAGCAAAGTTCAGGGAGGTGAGTGGAAAAGCAGACAAGCTTGGACAATTTTTGAGAGGATTGAGCCCTAGTTTCCCTCGGCTTTCCCAAATGTTCAAGCGGACCATGTGCCTTTTTGGTAGCACATACTTGTGCCAAAAGCTCTTCTCCACTTTGAACTTCAATAAGTCCAAGTACAGGTCCAGACTTACGGATGATCATCTTCAAGACATACTGAGGGCCGCAACTGCTTCCTCCCTCAGGCCAAATCTGGCTCGGCTATGCGAGAGGAAACGCTGCCAGGTCTCTAGCAGCAAGGAGTAGGCAAGAGAAGCCATGTTCAGAAGAACAGTTCATTTTCTACAGTGTTCCATTCATGTTCAGAAGAAGGTTATAGAACTGTTAATACAGACATTTCAATCTAAACACAGCAGATATAGAAGACTGAAAGAAACACACAAGTTCACTGACTAAAAATATCTTATTATTATTTTATTTATGTATTACAGATTGATTTATTTTCTTATTAATTCTTAATTTGTTTATTCATTTTTCATATTTTGTGTTAAAAAATAAAAATAAAGAGATTTGAGAAGATTGGAATTTTTTAACCATGCCTTTCTTGTGGAAAACCTAATGCGGCCCAGCCTCACCCAGACTCTGCCTGCAGCGGCCCCCAGCTAAATTGAGTTTGAGACCCCTGTCCTACACCATAAATCAGTAAGAGAGGGTACGACCTCTCTCATGGCCCCAAGTGGTGTGTGCATGCCAGAGCACTCTGGAAGGCACACAGAGTCTTTACAGACTACTCAGGATCAAACCTCTATCATCATCCAATCGATTATAAAACTAAGCATGTATGAGTAAATATTTTTAAGCATATCCCATATGGAAAAGACTAAAAACTTATATGATGAAAGTCATACTCACGAAAGTGGCCACTTTCTCATTACTTTCATATATTGTTTTAGTAAGTATCGAAAACATACAAGTTTCATTATATAATTTTTCAAGGGATCTTATATCTGTTTTCACTCTTGTATGCTTTTCATACAAGTTTCACACAAGACAGATACAAACTTTATAAGATTTATATATCTTTTCCATATGGGAAATGACAATCAACAATATAAAGCTTACAGCTGGTTTTAATAACAACATTTATTTGTTTCTCAAATGAGAAAGAGCTATCGAGAAACACTCCTAAATCTTGAGTTCTTAACTTTTCCAGTGGGCCAAATTCAACATTATCTGCTAATGCTAAATAGGTTGCCGTTATTAACTAATGCTAATTGGATGTGAATTAGCATTATGCACTAATGCTAACACTTACTTTTTAACAATGTGAGTAGCTAATGCTAACACTATTTCCCTTAACTTTATAACAATGTGAACGGCTAATGCTAACACTCTTTTCCCTAGCAATACAACATCTGAGCTTCTAATGCTGAGTAGGTCGCCATTAGCACCTACGTCTAATTAAAGGCAAATACGCATTAGAACCTAATGCTCATATCGTTTTCCTTTGCTTTATAACAATGTGAGCAGCTACTGCTAAATAGCATTAGCTAATAACAGCAGTCTAATTTAATGTAAGTTAGCCTCATTTGCATTATAACGATGTGAGGAGTTAATGCTAAGTATGCTGCCATTAGCAGCTAATTCTAATTAGGGGTGAATAATTATTACCAGCTAATGCTAATATCGTTTTCTCTTCCCTTTTAACAATGTGAGCAGCTAGTGCTGGGTAGGCTGGTGCTAGCAGCTAATAGTAAAGCTAAAGCTAATTTGATGTGAATTAGCATTACATTAGTGAGGAGTTAATGCTAAGTAGACTTCCATTACAGGTAATGCTAATTTTAGGTATTTAGGAATTGGCAGCTAATGCTAATACCATATTTTCTTGCATTATAACAATGTGACCAGCTAATACTAAGTAGGTTGCCGTTATTAGCTAATACTAATTTGAGGTGAATTAGCATTATCCGCTTATGCTAACAATGTTTTTTCTTACTTTTTAACAATATGAGTAGCTAATCTGAACATTTTTTTTTATTTAATTGTAACTTTTCCCCTGTGATGTGAAGAGGTAATGCTAAATAGCACGCCATTAGTGGCTAATTCTAATTTTAGATGAAAAAGCATTAAAAGCTAATGCTAATACCATATTTTCTTGATTTATATCAATATCAGTAGCTAATGCTAGGTATGTAGCCATCATTAGCTAATGCTAATTTAGGTGAATTAGCATCATCCGCTTATGCTAACAATGTGTTTTTTTACTTTTTAACAATACGCCATTAGTGGCCAATTCTAATGTTAGATGAGAAAGCATTAACAGCTAATGCTCATACTGTTTGCTTTGTAAGAATGACAGCAGCTAATGATACGAAGTCTACCGTTGTTAACTAATGTTAATTTGATGTGAATTAGCATTATCCGATAATGGTAACTCTTTTCCCCTGCATTACAACGACGTCAGGAGTTAATGCTAAGTAGGCTGCCATTAGGGGCTAACTCTAATTAGGGGTGAACAATTATTAGCAGCTAATGCTAATACCGTTTTCTCTTTCCTTATAACAACTTGAGCAGCTAATGCTAATTTGATGTGAATTAGCATTATATTAGTGAGCAGTTATTGCTAAGTAGGCTACCATTAGCAGCTAAAGCTAATTTGAGGTGAATAAGCATTAGTAGCTAACGCTAATACCCTTTTCTCTTGTGTTATAATGATGTGAAACGTTAATATTGTTCTCAAACAACAGAATGAGAATGAAATATTGATTCTAACAGGGCCCATAAACAGTATTAGCTTAGCAGCATTAGCTTATCAGAGTTTCCATCATGGTCACATAAATCCTTAGCAGAGCAAAGTGGCCTACTTAGCAATAGCTGCTCAAGTTGTAGAAAGCAAGGGAAAACAGTAATAGCATTAGCTGCTAAATGTGCACTTGAGAACAAATTTATTGTTAATTCAGCTGTGAATGTAGAGTTTGTCATTATTTAAGCTTCCATTTCCAAATGTTAGCTGCTCCTGTCTGCCTCTTTGTCACAAACACAGACTGAAATGATTCACAGCCTTGTTTCATCCTTCTGTCACTGTGGACATACAGCATGGGAAACATACACATGGCTGACACTTTATTAGGTACACTGGTATCTATCTCAGGTACACCTGTGACCTAAATGTTCCTGCAACCAGACTCCTTGGAGACCCCTACATAAATATCCATGAACTATCCAGCTAGACTAGTGTGTCTGTCCCTGAAAATATTCCTGCATGTGTGATTGTTCATGTCTCATCTGCAGGAAACAAACAGGAAGTGAGTGAAGGACACAGGAAATGTTTCCAGCTCTTCCTCCTCTATCAGACATTCTCTCCATACCTGAGAGTGTCCAGTCTCCAGCCTGGATCCTTCAGTCCAGCCGACAGCAGCTTAATTCCTGAATCACCTGGATGATTGTAGCTCAGGTCCAGCTGTCTCAGATGGGAGGGGTTGGAGGTCAGAGCTGAGGCCAGAGAAGTACAGCCTTCCTCTGTGATCAGACAGCCTGACAGACTGCAGACACACAAAACAACAATCAATCTGTCAACAATCGTTTTCTCTTTGTCACAATAACATCTATCCATCCATACATCCATTCAATGTAACTTTATTTATAAGTGACAATACCCAACAGACAACAACAGTCATCTGAAGCTGTTTAACAGTGTAAGGTAACCGCCTCCACTGTGAGCAGCACTTGGTGATGGTGGGAAGAAGAACTCCCTTTGACACAAAGATCCTCCCAGTGAAAACAGGCTCCAGGAGGAGCAGCATCTTGGTTTATAATCCGCCTTTGGATCATCAGTTTAGGAGATGAAGGATCCAAGTAAAATAACAAGTTAAAAAATATGCAGCTATGGTCACTCACATGGACATCCTCCACACATACATCATGTATATTTAAACCCAGGGAGAAAACAAGATCCAGTGTGTGACCCTTTGTATGTGTGGGGCCAGAAACATGCTGCCTAAAGTTAAAAGACTCAGTGACAGTGATGAGCTCAGCAGCAGTGTTACAGGATGCTTCATCAATATGACGGCTCAAATCTCCCAACCTTCTCCAATGAAATGATGGATGTCAGAAGGTCATTAAATTCAGTTAGAAAGACCCCATCAGGTAGAATAAAATACAATAATTGGTTTTTAGAGAACTGACCATCATCTGTGACTCAAATGCAGAAAAGGAGTCCGAGGTCATCAGACTGCATGTGAATCTGTCCTGGTAAACAACAGCGAGTCCTCCACCACGTCCTAAAAGACGCGGAGTTCAGATGACGGAGCAGCCAGCCGGGCAGATTTCATTCAAGTGGACATAATCAATGTTCCCTCTAAGCTGCGCACGGGCGCAATCCGCTGACACGCTCTCTGCACACAGAATATCTGCATTGCGCACAAAAAGATATCTAACTTGAATTGAAATTAAAATAAATACGTTAACAATTCTGCTTTGCAGTGTTAGTCAGTGACTGGCTGCTCCAGTATTTAGAACGATGCCGCCTTATCCCATAGTCCAGCCAATGATTCACATTCGTATATACGCAGCTAATCAATGTCGCTGACGGGCTATGACAGCGTCCTCATGTGCCGACACCGGTGTTTTGGTTGATGTGGAGTGAAGCCACGTTAATGACAACGTGATCCCGTGATCCAAGGGACGCTCAGGGAGTTTGTGTGTTCGCTCAGACACATGAAACATTAGAGGGAACATTGGACATAATTCTTATTTTGCTGCCACGTCTCAGTCAGACACATGAAATCTAGAGACTCTTTAATAAAGAGATCGCTTAGAATAAATGATTTGTTTGTTATGGAGCGAACGTTAAGCGGGGCCAACCGAGTTGATGACGGTCGATCTGCAAAATCAACAGCTGACTGCAGCGGCACTTGAAATAAAGACAATGCAGACCTGTGGACCTGCTGGGCAGGGCAGCGACTCCAGAGCTGGGGGAAGCAATGATCGATGAGCAGACATAGCTGTTATCAATAAAAACAGTGAACGTTTGACGGACACACCGTGAGAAAAACTGCTTCTGAGCCACAGAGCCCAGGTCCCAGTCACCGGCGTAACATATTAACTAAATGTCAGGAGAGGAAGTGGACGCAGGCACCAGGATTCTCCCCACAGCCAAGAAGCTAGCCTCTGGTAGCTTCTCAGTTTCACCTGGACGTCGGCCCTCGTTCCCCTTTTCCATCTCTTGAGGGTGAAAGTCCTGCGGGTTGTGAAGAGTAGCACACCAGGGGAGGAAGAGTTTTTCTGTTCAGCTGTTACAGTAGCTCTCCACTGAATCTTTGATGTTAAACCCTTTAAGACCTACCATAGAACCAAGTCTGCCAGAGCTTATCTTTAGATTTTTACATGCTGTAGTGCAGACCTTCCCAAACTGTGGTGCCCGCCCCCTAGGGGGGGCGCAGAGCCATGGCAGGGGGGGCGCGGTATGAAAAGGGAGGGGAACAAGACGCTTGAACACTGCTAGCACGGCGCCCACAGAAACGCAAAGCAGGAGATGAAGCATCGCTGAATATGTTTCCAAACCAACTTCATTCTAAGCCAAAGACTAGAAAATATGGTGAAGCAAATCTGCCCTTTGGCTTCACCTGCACAGGTGCTGAGGTAGGTCCCTGCGTCGGGAGCAGCGCTGGGCTCTTCCAATCATGGACAAACAGGATCCCACATTCTTAATTTTTAGTTCACAAACACTTGTTGTAGTGACTAACTACTCCTGACATTTTGGAGATGTTTGCTCTTTATAGAGTAAAGTTACAGCGGGATACAAATAACATCAGGCTGATCCTGCCACGATTTGTTCCCTCGATTCAAATCACGGACAAACAGGATCCCACATTCTTGATTTTTAGTTCACAAACACTTGTTGTAGTGACTAACTACTCCTGACATTTTGGAGATGTTTGCTCTTTATAGAGTAAAGTTACAGCGGGATACAAATAACATCAGGCTGATCCTGCCACGATTTGTTCCCTCGATTCAAATCACGGACAAACAGGATCCCACATTCTTGATTTTTAGTTCACAAACATTTGTTGTAGTGACTAACTACTCCTGACATTTTGGAGATGTTTGCTCTTTATAGAGTAAAGTTACAGCGGGATACAAATAACATCAGGCTGATCCTGCCACGATTTGTTCCCTCGATTCAAATCACGGACAAACAGGATCCCACAGCTGTTTATGTTTTTGAACCCATTTTGCACAGAGAGGCATTTTTTGAAAATGTATTGACAGCAATGTTGATTAGTATTACAGAAGAAGAAAAAACAACTACCCGTGACGCCTTTGTAAATGGAGGGACAGTAACTGCGTGTGAAACCTGCAGATACTCAGAGTAACAGTATTTTGTCTCTGTCTGCCATTCTGCAATTCATCTCACATAAACAATAACGTGACGTGAAAAAAGGCGCAACCTTTGACGTTGCCAGATGAACTCTGTATTCCTCGTCCGCAAAAAAGGAGTTTTAAAAAAATCTCAGTTTTTGGTGATTTGAAACGCTGTTTGGATGAAACAGCTGCGTTTTCAAAAATACCAGTGTAGGTGCGGACGTAGCGTAAAAGATTTAGTAGTTTATTTTCTTACTACCTGTAATTTATTGCAGATTACTTGTATTTGCTTAATTGTTTACTAAATGTTTGAGGTGTGAAATAAACCGCAATGGAGCAAAATATGGGCGTGTGTGGTTGGAGGATGTGTTAGTGCGTGTGCGTGCTGTTCACGCGCCGGGGGGGAGGCGAACGTTTTTCGTGTAAAACAAAGGGGGGCCCAGCAAAAAAAGTTTGGGAACCACTGCTGTAGTGCCATTTTGGGGAGCAGTTCAAGTTGCTATACATCAATACAACCGTTATAGCCCAAATTTTAATAATATGTATGCATTCAGTCCATAGTAACTACATATACATATATACATATACAGCAAAAAGTGCAATAAACTAGAACAAATTGAAAATTGTTTTGTTTTGTATTTTTACATATATTTGTAGTTAGAGAAATTTAAGAGGTTTATCCCTCAAAACTGAAGAACTAAAAAAGTTGCACAAAATAGTTTCCAACCCCAGGAAATGTAATTTGAGTGTATCCATAGTTGTATTTTTGAGATACACCAAAATGTATATACTGCATGAAAAACTAAAATAAATACTACCATGTGAATTTGCAAGAAAAACTTCAGTGCATCAAAATAAACTATTTCCAACTGTGTAATTTGAGTTCTAAGCCTCCCAGAAACTATACTGAAAGGGTAAACTCAAACATGACTTTTAAAAACACCAGTGTAGGCTTCAAGGTAAAAAAACCAAACAAACAAACAACTAGAATTTTCGCAAAAACGACGTCACTTCAGGTTTCGGGCAGGTAATGGCGGACATACGATAGTTTGGGCTGACATCTATTCCAACGTAGGAAGTGCTATGAACATCTGATCGGATTGGCAAAGCGTGTTTCTGGAATATTACTTTTTTGTTGCTGCAAGTGCTTTTCATGCAACTTTTGCAAAGCTATGTGTGGAAGGAAACGGTGACCTAGGATAAGCTGGATACATAAGATGTAAGTACAACTCCGGTTTCACATGCAAAAATAAAAATTATTGCACTAGCTTGTGTGGTTGCCGATCTACAGGCATTTAAAAATAGTTACGCAAAACTGAGCGTTCCCACTCTGACCGGCCTTAGTTAAGGGTTAACAGTATCTCCCAATCATAATTTAAAGCAGCAGAAATTAAGTCAGAACTCAAAAGAGCAAAAATGACATTACAAAAAATGATTGACGACAGTGAAAAACTACATTGTTGCCTCCAGCAAGCTGCAGCGGCGGCAAAGCCAAACACAGGCGCCATCTTGTTTGACAGAAGAACGTAGCACACAGCAGCTACAAGCATAGAGTGCACCACTATTGTTCAAATGGAAGAAATAGAAAACACTCAATAAATCCTTCCACAGCTGAAACTAATGTAGACAATGTCAGGGGAGGAAGTCAAACTGAACTTATGACACCAAGCACGATAACTACCAAAATAATGCAGGAAAAGTAAACTAAGAAACCCTAAAGCAACTAAACAGAGCAGCTAGCAATAAACAAGAAGTGTAAACTATAAAAACATAGAAGCTAAATGCTAACATGGCTAACACTATCATCACTGTATGTAGCCCGACTCTTCTCACAGCAACATACAACTGTCATGGCTAGACATCTCACTGATTGTCTCATGTTAGCTTGTGAAAATATAACGTCCCAGCAGTACTAGCTGTTTTATATACCGTACTTTCACGACCATAAGGCGCACTTAAAAGTCTTAGATTTTCTTCAAAAAGTGCGGCGCGCCCTATAGCGCGGTGCGCCCTGTGTGTTGTAAGGAGGACGTAGTAGAGAACACCATGAGAACGCTAAAGGGTGAAGTGTGGGCGTTGATCGTATATACCGGACAATCGCACATACCTGTCTAAAAGGACAGGTATCTGCGTTATGCAGAACATCGTTGTTTTAACAACCCTGAAAATGGCAAAGAGACACGCTTACGAAGCACAGTTTAAACTGAAGGCCATCAGCTACGCGGAGGAACATGGAAATCGAGCAGCCGCGAGAGAATTTAAGATTAACGAATCGATGGTTCGCAAATGGAGGAAGCTAGAAAACAAGCTCCGGCAGGTCAAGAATACGCAGCTGAGTTTCCGCGGACATAAGGCGAGGTGGCCCGAGTTGGAGGAAAGACTCGAGCGGTGGATCATCGAGCAAAGAGCGAGCGGGAGAAGCGTTTCGACGGTCACCATTCGGCTAAAAGCAGTTTCACTAGCTGAAGAGATGAACATTGAACATTTCCGAGGAGGCCCGTCTTGGTGCTTTCGTTTGATGAAACGGTGCCATTTTTCCATCCGGACCAGGACTACGGTAGCGCAGCAACTTCCAGCGGATTATAAGGAAAAGCTGGCCATCTTCTCCTACTGCAGCAAACACATCGGCGACAAAAACATCCAGCCCAGCCACATCACAAACATGGACGAGGTCCCGCTCACTTTTGACATCCCGGTGAGTCACACTGTGGAGAAGAAGGGGACCAGCACGGTAGCGATACGCACAACGGGGTATGAAAAGTCTTCTTTTACTGTTGTGCTTTGCTGCCATGCTAATGGACAGAAACTGCCGCCTATGGTGATTTTTAAGCGAAAGACTTTGCCTAAAGAGAAGTTTCCAGCAGGAATCATCATTAAGGCAAATGAAAAGGGCTGGATGGATGAGGAAATGATGAAAGACTGGCTGAGGGAGGTGTATGTAAGGAGACCAGGTGGTTTTTTCCACGCATCACCATCGCTGTTGATCTGTGACTCTATGCGTGCCCATCTCACAGCCGATGTGAAAAAACTTGTGAATCAAATGAACTGTGAGCTTGCTGTCATTCCGGGAGGCCTGACAAAGGAACTCCAACCGCTGGACATCGGTGTGAACCGCCCGTTCAAAGTAAGGCTGCGAGCGGCCTGGGAGCGATGGATGACCGGTGGAGACCACAGTTTCACTAAGAGTGGAAGGCAGCACAGTTTAAACTGAAGGCCATCAGCTACGCGGAGGAACATGGAAATCGAGCAGCGGCGAGAGAATTTAAGATTAACGAATCGATGGTTCGCAAATGGAGGAAGCTGGAAAACAAGCTCCGGCAGGTCAAGAAAATGCAGCCGAGTTTCCGCGGACATAAGGCGATCATCGAGCAAAGAACGAGCGGGAGAAGCGTTTCGACGGTCACCATTCGGCTAAAAGCAGTTTCACTTTCACTTTTTATGAAACGGTGCCATTTTTCCATCCGGACCAGGACTACGGTAGCGCAGCAACTTCCAGCGGATTATAAGGAAAAGCTGGCCATCTTCCGCTCCTACTGCAGCAAACACATCGGCGACAAACACATCCAGCGATGGATGACCGATGGAGACCACAGTTTCACCAAGAGTGGAAGGCAGCGCCGGGCGAGTTACGCCACAATTTGCCAATGGATTGTAGATGCTTGGGCTAACATGTCTGCTGGCACTGTTGTAGGAGCTTTCGCAAAAGCCGGCATCATTTCCGAGGAGCCGCACGGCACGGAAAGTGACTCTGACAGTGAAGAAAGTGAACCTGGCATGTTTGATGGAGATTTAGCGCAGCTGTTCAATTCAGACACAGAGGATGAGGACTTCGATGGGTTTGATTGATGATAAAAATGTGAGTACCAAACTTTGTTTTGCTCCTGCTTTATTTTTAAATACGCATACGGTACTTGTATACGCCCTATGATCCAGTGCGCCTTATGTCTGTGTTAAATACTGTAAGGGCACACATAACTGAGACTGCGCCTTTTAGTACAGTGCGTCTTATGGTCGTGAAAATACGGTACTGTTTAAAATAAGCGAAATGTGCTTATAATGTGTAAATAAAGGCTGAAGCAGCTAGCACTGTTAGCATCAGCACCAAGCCCTGTTACATTTGTACACTGTTAGAGCAATGGCTCCAATCTACAGCCTTTAAAATAATGATTAAAATGCTGTGATTGCAGCCATTCCCCAACTCTCTGTGAATGGTTCTCATGGCTATTGATCAGTGGGCTTTGATCAGTGGGCTTTGATCAGTGGGCTTTGATCAATGGTCATGAGAATTTGCATAATTATGATTAAGGAACTGACCTCCCAGCCCATTGTTCCTTCAGTGGGCTGGTTTCAGTCATTATGCAAATGTACTGTTTATAAGATTGAAACCTGCAGTCAGCCGAGATTGAAGAAGTCACCTGGATGATGATGAAACATTTCTCCCACAAAATGCTACGTCCAGATGAACAGAATCAACTTTTGGAGATTTACTTACCTGGATGATTATTGGTTATTGGTAACTTTATTGTCCCTAATGGGAAATTGATTTGCAGTATGTCCGTACAAACAAACAAACAGGCAACCAACACATCACATACACACTCCAAAATAATATAATATAATATAAGCCTGAGAAAACAACCTAGATTTTTCATCAAAAAAGTACAATGTGCAATGGCAACAACACATATGGTTCAGTGTTATTAACTATGATAATAGCAGTAGGTACAAAAGACAATCTATGTCTCTTTGTCTTCACTGCAGGCACTTTATAACGACGACCTGATGGAAGCAGTTGAAAATCATTAAAGAGAGGATGATCTGAACACAACATGACAGAGGTCGCCTTCCTCAGCACCTGCCTGTTATAAAAGTCCACAAGCTGGACCTGAGACCTCCCTGAAATCTTACCAGCCACTTTAACCAGGTTGTTAAGTCTGGTCTTATTATTCAGAGACATATTACCGTACCAAGCAATGATACAGAAAGTTAAAACAGATTCAATAAAACTTTTATAAAAAACGAGTCATCATTTCAGATGAAACATTGAAACCTCTCAACCTCCTTAAAAAGTCTTTGTTGAACCTTTTTCACTGTAGCAGCAAGATGTGACTCAAAGCACAGAGCTTTATCAAGAACAACCCCCAAATACTTATAACTGTCCACCAGTTCAATGGCTGCACATTTACCACTGTTAGTGCAGGATGAGGGGATGTCTCCCTGAAGTCAATAACCATGTCCTTGGTTTTCAAGGTGCTGATCATTAAGAAGGACTGATCACACCACGAAACAAACTCATCCACAACAGGCCCATGGGAATCCTCTTCACCATGAAGGAGGCTTACAATGACTGTGTCATCTGCGTATTTAATGAAATGCCTGTTGGCCTGTGTACTGCGACAGTCATTAGTGTACAAAATATACAGTAGAGGAGAGAGACAACAACCTTGCGGTGAGCCAGTGGAAGAGTTCAGCTGTTTGGAAAAACAGCCGTTCACTCTCACACACTGAGATCTGTCAGTTAAAAAGTTTAAAACCCAACCAACGAGATTAAGATCAAGTGTAAACTGGTTAAGAAGTTTATCAGCTAAAAGATGTGGCTGGATAGTATTAAAAGCTGAAGAAAAATCAATAAATAAGAGCTGAGCATGAGCTTTGGCGCCATCAAGATGGCGATAAAGGAAGTTCAACAGAGTGACCACTGCATCATCAACACGTCTACGAGGCCTGTATGCAAATTGTAGAGGGTCTATAAGCTTCTCTACTTGCTAACTGAGAGTCTGAACTAAAACCAGGAAGACTTATCTTATTACAGTCACTGTAACAGTGACCAGTCATGTGTTTCATGCCTGCCCAGGCCACCCTTAAGTTATTGCTACCCATCTCCGCCTCTACCTTATCCTTGTATTTTACTTTGGCTTTTTTAATTTCTGATCTGATCTCCTTCCTAATTTCTCTGACTTTCAAGATATTCCCTTCAATAAAAGCTTTTTTCCTTTCATGAATCAGCCTCATAAGACCTTTTGAAGACCATGGTTTGTTATTAGGAAAAAAATGGAGATGGTGTCAGTCGCATTCTTAGGATTCGCTTTAGGGTGGATGTAAACAATGGTGACGTTGATCTGTGGGAATTCCCTCGGCAGATAAAACGGCCTCAAAGACACAGAGAGGAGCTCAATGTCAGGCAGACACACTTGTCTACGAACGGTCACATTTTTACACCATTTCTGATTTATATACAAACACACTCCTCCTTGAGATTTCTGGGTAGCTCCGGGGTCTCGATCCAAACGTATGGGAAACCCGAAGCCATTTAGTTCCAGAGTCCTTGAGCCGAGTCTCTGTGAATGCCATTAGACATGTATCCCTGTAGCCACGCAAGTGTGCGACATTCAAATGCAGTTCATCCAATTGACTCCTCAGAGACTGCACATTAGCCAGGATTATTGATGGTAAAGGAATGACTCCAAACAACCGTCAGGATTGCCAATAAAATCATGCGAAATAAAAAACCCATCTTCGTTAAAAGAAGTTCCACAAAGCACAAGCCGATGCTATAGAATTTCCTCAGGCAAAAAAAAATATATATAAAGGAATAAAAGAATGAAATAAAATAAGTTAAAACACTGACACTGACAGAGAGAGACAACCTGCTGCTCGCCACAAGAGCAGCGCCCCTCTTTCTAGTCTAGTCTAGACTGAGAATGCATCAAGACCACTCACTCACCCTTCCCTCCTGCCTCTCAGCTGCTGAAACTCACAGTTTGTTACCACGGAAGAGTCACTCCTTCATCTGAGATGAAGCCTGATAGTCTGACTGATGCAATATAACATTCAGTCTACACTTTGTTTTTGTGCAAAGATGATAAAGAGGAAATACTAATAACATAAACAAAAATAAATGTCCAATTTAGAAATCTTATTCTTTTTTGCTCTATAAAATAGTTGTTTTTATTTTTCAGTCACTCATCGTAGCAGTAGGATTTACATGAAAATAAAAACAAATTAAGTTTGAGAGAAAAAGTACATTTTTGGCACTCTCTGGGCAACTGACTCAGAGACTCAGATGACTTAAAAAATCCGATTCATTTTGGTGAGTGACTCATTTAAACTCGATTCGGTAAAAAGAATCAAATTTACCATCACTAATACAAATCCCTTTGGAGAAAACAGCTTTAAAATATGTATTGTTAAATTCCAGATGTTTCTTTGCAAGGAAAACTCAGACACTGAAACAATACCACCAGTAACCTCCTACATATGGAAATGTGGTGTCATTAAAGACATAATAATTTCATTAATACCCAATATCCAGCAAAATATGTAATTTGAACATTTTGTTCCTAACGAAATCAAATGTATATATTGTAGAAGATTAGCCAAATTTATGTAAAATGGCCAGTACATGAATTAAAAAAATAAATAAATAAACAAAATCGTATGACTGTGACAAATTTTACACAGTAATTCAGTCTAATAATCCACTCAAATATAAATATAAGTTTAGCTAAAAGCTCTATAGATAAGTCAATCAATAATATAATTCACATTTTAAATGATCATATGTGTTAACGTTTGAATCCTGACCTGAGAGTTTCCACTGCACACTGTGAACTCTTTAGTCCAGCAGACAGAAGCTTCACTCCTGAATCCTGCAGGTCAGAGTTACTCAGGTCCAGCTCTCTCAGACTGGAGGACTGGGAGCTGAGGACTGAGCACAGAGCTTCACAGCTTCTCTCTGACAGGTTACAGCCACCCAGTCTGAAAAACAAAAGATAATCTATAATACTTATGTAAAGTTTGTTATTATATTACATGCCATCTTTTTATTTTTGATGAAACCTTAACATACTAAGATACAACATCATATGGATGAACTTGAATAAAATGTTTTTTTTTTAATTATATCTTTATTTGGATTGGACAAGAAAAAACCATCTGCATAGCAGTATATGAATAACATGGGAACAAAGTCCTTCCAGGTTTTAGATTAAGTCCAGGAGAGCAAATGATAAACAAAGTGATCAGCGGGTGCATATTAACCTCCACTAGCTATTACTAGGACAGTTGCTCGCATGCTCTCCCAAAGGAGATATATAGAACACATTACATGGAACTATAAACACAAACTGGGAGGGGTGCCCATGCTGCAATCATTGTGAAGAAATAAGTAAATAAACAAGCAATAGTAATAGAAGTAAATGTAAAAAACAAACAAACAAAAAACAACCAAGTAATAGTGAGATCAAGTGAAGTCAGCCCTCGTGGGGGTGATGAATTGGATCCAATTGTTCCAAATTTGGTAGAATTTGGCTTTTTGATTTCTTAACAGATATGTAAGTTTTTCCATCCTAAATATCTCTAAAATGATCCCAAACCAGTCGTCTAGGGTAGGCTGGGCTGGGCTTAACCATCTTCTAGTAATTGTTTTTTTACTTGCCACCAAGAGTAATTGCACCAACTTAATCTCACTCCTACATTCCAGAAAGGGGACCAAACCCATGTATAAAACCTTAAAATCTAAAGGTATTTGAACGTTAAAGACTGCACTTAAGGAGACCTGAACGTTTTTTAACTTGGGACAGTCCCAAAAGACATGAAAATGGTTAGCAACAGTCGAGCCGCATTGTCTCCAGCATTGCATATAAGCCCCTTTGTACCTCTCCTGATATGGAGTCTTGAAGTACCTAATAATATTCTTCCAGCCATGTTCCTTCCAGCTCATAGAACTGGACGTGGACCACTGGCAGTACAAAACATTTTCCCACTCCCCCACAGAAATAGCAATCCCTGATTCCCTTTCCCATTTATCCTTAGTGTATAAAGTGTTATCCTTGCTGGCACTAGAGAGGGCTTTGTATAGTTTAGAAATAGATTTAGTAGGGGTCATGGTTGTGGCATTTTTCAGGATGAGGAAAAAATGCGACTCAGCATCATTGAAGTCGGACAGTTTGCATTCATGATCAATATATGATCTCAGCTGTAAGTTTCTATGAAAGTTGTATTTTGTCAGGTTGTGATCGTCCCGTAAGGCCTCAAATCTGAGCACAATATTTCTATGAGTAAGAGAGAGGAATGTCGTAAGGCCATAGGATATCCATGCTTCAAAGTTAGAGTCGTGTCTGTTTGGAATAAAATCCGAGTCGAAAGCAACCCACCTGAAGATTTTTAGCATTTTGTGTATCCCACAGATGTTGATTACCTTCTGCCAAACTTGGAGGGTGTGGGTTAATCAGGGGTTCCCCAGCTTTTCCAGCCGGCACATTAGACCCTTATCTGCCATTACAGCTTGTAGGGGGAATCGGTCCAACAGGCTGGACTCCAGTTCCTTCCACCTAGCCGTGTATGTTTTGTTACACCAATATAAGAGGGGGGTTATTTGAGCGACATAATAGTAATTCCTGAGGCAGGGGAGACCCAGTCCTTCCTTTTCCTTGGGGAGCTGGAGGGTAGCATATTTAATCCTTGGCTTTCGGCCCTGCCAGATAAATCTGGAGATCCATTTGTCCCACTCAATAAATTGGTAATCGCTCACTTCTATTGGCAAGTTTCTAAAAAGATAAAGCAGTCTGGGGAGCGTGTCCATCTTGATTGCGGTTACCCGGGAGCTGAGACGCATAAAGGGGACCAGATTCCATCTGTGCAAATCAGCTTTTATACTTGCAGATATTGGCTCGTAGTTTGCCTGAAAGAGCAGCGAGAGGTCCGCAGTCAAATATATTCCCAGGTACTTAATTTTCTCATTATCCCGATTTACTGTAAATTTGAGCAGAGATGTGTAATATTCTCCTAATGTTGTCAGTTGTTTGTCTATAGTGAATGAAACCAGTCTGATCTAAATCGATGAGGTCAGGTAAAAACTTCTCCAGTCTACGAGCAAGAATAGAAGTAAATAGTTTGTAATCCAAGTTAAGGACACTGATTGGTCGATAGTTTCCACATTCTCGTTTATCTTTCCCCTCTTTTGGGATAATTGAAATAGTTGCCTCCCTCCAGGAGGGTGGGATTTCTCCCTCCTGTAGGATGTAGTTAAATGACTTCAGCAATGTGGGGACTAGATCTGCCCTCAGGGTGCGATACCACTGAGAACTGAACCCGTCCGGCCCAACTGCCTTACCTGGTTTTAATCTGGAAAAAGCATTAATTTCTTCCACTAAAATGGGATGTGTTAGAAGCTCATTTTTGAGAGACGGGAGTGAAGGTAATTCTAGAGAGCTAAGAAAGGCATCAGTACAATTCTCCTCCGTAGCATTGGGCTGTGAGTACAGCTCCCTAAAGAAGGTCTCAAAACATTTCTGAATGTCTTCTAATTTTGATTCCAGAATATTAGTCTTGGGGTCCTTGATTTGGTATATCGTACTTTCCTCTAGTTGTTTGCGTTATTTATGTGCCAGATATTTTGCAGATTTCCCTCCTGTCTCATAGTATTTTTGCCTCAAAAAAATTAAGTTATTTTGGGCCTCCTGGGTGTAAATATCATTAATTTCATCCTGTATTTTCCTGATATCCTGCTTCAGAGTAGGATTTGCGGTGTTTATGTCTTCCTATTCTTTCAACTTTAAATTTGCCTGTAGTTCTGCTAATTTTTGCCCTTTGATTCTCTTTAAGTGGGAGGCGATAGAAATTAATGTACCTCTCATTACCGCTTTGAGCGTATCCCAAAGAATAGCTGGAGATACCTCTCCTGTGTCATTAACATCTAGAAATTCTTTAATGTCTACCTTTAATTTGGAAACTATGGCAGGATCATTAAGGTGCGATAACAATTTCCACAGTGTGGTACATTTTTTCCTAGCCACCTGCAAAGATAGAGAGATAGGACTGTGGTCAGATAGATCTCTTGTTAATATGTCACAGTCTTTGACCCTAAACCTATCAACTTTAAACATAAAAAAGTAGTCCAGCCTTGCATACACTTTAAAGGAACCAGAGTAATGAGTGAAATTTCTGGTAGATGCGTAGCGGTCCCTCCATACATCTATTATCCCCATCTCTACCATATAGGAATTGACTTTTCTAGTAAGTGCTGTTACCTGGTTGGTCGGGGAGGAGCAGTCTAGTTTAGGGTCAAGTCTAAAGTTAAAACCCCCCCACAGACAACTATCCCCTGAGAATCCACCAATAAATCAAACCTATTCCTATAGAATAGCCAATCGCTCCCGGGGGGAGCATCAACATTTAAAATTGTGATTTCAGACCCCTCTATCCTTTCTGTTATTCTAACCAATCTGCCTTCCTCGTCACAGAGTTCTGAGATATGTTCATAGTTAAGAGTACCAGAGATAAGTGTAGCCACACCCCTCTTGTGTTTGGACTTAACGGAAGAGGAGAATACATATTTAAAACCCTTTCTTTTCAATCTCAAGTGATCTACTTGGTTCATGTGTGTCTCCTGAAGTAATGCAATCTGGGCCTTCTCCTTCCTTAGTTTGGACAGTATCTTATTCATCTTAATCACGTTCAGAACCCCGTTAACATTAAAAGAGATTACTTTCACTGACTCACTTCCCATAAAGATATATCAAGTTACCACAGCGCATAAACTCAATAGCAGCAGGCAACCCCCTCTTAAAACAGTAACAAGTGAAAAAAGTTAGGAATGAACTGAAAACATTTGAACATAACTGGAGCTTGAAAGCTCCTAAGCTGGCTTCTGACAGTGGAGCACTTCCACTGACACCCTCACAACTTGAAGGGAAACCCCTTATTACCCCCTGAGTTAGGGGGCTTTCCACTGCGACGTCACTCACAGCACGAGAAGCCCCACCCATTTTAGCTCGACAGTAACCATATTTCACCATGTTGTCCATAGCTAATACATAACATTAAATTCGTTCTCTTCACGTCTGTATACTTGCAGCTTCTCTCTATATCCCGCAGCTCCTCGGATCTGACGCGGACGCCGACCACCAACTCCCCGCCACAGCGGGCATCTTTGTAGTTTTTCTCTGGGGGTTGCCGGTGGTGTAATCACCTTTACCGGCAGGCCCCGACTCGCCAGGTCAGCCGTTGCCTCCTCCACCGTGTTGTAGGTTTTCGCTCCTTCTTTGAAAAAAACCTTAAGGCGCGCTGAGTAGAGGGTCCTAAACCGTACATTCTTCTCTTTTAGGACCTTTCGTGCCTCTGCATACTCCTTCCTCAAAACCATGATCTCAGGGGGGTAATCGTGGTCGAGGTTGATCTTGCTGGAATTCAGCATAAAACCTTTCTTTTGCCAAGCGAGCCTCAGCACTTCTTCTTTAACCGTGAAGCACAGGAATTTTACCAGGATCGATCTGGGTTGGGAGCCGTCCGGAGGGAGTAATGATAACGCTCTGTGTGCTCTCTGAATTTGTAACGGTGTTGATGGTGGGATGGCGAGATTCTCCCGGAGTAGCTTCTCCACAAAGTGGGCCATAGATGGAGCTCCCGATTCTTCTCCCTCCGGCACCCTGTACAGTCTGAGCGACTCCCTCCTCGAGTAAGCCTCCAGTGATGTTAGTTTTGTTTGAAACTTTTCCTGCATGCTTTCTTCCATTTGCGCAACATCTCTAAAGTTAGAAATATCCTGTCTCAGAGTGACGCTGAAAAACTAGTTCATGCATTTATTACTTCCAGGCTGGACTATTGTAATTCATTATTATCAGGAAGTCCAAAAAACTCCCTGAAAAGCCTTCAGTTAATCCAAAATGCTGCAGCAAGAGTACTGACAGGGACTAGAAAGAGAGAGCAGATTTCTCCTGTATTGGCTTCCCTTCATTGGCTTCCTGTTAAATCCAGAATTGAATTCAAAATCCTGCTCCTCACATACAAGATCTTAAATAATCAGGCCCCATCTTATCTTAATGACCTTGTAGTACCATATCACCCCATTAGAGCACTTCGCTCTCACACTGCAGGCCTACTTGTTGTTCCTAGAGTATTTGAAAGTAGAATGGGAGGCAGAGCCTTCAGTTTTCAGGCCCCTCTTCTGTGGAACCAGCTTCCAGTTTGGATTCAGGAGACAGACACTATCTCTACTTTTAAGATTAATCTCATATTTCCATTAAAAGTGTTGAATTTGACTGTTTGATGTTCTTTATGATCTCTGGCACCAGTTCATCTGTAGGCTGAGCTCAATCCATCCATTTAGTGAAATTATGTTTAAAGGTCTCCTTGTTTTCTGAGCGTGCACAGATCCTGAAGCAGAAAGCCTGGGTTAACAGAGAAATGATCATCACTGTGATGATGCTCATCATCTCTGACTGGGATTTGAGGTTTTGTCAAAGCAGCAAAGAAAGCCTGGCTATGTTGGACTGGGTGTGGAAGCAGCTCCCAGTTTGAGTTCAGGAGACAGACGCCCTTTCTACTTTGAAGATCAGCTTCAAACTTTCCTTTTTGCTAAAGCATATAGTTAGGGCTGGGCCAGGTGACCCTGAATCCTCCCTTAGTTATGCTGCAATAGACGTAGGCTGCCGGGGATTCCCATGATGCATTGAGTTTTTCCTTTCCAGTCACCTTTCTCACTCACTATGTGTTAACAGACCTCTCTGCATTGAATCATATGTGTTATTAACCTCTGTCTCTCTTCCACAGCATGTCTTTATCCTGTCTTCCTTCTCTCACTCCAACCAATCACAGCAAATGGCCCCGCCCCTCCCTGAGCCTGGTTCTGCCAGAGGTTTCTTTCTGTTAAAAGGGAGTTTTTCCTTCCCACTGTCGCCAAAGTGCTTGTTCATAGGGGGTCATGTGATTGTTGGGTTTTTCCTCTGTATTTATGAAGTGCCTTGAGGTGACTTTTGTTGTGATTTGGCGCTATATAAATAACATTGAATTGCATTGTTAGTATCTCAGACAAAATCTCGTCTGTGTTCTGGAGCTTATCTTTGTGTTCTGCAACCCTGGTTTCCACATCATTAAGCCGCGCATTGGCTTTATCCAACTCACCCCTTATTTCCACCAGTTGCGCTTTCGTGTCTTTTCGAAATTCTTTCACCTCTTTCCCAACGCCTCTCAGTTCTTTCAGTATCAGCGTCAAACTTGCTGGGTCAACCTCATCTTCTGTCCCAGAATCCTCGCGGCTAGGAGTGGGAGAGTGGCCTCGGCTAGCCTTATAGGGGCTAACGTTAGCCCCTTCTGTTAGCTGCACATTGCCATCTTCCACGTTTTCAAACGTTAACTTCTTAGCTATTTTGTTCTTTCTGGACATCATTTAAACCCCTTTTTCCTCTTTATGTGCACTTAGATAGTGTATTAATTTACTTGGGGCAGTTTTAATAAGTTTCAGTCGAGAGCTCTCGTACTAGGTGTCCATCCCCACGAGCGCCGGAACCGGAAGCCTTGAATAAAATGTTTAATTGGTTCATTTAAAAAAAACAAAATGTCAATTGATCTGACCTCAGAGTATTTAGTTTACAGTTTAAACTTTGTAGTCCAGCAGACAGAATCTTCACTCCTGAATCCTGCACATTTTTGATACTCAGGTCCAGCTCTGTCAGAGTAGAGGACTGAGAGCTGAGCATTGAGGACACAGCTTCACAGTTTCCCGCTAGAAGTTCACAGACGTTGAGTCTGAAAATGAAAACATGAACAAAGACTGATGTTAAAGTGTAATCAGGGTGCAATAACTAATCTTATATTTTAAGAATCCTTGTTGTTTTATGCTGAGCAGATGTGGTACGAAACAACAGTAAATTGATCAAGTTTACCTCTACTGGTTAAATTGCTGGATTTATTTTCTCAGTTAAAAACAAAACAAAACAAACAAACAAAAGAAAAAAGAATACAAATCGGTCAGACCTCAGAATATTCAGTTTGGCGTGTGGACTCTCCACTGCAGCAGACAGAAGCTTTACTGTTGAAGCCTTCAGGCTGTCGGTACTCAAGTCCAGCTCTCTCAGACTACAGGACTGGGAGCTGACCACTGACAACAAATCTGTACAGTCTTCCTCTGACAGGTTACAGCTGCTCAGCCTGAAAAAAATAACAAGAACAACAAGACAATAATATTTATTATCAAATAAAATCTCTTTATATGTTGAATCTAAGTAATCAAATGTGTACAAATGAGTACACTACAATGCACAATTAAATAAAAAAATGTTCAAGAATTTAAGTGTAACAGAAGAAAACTATTTCAAATTAAACACAATTATTCCAATGTATGTAAATGGAAACCAGTGAAGACCAGGTTGATTTAGTGACAGTAGTTCAGTGTCTGCTGGCACAGGCCTGTGAGTACTGCAGTATTACACTTACTACAGTACTGCTGGTCACTTTATTAATTCTAATATGTGTGATTACTGTAAATGTAGTTATAAATAATGTATCACATCCTGGACTCTCATTTCATTTTCTGTCTAAAAGCTGCTTTGGCTCATTCCCCTTTAAAGCCCCGCTCTCCCTAAAGGCCAACTTTATTTTGATTGGATGATTTCATAAAGCACGCTGAAGGGCAGTAGCCAGTTATCATGAGCTCCATCTCCTCAACCTTCTGGTTTAGAAATTATAAGAAACTGTATACCTCATAAAAACCCGTCTTGATCCATGCTCAATCATCCAGGTTAGTAAATCCCAAAAGTTGATTCTGTTCATCTGGACGTAGCGCTTTCAGTGGGAGAAACATTTCGTCACTCATCCAGGTGACTTCGTCAGTCTCAGCTGACTTCTGGTTTCCAACCCTATAAAAAGTACATTTGCATAATGACTGAAACCAGCCCACTGAAGGAACAATAAGGCTGGGAGGTCAGTTCCTTGACCATTAGGTTTGAGTCATTATGCAGATGTACTCTTTATAAGATTGGGGAAAGCTGCAGTCAGCTGAGCCTGAAGAAGTCATCTTGGTGAGTGACAAAATGTTTCTCCCGCTGAGAGCGCTACGTCCAGATGAACAGAATCAAACTTTGGGGGCTCATAAAATCATGATTAGAAATCTTCTCAGATGTATTTTTACATTTTAGATCCACAGCAACAAAGTTCACAGCAGGATGTCTCTGTTCAGTAATTATTATGCCCATTACCTGCAAACTGTGAGGTACGCAGGTAATGTCAGGTAAACACTAGCTGTCTGAAACTGTTCCTGTTAAATGTGTGTATAAAGGAAATAAGCTGAAATACAGATACTGGATGGATCTGTGCTTTGACTTTGACACCAAAAATTTCTTCCTGTTAAAAGGGAGTTTTTCCTTCCCACTGTCGCCAAAGTGTTTGCTCATAGGGGGTCATATGATTGTTGGGTTTTTCTCTGTATCTATTACTGTACAGTCTACTGTACAATATAAAGCGCATTGAGGTGACTGTTGTGATTTGGCGCTATATAAATAAAATTGAATTGAATTGAATTACATCCCATTTCAGGTACCTAGAACCTGAACCTTCTCTGGAAACCTGGGACGCTGGCGGGTTTCTCTTGCTTACCTATCTGCTCATCCTCTTTCTTTCTGCTCGCATGATGATTTCCTGGTTGAGTTTGTAAAGACTTTTGCTCAGGACCTTCTTGCTGTGCGGCAACAGTGCTAACCACCGTCCGCTGTATGTTTTTCAGTCATTAAATCAAACCATGAAAGATCAGCTTGCTTCTCGTGATGAACCTGTCTGTTTTCGATTCCACACCAGGGTCTGCCCACTGGAAAGTTCAGGGATAAGGGTGGAGGATACTCACACAAACATAAAAACCCAGATTGCAACTCCAACTCTCTGTTCTAGTTAACCAGACCTTTCAGGCTCTTGTTCAATTAGAACCTCATGGAGTCTGAGTTAGCGAGACAGTTAAACATCCCTCTATGCCCCCTTAATCCGCCCATTCCCACTAAGTCATTAAATAACCGAGTGTCCCCTCACATAACTCAGCGCACAGAGCCTGTCACCCCTGGCAATCACAAGAAAACACTTACCTTTTTTGCTTTTCATGCACCTCACAAACCACTCATACTCGGGTTTCCTTGGCTAGAATTACATAACCCCCACTTAGACTGGTCAGGTCAGAGGGTAATCAGTTAGAGTCTGTTCTGTCATTCAAATTGCCTTGTTTCTGCCCGTCCACCGGAACCTGTGGAACCATCAACCAACACTGAGACTGTTTTAGATCTCTCCTCTGTGCCCACCAAATGTCATGATCTTCAGGAAGTATTTAGCAAAAGTAAAGCGCTTTCACTGCCACCTCACAAACCACAGGACAGCACCATAGAACTACTCTCTGGCTCCACCCGGCCTTCTAGCTGGCTGTATAACCTGCTTAGACCTCAGTGTGCGGCTATGGAAAAGTACATTAAGGAATCCCTCGGTGCAGGCATAATCCAACGATTGTCATCTCAAGTTGGAACTTCTTTTTTGTGGAGAAAAAGGATGGCTCTCTCTGGCCATGCATTTACTTCAGGGGCCTCAGTGATATTACCATCAAGAATAAGTACCTATTACCTCATTAGCTCTGCTTTCAGGCCATTTCACAGTGCCACTGGGTTTACAAAACCCCACATCCGCAACGCTTACCACTTTTTCCAGATCAATCAGGGAGATAAGTGGAAGACCGTTTTAAACATGCCATTGGGGGACTACGAGTATTTGGTCATGCCGCCTGGGTTAACTAATGCTCCCGCAATGTTTCAAGATTAGTTAACGATGTCCTCCGGGAATTCCTTGACAGGTTCGTATTGGTGTATCTGGATGATATCCTCATTTTTCCCAAAACCTGCGAGGAACATCAGTCTCATGTCCATGCTATTTTTCCAACGTTTGCTGGAGAATAAACCTTATGTCAAAGCAAAAAAGTGTGAATTCCATTCCTCATCAATAACTTTTTTCAGTTACATTTTGGCACGGGGGCAGGTGAAGACGGATCTGGCAAAAGTGAAAGCTTTCACAGAGTGGCATACCCCTTGTACCCATTGTAGATTCAAGAAGCATCTCCAATGGGTTTTGGGAATAGCAAATTTTTATAGACTGTTCATTTTCAACTATAGTCAGGTAGCTGCACCACTCAAGTCTCAGCATGCATCTGGTCCCCCAAAGCTGAAACTGCATTCACCAAACTTAAGTATCTGTTCACCACGGCACCTTTTTGGTTCACCCTGATCACAGTTATCATTGCAAAGGTGGACACATCAGAAATTGGAGAAGGGAGAGGTAAATGATGCCAAGTGAAAGAGAATGCTTTGGGGGGGGGGGGGGGGGGGGGGGGTCATGCTGCTGTCATGGTCTGTGTGAGCGGCGGTGGTTTCCCACTAGACTCTGGTTTCTGCCTTTGGGTGAAGCCTGGTCAGCCTGTCCACTGTCCACACCTGACAGTAATCTACTAGGCTGAATATAACATCAGCACTCCCAATAACTCTGCTAACCTCCTAATCCTCGGATCATCTACTCACCCTTGCAGTTCAGTCACGTTTTCCTGGATGCTGGTCTTCTTGATTCACTCACAGCCACATTAATGCCTTTCGTCTCTTAGACTTACTGGACCACTTGGCCTGGATTCAAAGCTAACAAGTACTCACCCAGACCTCACCACCTGCCTTCCCCAAGTTGCTTTCCAATTACTGACAAGTAAATGGTAAATGGACTGATTCTTATATAGCATTTTTCTACTCTCACGGAGTACTCACAGCGCTCTATACAACATGCCACATCCACCCAATCACACCCATTCTCACAAACACTTTATCTGAACTTAGTGCTTTCTAAGTACATTCACGCACATTCATACTCTGATGGATGCATCGGAGAGCAAGTTGGGGTTAGTATCTTGCCCAAGGATACTTGACATGCAGACTGGAGGAGCCAGGGATCGAACCACCAACCTTCTGATCAGTAGGTCAGATCAGACCAGCTTTACCTCCTGAGCTACAGAAACCCCAAATAAGACATTGAAGATAACCTCGTTCACTTACTGTAACCTCCACCAGTGATCTTTCTGATGCTGCTCTACCTCTGTTACAGTGACTCAGATTACCATCAACCAACACCCATTTCTGGAAACCTACCATAGAGCCCACTTCATGCTCACAGCTTCAAGTGCTTCACTTCCGCCATAGTTCACAGTTCATGTTAAAAAATTCCAAGTGTCAAGTTCCTGTGTGTAAATAAAGCCTTCACGTCTAGTAATATTCAGTTCCTTCACCTTTGTCTGTATTTGGGGTTCACCATGTTGTTCTGGCCACACCGAGGTAACAGATTTATATTTGAAAAACAGAGAGACATGGGGGATTGCAATAAAGATGAGACACAAACCAGACCTTAAAATAAGAACATCTGAAAACGATGTAGGTGCAGTCTGGTAGCTCAAGTATTTGCTTTAAAAAACAGAGCTAGACTCCTGGTTGTTGGAGACAAGTGAACAACTTGAGGATAATAAACCTGTCAGAGGGGCTGAAGGATCAGAGCTCATGTTCTTATAGGCTGGATCTGGATTGTGCTTTGATTCGAGTTGAAGACAAAAATATTTCAGAAATGCTGACATGTCCTGCTGGAGAGAAATATTTAAAGTATCATGACTATTTTAGTGACTATTTTTTAATTTTTCTAAAGTGGTAGTGTTCTTTGAACTGAGCACCTCTGATTTATTTCCCATGATTTTAAGAATGAAGCGATGAGTTCATGTTTACTCACAGAGCTTTGTTGGAGGCTTTGACCACTGGCAGCAGCCTCAGAAGAGCCTTCTCTGAAGCAGAGTATTTCTTCAGGTCAAACACATCCAGATCTTCTTCTGATGACAGTAAGATGAAGACCAGAGCTGACCACTGAGCAGAAGACAGTTTATCTGTGGAGAGACTTCCTGATCTCAGGGACTGTTGGATCTCCTCCACTAGAGAACGATCATTCAGTTCATTTAGACAGTGGAACAGATTGATGCTTTTCTCTGCAGACAGATTCTCACTGAGCTTCTCCTTGATGTACTGGACTGTTTCCTGATTGGTCTGTGAGCTACTTCCTGTCTGTGTCAGCAGACCTCGTAGGAGAGTCTGATTGGTCTGCAGGGAAAGACCCAGGAGGAAGCGGAGGAACAAGTCCAGGTGTCCATTTGGACTCTGCAAGGCCTTGTCCACAGCATTCTGGTAGAAGTGTTTCTCTGCAGATTCTCTTGTTTCAGACTTCTTGGAGGTTGTCTGTTGTTCTTCCAGCAGATTGAGTCCAGAGTTGATGAAGGTCAGATGGACATGAAGAGCAGCCAGAAACTCCTGAACACTCAGATGGATGAAGCAGAACACCTTGTCCTGGTACAGTCCTCTCTCCTCTTTAAAGATCTGTGTGAACACTCCTGAGTACACTGAGGCTGCTCTGATATCGATGCCACACTCTGTCAGGTCTGATTCATAGAAGATCAGGTTTCCTTTCTGCAGCTGATCAAAAGCCAGTTTTCCCAGAGACTCAATCATCTTCTTGCTCTCTGGGCTCCAGTGTGGATCTGTTGCACCTCCTCTATTATACTTGACCTTCTTCACTTTGGCCTGAACCACCAGGAAGTGGATGTACATTTCAGTCAGGGTCTTGGGCAGCTGTCCTCCCTCTCTGGTTTTCAGGACACGCTCCAGAACTGTAGTAGTGATCCAGCAGAAGACTGGGATGTGGCACATGATGTGGAGGCTTCGAGATGTCTTGATGTGGGAGATGATCCTGCTGGCCTGCTCCTCATCTCTGAATCGGTTCCTGAAGTACTCCTCCTTCTGTGGGTCAGTGAACCCCCTGACCCCTGTCACCCTGTGAACATACTCAGGGGGGATCTGGTCTGCTGCTGCAGGTCGTGTGGTTATCCAGACGTGAGCAGAGGGAAGAAGATTCCCCCTGATCAGGCTTGTGAGAAGTACATCAACTGTGGTGGGCATCGTAACATCAGTCACAGTTTTGTGGAAGTCCAGAGGAAGTCGACACTCATCCAGACCATCAAAGATGAACACAACCTGGAAGTCTTCAAAGCTGCAGATTCCTGCTTCTTTGGTTTCAGTAAAGAAGTGATGAACAAGTCCCACCAAGCTGAACTTTTCCTCTTTCAGCACATTCAGCTCTCTGAAAGTGAATGGAAATATGAACTGGATGTCCTGGTTGGCTTTGTCTTCAGCCCAGTCCAGGCTGTATTTCTGTGTTAAGACTGTTTTCCCAATGCCAGCCACTCCCTTTGTCAGCACTGTTCTGATTGGTTCATCTCTTCCAGGTGTGTCTTTAAAGATGTCTTCTTGTCTGATGGTTGTTTCTGGTCCGTCTGGTTTCCTGGATGCTGTTTCAATCTGTCTGACCTCATGTTCATCATTGACCTCTGCAGTCCCTCCCTCTGTGATGTAGAGCTCTGTGTAGATCGGATTCAGGAGGGTTGGGTTTCCTGCTTTAGCGATGCCCTCAAACACACACTGGAACTTCTTCAGCTTAGACTTAAGTTTAGGCTGACACTTCTGAAGAGCATCTGAATCAAAAAAAGGAAAAAAGAAGGAAAAATACAAATCTGGTCTGAAGGAGCTATCTGACGTACTTTGTCCTTTGTTGAGCCTATCATACGTTTTAGTTTTTAATATACTTATTCTACCAGAAAACCAGAAAAAAGGGGCTACAGGAATTCCTAAATGTAATTCCTGAAAACAGCCACATTAAATGTTTTGAACCTACACATCTGTATTGCTTTGCAGCTTTTCATATGTACCTGATGCCAACATGTGCAGGCTAAACAGGTTTCTGCTTTCTGTGCCTCTTCTCCAAACTTTGTCACCAAAAATAACAACACTGCTATGTTATTTAAATAAGCATCTGAGAGAGATTCAGTAATTCACATTTAATTCTTGTCGTAAATTACAATGGCGAAAGATAATGTAAACCCTTTCTGGCCACACTAAACATGTTCCTTCTCGTTTGGCTCTTGGCGAAGGCAGTCGCACTTTTCTCCTCTTCTCCTTCCCCTTATCTTCCCTGCTTAGCCTCTTGTGTCTTTGTCTTGTCTCATGTGTATTTCACTTCCCTGGAACACTCTCTCACAGTCTGTGTCTAAAAACTTAAAAGAGAATTATGGATTTGATCAACTGGTCTCTGAATGCTATTGACACCCTTTTCTCAACGAGTTGTCTGGGCTCGGGAGAGCCCGAGTGCCCTGGAGGGACTTTCCCTGCCGGATACACGATGGACGAGTGGCAGACATGGAGGATCGTGTGCCTGGCGGGACTGTCGATCGAGGACGCTGAAGATATGTACCTATTCGGAACCATGATAACAGGGTTCTTGCTGATCGGAGCTGGCTTGGCCCTGGTTTATCGGAGAATTAAGAAAGCGGAACCGGCTGTTCAAACCCCCACAAGGCTGCCCGCTGGGATTGAAAGGATGGGACGAGGTGCGGCTTCTCAGAAAGGGCTCAGTGAATGCAGCATGGTTAAGAGCTTGGAGGCGCTAACGGCTGCAGTGAAGGCTCAGAATAACACCTCTGAGTGTATATTGGATTACATCAAGGAAGAATCCACTCGGAACAACACCTTGGGGCGGAAGCTGGATTACATCGCGGATCAGTTGGCTGCGGTCGTGAAGTCTCAGAATCTGCTCTGTGAGCAAAAGCCTGAAAAGACCACAGAATTGAAGGTAAATAACATAATTGAGAGGCTCGCAGCTATCCAGCGGGAGATTGAGAGACCAGTGTCGGTGTCGGAGTGTTAAAAACAGCTTGAAATTCTCATGAGTTGTTTGTAAAAGAAAAATCACAAATCATATAATGCGGCTACCCCTTCGGCGCCAGCTGTGGGCTCAAGGCCTGAGCTGAACAAAAACACCCTGATAACGACTGTGTTGAGTCTGTTCCTTCCCATTCCATGCAAGGCCACCTGGGTTGGCTGGTAGACTGTTTACTTAGCCTGATAGGGCGGAGGACACTGTCTCAGCTGAACTATGGACACGCACACACATACATTTACACTGATAAGCACTCACACATCCCCCCTCCCCTTCCAATGCCTTCGATGCTTGTTGCCTCCTGGGAACACGAGGCGGGTCTGGGCCCACGCTGGAGAGTCGGCGCAGTGGCAGGATGGCTGCTGTGTTGCCTGGGATTACTCCTTATCCCCTAACCAACCTTGTTGTTGGTCACGTGCTCTATAATGTTGTACTGTGGACATTTATGTGCTTTCTGTGCAGAGGAGTTTTTTTGTTTCCTGTTCTCATGCTGTCCTCTATAGCCCAGCATGAGCAGAGGTCTCTTTTTTCCCCTTGTACTTTCCCATTGTAGTGTAGATTTCAGTGTTTTTTCTATAATGCAACGTTCTCTGACTTGTATCCCCATGTGATGTCTGTGTTGTGTGTGTATGGTCGGGGGGCGGGTTCATTCCACTGCAGGGCAACCTGACACTTCATCATCTCATCAACAAATACTGAATTTTAGGATGTGTGGGGTTAAAATTATGCCAGCTTAAAATGAAACTGAAGAAAATATTGAAACTGAAAAATAATATTGTAACCGATACACAGATGATCTGTATTGCTATACAGACGGGCAGGTATACAGGTATACTATGAACAAATATACATATATAAAGATGAAGCACTGTGAGGTAAACAGATCTACAGAGTGCTATGAAAATATCTACAGTAGTGGAAGCGTAGCTCTCTGAACAGACTATAACAGTGTACACACTATAACAGAGACTACACTATGTCAGTGTCCTAAAACTACAGCAGTAACCAACGTGGTGAATGTTGATAATGAAAGGATCATGGTCACTGGGAGGAGGAGTGTAGAAGGGTTAGGTGAGTGGATGGAAAGGCTCAGCGGGGACTGAGTTCAGTAGGGTGACAGCTGTGGGGAAGAAGCTGTTCCTAAACCTGCTGGTTTTAGTCTGAAGGCTCCTGTAGCGCCTCCTGGAGGGGAGGAGGAGCTGGAAGAGTTTATTGGCAGTATGAGAGGAGTCCGAGAATGATGCATACTCGGCGTAGACATCTCTTCTTGCGGACATCCTCAATGCCAGGAAGTGGAATCCCTGTGATGTGTTGGGCGCTGCAGTGCCTTGCGGTCAGCAGCAGAGCAGTTCCCACACCAGACTGTGACACAGTTGGTCAGGATGCTCTCTATCACACAGCGGTGGAAGTTGATTCTTCTTCAGTATCCTAAAGAAAAAGAGGCCCTGATGGGCCTTCTTGACCAGGCTGGAGGTGTTAGTTGACCAGGACAGATTCTCAGAGATGTGGATCCCCAAGAACTTGAAGCTGGAGACCCGTCCAAGGATGGAGTTGGATGCATACTAAGGTCTGCAGTCATAGAGGAACGGGCTCAGCACACAGCCCTGTGGAGTGCCAGTGTGAGTGTGACAGTGGTAGAGCTGTTATGGCCTGACCTAACATGCTGAGGTCTGTTGGTCAGAAAGTCCATGAGCCATGATCCAGGTACAGATGGAGTTGTTGAGTCCAAGATCCACACGTTTGGTGATCAGCTTGGAGGGAAGAACTGTACTGAATGCTGAGCTGAAGTCAACTAACAGTATTTTTGCATGAGTACTCTTGTTGTCCAGGTGTGAGAGTACACAGTGAAGAGCTGTGGATACAGCATCCTCTGTACTCCATTGATTTGATAGACAAATTGGTGAGGATCCAGTGTGGGGGGCAAGCATGCCCTGTAATGCATCAGGGCCAGCAGCTTTTTGAGCTTTGCTTTGTGTAATGTTATAAATACTTGGATAATCCTCAGAGTCTCTGGACTTTTATATAAAGATATTATATTCAGTCCTGTGGATAGTTATATACTTAAAAATATATTATCCTCTATGGTTACTCTGGTATAAATGACTCTGAATCACTTAATGGTAAATAACACACTATTTGCACATTTGCAAACTGTGAAAGAATTCCAGATGACAAGTCTGTAGTTCGACATACAAGTGACGACCTTTGACCTTCATCAGTTTTTATTTAATTGTGTCAGAGAAACTCAAACGTGCTCTTCATGCAGCTGAGTACATTCAGTGTTTAAAACGGAAGCTGTGCAGGTCTGAGATCAGCAGCTTTGTGAAACACCAAGCTGAGGTCCTGTTAATGCTGATATATAGTGACACAGTTACATTTCAATTTAATTCAATTTTATTCATATAGCGCCAAATCACAACAACAGTCACCTGAAGGTGCTTTATATTGTACAGTAGATCGTACAATAACAGATACAGAGAAAAACCCAACATTCATATGATACAGGGGTGATTAATCCTTTTGACTTTGTTTTTATCAATAAAACAGCTGCAGCTTTCACTACAGCACATGTGGTGCTTTAACCTTTGTACTGTTTGCATCAGTTCATTCTGCAGTTAACATGTGAACATGTTGGATGATCTGTCTGCTGTCACTGGGTGGTGCTGAGGTCTGAATCTGAGGGCAGCTCCTGTAATCACAAAGAGAACAGAACCATCACAAACTGAAATATAAAGTTTATCTCAAATCTGAAATAGAGCTGATCCTTCTGTCCTCACACACCCAGGATCTGAAGTTCTTCTCTTACATTTCTTTAGTTCTTCAGCTCTGCTCACATACGAGCTGTTTATTTCTTAAAGCCGTATATACCAACAGATTTTCCAATATAATGTTAACCTTTGAGTTGTTGGTGCTTTGTGAATGTGAATCTGCATACATGAGCAGACGGAGCAGGTTTCAGTCCTGGTTCAGTCTGCTGCTGCACCGTGGTCACCAACATACAGAGGTATCATAACAAATATTAATGCTTTTTTCCCTCTCAAAGGATGTAAGCTGTACTGCACATGTAACTTTGTGAACTTACCTCAATAAGAATGATTCAGACTGTTTTATTTAACCTGAATATTTGAAACAAACTTAGTAAAAACAATACACAGAGTCAGTGCTAAAAATGTAATCCGAGGAAAAATGAAACACACATTTTAACTTAAGCTGCCAAGCAGAAGTATTTGGTTTGAGTACATAAATATTAGGCTTTGCTATTTAATCTGTAATTAATGATTAATGAGGGGTTACTGAAGTGCAAGCCTTTTTTAAAATATGTGTTAATATCCTTACAGATGTGGCAAAAGAGTGAAAACATGCTGCTGTTTGCACACATTTAATAATCAGCTCTGCACAGGAGCTGCAGCAGAGTGCAGCCTGTTGCTCTTACAGTGTAATACTCATAATAAAAGTACAGTAACTGTGGTTAGTTACTGACTGAGCAGCCCGGTGCGTTTCTGCTCATTTCGTTCACCTGCACGGGTTAGCTAAACAAACTTTACAAAACAAGTTTTGCCGATAGCCGAGTGCCCATCTTAGCTAGCTAGCTAAGGATGTTAGCTACAGATTAGCTTACAAACACCTTTCACTTACCAAAAATATTGTGGCGGCTCTCAGGTCCTTCTGTCAGGCAGACACTGAAGAACACCTGAGTCTGTCAGTTTGAAACAGTCGGTAAACGCTGGACCTCCTCTCAGCGTCCCCGCTCTATGTGCCGTTCAGAGATACGCAAGTTTCTTCATGACTGCGGCTGCTGCAGATATTAGGTCGTCCATGATTTCTACAGTCACTGGTCAGCAATATAATGTGCGCAAACATATGTGGCTCATATATGTGGCTCTGAAGCCCCGCCCCTCAAGCGCACCCTCAGATGCCGAAGCAGTGCCAACTAATTGAAGCTGAAAAAATAACTGTACGTGGAAAAAAAACGATGTAAGTGTGAAAACCACATGAACAGTGAGTTTTTTCTTTAAATTTCTATATTTATGTTTTTTCACTATCATTTCACTTTCAATACATTTGTTTCAGTTTCAATATTTCTTCAGTTTCATTTTAAGGTGGCATCGTTTTAACCTCATATGTGGGTTCAAAGTACAAAAAAGTCCAGTTGTTTCTCTGCCAAACTCCTTAGACTGGAAGTTCTCATGTTATATTAATGTCCCACAGAAAGATTAAGGCAAAGATTAGGACAGGTTACAACTCGTGAATTTCATGTACTTGTCACAGTTACAAAAAAGAATCTGCCTGAAGTCTATACATCCATACGTCTCATCATACAAAGCACTGATCTCCTACCTGCTGATGGAGCTGCTTTGGCTGGCTGTTCTTTAGGTTCTTCCATCATCTTTCTATAAAAACACGAGAAGATGATTTTACCAAAAGAAACAGTGAACACAGTCTGGGTGTCACATCATATGAATTTGTGTCATGGTTTAGTGTACGGGCCACACACACTGAAACTGATCTGTGTGAAAGAACACATCGACGACATGTGAATGTAGTGATAACCTCATCATAATAGAGGTTTTTACTTTTTCACATATTTGTTCAGTATAATGATTAAATAATCTGACAATACAAACCTAAAATACTTTGTTCCCTGTCTGCGACTTTGTGCGTCTCTGCTGTTAGTGCTTACAGGAAGTTTTAAACTTAAAATCCTTCCCCACATATGTGACTGTGGTCTCTGGGGCCATTATCCTGAAACACTGGGGCTCAGCCCTGAAAGCTTTGCTATCTTCACCTGATAACAGCAGCTGTTTAAAGTTACTGAGTTTGACAGGGAAGTGAATGTAAATGTGAGACACTGTGTGCTCACAGCTAAAGGCTGCAGTCAGCTGTGTCAGAGCGTCCAATGATCCTTTAATAAACACTCAGAGCTCCATGTTGATGAAGCTGTCATGTGTGAGCTTGTGAGGCTCCTTTAAACTGGCTCTGCTCTGTCAGATGCTCACCTCTTCTTCACTGTCTCTGCTGCACTCTCCATCTCCTCCTCTCTCTGCTGTCCTGTTTAAAAAAACAAACAAATCAGCGTTAGCCAATCAAACTCTGTGCAGATGCTGCAGCTACAGCTGATATGTCATTCAGCTGTTCATCAATCAGCTTCTGCTGCTGTTTATTCGGCTCTTACTCTGAACACGTGCAGATCTAGGAAGATTTTCTTGGGGTGTCAAAATCAAAGCGTTTGTTTTTTCAAACACACGTGCAGGTGTTTATATCACATATGGTTTAAATGATTCAAATGCAGTAAGTATACATGTTTCATATATCGTCTATAACTGAATTATGTTCTGTAGCCTACATAATGAAACACTTTAGTTGCATAAAACGTGAATTTTGATTTTATGTACTGTATATGTCACAGCATCGCAGTGTGGATGTGGAGAAGAGAGGACCCAAACGCAGGACTCACAGGTGGTGAAGGCTGGTGTTTATGACAGAATGACAGAGCCTGAGATGGATGACTGACTGGAAGACCAACTGAACAGAAACGACACATGTGGGACTGACAAAGACACTGAACTGGAGGACACTCAGGACTTACACAGGCTAATGATAATGATCAGGGTTCATATGCCTTTTTCAGGGTCAAATTCAAGCACTTCTTAAGCACTTTCAAGGTCCCTTTTCAAAATTTTCCAGCACATCCCTCCCTCACCGCCGAAAAAAAATGCATGTTTCAATTCACATCACCTCAGTAAGACCATGTGAAAGTTAAGACAAATCATCCTAGGTGAACTTAAACACCTTTGTTCCCTTTTTGTTAAGAAATAGAAAAACACTCCACACAAAAATACTGCAAAAGGAAACTGTTGCCTTATATAAAGAGTGTATAAACTCAAAATGCACATGTCACTTAAAATTTAAGATGTGAACAAATCAACTTGTTAGATATTCTTCTCCTGTTGAAAAAACCCCCAAAAAGAAATAAATAAGTCTTCTCATCAGATATTGATGCTTCTTTCCTGTGTGACAGAAAATAGGAGACAGATGTTTGTTTGTTTTTTAAGTTAATTCCCAATAAAGCTGTTTTACTGCTAACTACATTGCTGTCTGTATTATTGCTGAAGTCCTAAACGATCACCTTTAAAGTAGAGCTGGGCGATATGAGATTTTTTCATATCACGATATGTTTTTTTCATTTCAGGCGATAACGATATCTATCACGATATAAGCCAAATAACTATATTTGTAAGATTTAAATGTGCCGTTGCTCACAAGTAAAATGTGAAATAATCAGCAGCTTGTTTTTATTTAAATATTTATTTCCCATAATAAGTTCAACAGGGTAGATGTACTTAAGGAACATGAGACTTTTTCAGATAAATAAAGGCAAATATTGCAAACTACACAAAAGGCAGCCGCTAAAGCGTTTAAGTTTCAAAATAGAACAAACGAAACAGACTAAATTGTCAATTCCACTTAGAAACAAAATATTAATTCTAAAAATAAATCTTAGTTTGTTTTACAGAAGAACAGACAAAACTGACTAACTTTTGTCAATATCAAATAAACTGAGAACTAAAAGGAAATTCTCAATCTCTCCTTGTTGTATAGCCGAGCTTTTCAAACAGTTTTAACAGTTACTTTAGTCTGACAAAAGCCGAATGACGAATTAGCGCTTCCAGTCAGAGACTGAGGCTACGTCCACACGTACACGGGTATTTTTGAAAACGGAGATTTTCCGTTTTCGTTTTAAAAATAATCCCGTCCACACATAAAGGCAGAAATGAAGGAAAACGCTGCTATGAACATGCCAAAGCAGCAGGTGGCGCTAGATTCCTAACCGTGCAGAAATGTTGGCCAATCAGAAGTCTAGAAGCCTCGGTGGGAAAAAGTAAACAAAGCTGGGGCATAGAAGCAGAACCGAGTCGTATGTGTGGACGGACAGTAACTGTGTGTATATGTAAGCATTTAAACACTGCAGAGAGTAGAATTAACAGTATTGTAGAAATTCATTTCACCGAAACAATAACGTGGCGCACAGTGTGACGCATGCACCAGTTTATTGTATTTCCAGACTTGCTTTCGGCACATTTACAGTGCGCGCTACTCTGTTTTTTGTCAGACTTGAAATAGCCGAAATACCTTCGCACTACGGAACTTCTATGGCTCTTCCGTTCGACAATCTCTCCGGCGTTGGAACCATCATCTGTTTTCTCTTCGGTCACGCTCGGTTGATTTTTCTAGCCGGCACACTCATTTCCTCCATTACCCGCTGGCTGCTTCCCAAACAAACACATGTGCGGCTTGGCACTTGTGCTGTACGTAACAAGTCACGTGACGTGACGCTGCGGCTGTGATTGGTTCGGCTCTGCGCTACTTAATTTGGATTGGCTGACCTTTTTTTTTTTTTTTTTTTAAGAGGACAAGAGCGGCGAGGTCTATCGCAATAGTTTAATTTTTCTATCGAGAAAAAGTTATATCGCGATACATATCGTTATCGTTCTATCGCCCAGCTCTACCTAGAAACCAGGTCAATGTGTCTGTAGGTTCAGTCATCCAGGTCATGTGATCTAAGGAGCTTGGAGAGAAAAGAGACGTCTTTAAGTTTCTGGAAGACGTTTCATCAGAGAAGCTTCTTCAGCTCTAAAACCAAACGGTGGAGAGTCCCAGATATTTAAACCTGAGAGGGAAAGAAAGCATGTCGCTGACCCACCACTGATGTTATTTCAAGGAGGAAACTGAGAGCCTTTGCACCAGGAGCACAAACATCAGCTCCAGCAATGATCCACTGATGTGTTTTTATTCCATGTATGAATGTTGTTATTGACAGAGATGACGTTTGTGTGTCAGTGATGCAGTGACTGTTGTTGTTACCTGTACAGGCTGGTTAGACTCTATGAAACAGATCATACAGATCTCTGCATGTTAGAAGAGACTATTAAAGGTCATGAATGAGACAAAGGCAGGGAGGCGTCCTTTACAGCTAAACAGCAGAGTGAGAGAACAGCCAGCACCTCTACATTTATCACATTATACAGCACATGTATGATACTGACAGGGATGAGAAGAATTTAGTGATTCTGATCCCATCATTGATATTACTTATTGATTCTCAGTAGCTCTGCTCTGACAGTCACCACCATCACTGAGCAGCATATCAAAGACATTTGTGCACATTAACTGCATGTTGTGGCTCAAATGTTTGTGCATGTTGGAGGCATTTCCTCTTTGTTGTGATCAGTGTTGGTCATTACTCAAAACAGTCATTATTACACATATTACACAGAACACTTTGATTAAAAGTAATGGAGTACGTTACTTCATTACTCCTCGTAACATTACTTTGATGTTAAAATGAACAAATGAGCATGTAACAACATAAAGCTGAGGTACAGCCCCACACACCAACACAGATCCTGATGAGGTCACGTGATGTTTCTCTGAGTGTTTATGAACACAAATCAAAGATGAAACAGCACAAAGACACTTCAAAGTGATTCTACTGTAGAAACATGAACAGGTAGAAACCTGCAGCCTGACTGCTCATCACTTTGTTACCTGTTCAAGTTCAGCAGCAGCAGCTCACTTTATCACGGTGCTGGTCTGGGGTCAGTGTTTACTCAGCTTTAACTAGTGATGTGACGTTCTGTATCGAGGCTTCGAAGCGTGTGTCGAGTAATGGAGGGGGCGTTTCCGCGAAGCGCGTATCGAGGCTTGCTTCATTTATGGGAGGAGCTGAAAATGATGACGTCGGAAGCCTCGCTGCCCGGCTGTACCACGTGTCTGGTTCAGGAAGCGGTTCGAACTTTGCCGCGAGCTATGACAGCGATATAAACCCCTCAGACAAAATGTGGGCGTTTGATGGAGAGTTGCGGTTAGTGAGAGTTAGAGACAGTTTAGAAAAAAAAAATCACCTACGACCTGCCACAGTGGAGAAACTGTTTCTTTTTAATAAAAACCAATGATGTGTCCCCTAAACACTAATCACTGTCCTTGCCTCAATGTTACAAAAGCACAACCACTGTCCACACCTCACCTCACAGTATATGATCATTTCCATTTTAGGCATTTCCAAATAATCATGTTCCATACTGCCAGTATAAATATACACAGTACACTGCATCACTACAATATACATGTTTTACACACTCCTTTTGTTGTTGACATTTACAGGCTGTGTGCAAAAAGGCCACACTCTTCAAATTCATGCCAACTAATATTTTTACGTCCAGTAGGTGTCCTACTAGAGCAAATGAAGCTTCAAGAAGCTTCGCGTTGGGGTGAACCAATTGGATGAAAAGCTTCAGTGCTTCATGAGGCTTCATCTGCCCATCACTAGCTTTAACCTCACTCTGGGTTCTTGGCTAGCCTAGCTTTAGCTTAGTGTTAGCATGCTGTGTGCTAGCTTAGCGTCAGAGCTCTGCAGGTGTCTCGTGTGTAAATATTAATCACAGTGACAGTAAAGGAGGTAAAGGGCTGTGACGTCATCACGTACGCTGCGTCCTCTGTGGGCTCTGAGTGAACTCAAAGTACAAACTACAAGTACACAAACACGAACGTAGCTCAGAGTGGCGGACACACTCGGCCTCGTTGGTCCAGCTGTGAGTCCGTTACCGTGAACTATGGAGCGGCAGATTTGTGCTGAACTAAGCTGCACACAGCTGATGTTAGCCAGGAAACATTACACACTGACTTTAATGGAGAGACCGGAAATACAAACACACACAGTTTGTTGTGTGAAGAAATCAAACACGAGCTGAACAAACAGTAAAGTTCCTAAAGACAAACTGTTAAAGGAGGAAACAAAGCAAACTTACAGTTTCTTCACACACCAACAACAAGCTCCACTCCACACCTGGACACTAAACACGGACACACAGGTGAGCTGCTTCCTGGAAGGAGGCGGGGCTCCACCTGAAACTCAGCACAGGTGGGAGGGGCTCAGCTCTGTGTGTGCTGATGTGTTAACTTTAAAAATATGCCGTCTGACTGCTCAGACTGAGTCAGAGTAAAGTTCACATGCTGACGTGTGGAGACATGAAACCTTGTTGTAGCTGCAGGTGTGAACACACTGATCCCAGATCAGCTCTGCTGTGTTTGTAACATGAACATTTCTGCTGCAAAGCTTCAAATGTTCAGCATGTTTCTCTGTTTCCAGTCTATAGATCCAGTCACACTTTCTACCTTCACCTGTGCAGTAAAGACTGAGAGCAGAGCTGAAAGCAAGCGTCCAATCAGTGAGCAGCATCAACACCTGAGCTTCATTCAGACTCTGTTATTGAAGATGTTGTTGGTACAAAGTTCATCTGCTGCTCACATGAATCCATGAAAGATTTATTTCACTGAATGTTTCTTCAAAGCTCATTTCAACCTGTTGAAGTCATGAATGAAAGTGCAGACTGAGAGTGGATCACATGATGTTTGAGGTGTGTCATGTGACATGTTCAGTATTGTCACACATGTCTAGATTGTCCCTGATATCATAGCTGCTCAAACACTGATGATTATATTTGAAGAATTATTCCTGATGGCAGCAAAGTTTGAATGGAGCTCTCTGTCTGTGCTGATTTGTCGCCCTCTGGAGGTCAAAGCACAAACTGCATGATGTCGCTGTAACCACCACAGTGACAGGAAGTGTTTTTATGACTGAAACACTGAAATGATGCTAACGGCTGTCGTTAGGCTCACTGACAGCAGTGCTGATGTGTTCATGTCAAACACTGGCTCAGGTCAGACTCCTTCATCCTTCTCCAGCGTGAGGCCGCCCTCAGACCCACAGGAGCTCTGACCTTTGACCTCCTGACCCTAACCATTTTAGTCTTGTTGCATCTTTAAATGCAAATCCATCCAAACTGTAGCCGAGCAAAAGAAGCTGGAAGCTGTTCTATGAATGATGTTCATCCCAGAGTTTCTGTTAAACGCTGCTGCTGTGCTACATTTGTCATTTCCTGCTTTCACTACCATCCATGTCAAAGTGCTGAACTCATCTGATCACTTTAATGCAGTAAAGCAGGAGCTGTAAGTCTGACATTTATTTACTGTCATTACAAACACACACAGCTGGATTAGCATTCAGACAAAGGGCTGAAAAAAAATCAGCATTTGATTATTATTATTATATATCCTGTTTATGTGGATGCACTTTTCTATCTGTCAGTGCTGAAAGCAGACGTCACTGATCACATGACTCTGAGGGATGTTTCCAGCACTTTGCTGAATCTGAGCCATGAAGATTTAAGGCTCAGCTCTGAAGGCAAAGCAGGTCTGAGCCTGTGTTAGCAAGCTGTACCTAATAAAGTGGCAGCAAGGACTCAGTCAGTAATGATCAGAGCCAGCAGGGGGCAGCACAGAGAGGCGCTGTCAGAGAAGCAGGCTGACATCAGACTGGCCATATTCCATCATCTATACCTGAAATAATCATCAAACACACGCAGAGCAGAAACATGTGGAAACATCTGGAGCTCAGTCTCAGTTTGATCCCTCAGAGGTTTACCTCAGTCCTGCTCCTCTACTTCCTGTTTACAGCGCACATCATGCTGTGTACTGAGGGTCATGTGGTCAAATTGCTCGCTCTCTGTTACTCTGACAGAGAGCGAGCACAGTTATCCTAATGTGTGACATCACTTCTAACCACAGAGCATTCAGCTTTCACAGCAGCCAACATCCTGTCACACTGAGCATGTGCAAACACAGCAGCCAACATCCTGTCACACTGAGCATGTGCAAACACAGCAGCCAACATCCTGTCACACTGAGCATGTGCAAACACAGCAGCCAACATCCTGTCACACTGAGCATGTGCAAACACAGCAGCCAACATCCTGTCACACTGAGCATGTGCAAACAGAGCAGCCAACATCCTGTCACACTGAGCATGTGCAAACACAGCAGCCAACATCCTGTCACACTGAGCATGTGCAAACACAGCAGCCAACATCCTGTCACACTGAGCATGTGCAAACACAGCAGCCAACATCCTGTCACACTGAGCATGTGCAAACACAGCAGCCAACATCCTGTCACACTGAGCATGTGCAAACAGAGCAGCCAACATCCTGTCAAACTGAGCATGTGCAAGCACAGCAGCCAACATCCTGTCACACTGAGCATGTGCAAACACAGCAGCCAACATCCTTTAATGATAGAACAAAATTCAGACATCAAAGTTTCTCACATTACAGAATCAGATGAACAGACATGAAGGGATAATTGTGGTTTTATGCACAGAGTCAGAATCAGACTCAGAGGTGTTCCTCGTGATGCTTGGTGATGGAAACAGTCTCATCGACGTTTCCATCACCAAACTAGAGAAACTAGTAGCTGCACGCAGCAGAGTTTAGCACAGCTGATCTCTGTGACACATCAACAGGAACAACATGTTGTTAAACAGGACTGTATAAAGACTCAGAGTCTGACTCACACCTGAACAATGAGGCTGTGCAGCATCGTCCTGTCACACCTGCTAAACCACTCGTATCAGTTTGAGCCCGAACAGTAACACGGTCACATGATCGACGAGGCCAACGCGCCCAGACGAACGTCTTCCTCGTGGAACTAACTTGTTCCTGTTATCAGATTTGTGAGCAGCAGCTGAAACTGCCACACGAATAAATGTTCTTCAAACTGTTTGATTCCAGCCAATCAATAATCTATAATCATGAGGATTCAAACACAAGAGCTGAACGTGTGGTTACATTGTAACCTTGGTTCTCTGAGTGAGAGACTCTCTCTCCCCTCTGTCACATATGGAACAGAGGGGAGAGAGAGTGTCGGTGTGATGGAGGACATCAGGTCCAAACATCACAGAAACAAACAAACTGTTAAAGGAGGAAACAAAGCAAACTTACAGTTTCTTCACACAGAGACACCAACAACAAGCTCCACTGTCCCACTCTGATCCTGTCTCCTCCTCTTTTATTCTTGCTCTGAGCTCTTTTTGGGTGTGTGTTTCTGTCTCCACCCACAGGAATGCATTGATACACTGTTGATAACGACACGAGAGCAGACGTGTGACAGAAAACAGAAAAATAACCTAAACACCTAAATAACGTAAAATAATCAGAATATTTATTAATATGTTTAATTTCTCTTTAAAAACTTTTCTGCTCCTCAAATCCTTTGTTTAAGTTCAATCTAAGGAAAGAAAAGCGTCTTCTTTAAGTTTCTCAAAGAAGTCCACGATCTGTAGGCTCATGGAGACACTGTGTGCTCACAGCTAAAGGCTGCAGTCAGCTGTGTCAGAGCGTCCAATGATCCTTTAATAAACACTCAGAGCTCCATGTTGATGAAGCTGTCATGTGTGAGCTTGTGAGGCTCCTTTAAACTGGCTCTGCTCTGTCAGATGCTCACCTCTTCTTCACTGTCTCATCAATCTGCTGCACTCTTCATCTCCTCCTCTCTCTCTCTGCTGTCCTGTTTAAAAAAACAAACAAATCAGCGTTAGCCAATCAAACTCTGTGCAGATGCTGCAGCTACAGCTGATATGTCATTCAGCTGTTCATCAATCAGCTTCTGCTGCTGTTTATTCGGCTCTTACTCTGAACACGTGCAGATCTAGGAAGATTTTCTTGGGGTGTCAAAATCAAAGCGTTTGTTTTTTCAAACACACGTGCAGGTGTTACACATGGTTTTCATAAAGTAGCAGCCAGTTGAGGAGGATGACTCTGAGGATGATGAGGTAACTTTTACAAACATGAGAAACCTCATAGATGGGAGCCAGGAATCATAAAACTAAAATCAGTTGGCGTTATCATCACACCTAACGCGTTATTTACGAACACGTTAGTCCCAACACTGATTGTTACAGGATACAGCAGCAGGGAAAAGTTCTGGACTGTCACGATTGGTCAGAATTAGCCCAACAAAATATAACCAATTTTACCTTTTTCTAAAGACAGAAAACACATCTAGTCCTTTTTTCTTTTACATATATTTTTTTAATTAATCAACAATAAAGCTCAACGCTACACCAGCTTCTAGCTTTGATTGACACAAAACTTAAAAATCAGCCTAATTCTGAGGAGTCACTGCATGACACTCACAGTCTTTGTCATTGTTGATTCTTAGCTCACAAACAGTTCTTATGAGGACTAACTAGTGGTGAAGGTTTAGCTCTTCATAAAGTTACAGGAGGATAAAATAAACATGAGATCGTTGAAATAATCCTGTCTGATCACACGTGTGGACAATAAACGCTGTAACAGAAAATGAACAGCAATGTAACTACACTCATCTCTCACGTCTGCACTAAACTAAAACGTCACTACTTCCACATCTAGTTGGTTTTAATGGAGGCGGAGTCTCCCTGCCCAGTGCGCACTCAGGATAATTAACTTGTCACAACACAGGAAGTGAGCGCATGTAAATCAGAAAATCAGGTCTAGAAACGCAGTGAGGGAAATGAAGTGAAAGATCTTCGTTTTAACTGACAGGTTTCACTGACACTCAGAGACCTGCAACAACATGAAAACACATCACTGTAACACTCAAAACTCAATCATATGAAATCATAACTGAAGGACTGTGATGATGTTGTGTTATGGAGCGTCTGCTGAGTCCAACCTCTAAGAATTACGAGTCTGGACTTTAATGATAGAACAAAATTCAGACATCAAAGTTTCTCACGTTACAGAATCAGATGAACAGACATGAAGGGATATTTGTGGTTTTATGCACAGAGTCAGAATCAGACTCAGAGGTGTTCCTCGTGATGTTTGGTGATGGAAACAGTCTCATCGACGTTTCCATCACCAAACTAGAGAAACTAGTAGCTGCACGCAGCAGAGTTTAGCACAGCTGATCTCTGTGACACATCAACAGGAACAACATGTTGTTAAACAGGACTGTATAAAGACTCAGAGTCTGACTCACACCTGAACAATGAGGCTGTGCAGCATCGTCCTGTCACACCTGCTAAACCACTCGTATCAGTTTGAGCCCGAACAGTAACACGGTCACATGACCGACGAGGCCAACGCGCCCAGACGAACGTCTTCCTCGTGGAACTAACTTGTTCCTGTTATCAGATTTGTGAGCAGCAGCTGAAACTGCCACACAAATAAATGTTCTTCAAACTGTTTGATTCCAGCCGATCAATAATCTATAATCATGAGGATTCAAACACAAGAGCTGAACGTGTGGTTACATTGTAACCTTGGTTCTCTGAGTGAGAGACTCTCTCCCCTCTGTCACATATGGAACAGAGGGGAGAGAGAGTGTCGGTGTGATGGAGAACATCAGGTCCAAACATCACAGAAACAAACAAACTGTTAAAGGAGGAAACAAAGCAAACTTACAGTTTCTTCACACAGAGACACCAACAACAAGCTCCACTGTCCCACTCTGATCCTGTCTCCTCCTCTTTTATTCTTGCTCTGAGCTCTTTTTGGGTGTGTGTTTCTGTCTCCACCCACAGGAATGCATTGATACACTGTTGATAACGACTCGAGAGCAGACGTGTGACAGAAAACAGAAAAATAACCTAAACACCTAAATAACGTAAAATAATCAGAATATTTATTAATATGTTTAATTTCTCTTTAAAAACTTTTCTGCTCCTCAAATCCTTTGTTTAAGTTCAATCTAAGGAAAGAAAAGCGTCTTCTTTAAGTTTCTCAAAGAAGTCCACGATCTGTAGGCTCATGGAAATTCATTTTGTTGTTTTTTTGAGCAGAAACACCAGAGTGTAGAGCAGGAAAACGATCCCAGCAGGACGTCTCTGTTGGGGAAATATCCCAGTTATTCCCCTGAGCCTGGTTAGTGAACTGAGTCAGAGCTGTTCATCGATCCTACAGGTGCTAACATACAAACACGATCAGCAGCTTCTCTCATATGGAGAACACACTTCAACATCTGCAGCAAATCCTGTGTTTTATGTTGATGTGACCAACATCTTGTGTTGAGTCTTTGAAGATGAGGAGCCAAACACAGACAGTGGATCCAGAAGGACTGTTTATTCAGGGCTTTAATACGACTGAACTGATGCTTCACATCCTGTTTAGAGACGATCGACCAACACAGGCTCAGTCCTCACTCATCACACGGACTTCAGTCACACTGGGATCAACAGAGGAGACTGTTCACCATCACAGTTCAGCAACAATAATCAGAGCTTTTCTCTCTTGGTGAGGATCACATGTTCTGACACACAAAATATCTTCTGCTTTAACTCGTCTCTCCTTTTTAGTTTGGTTATCGTGTTTTTCACTCTTTGTTCCTGTCAGTGTCAAATATGAGAGCAAACTGTTTTATGCAGGAGCCAAACCAACACCAAGCTGACCAAGAGAACCTATAACACCACCAGAATTTATTATCCAGACTTTACTGACAGATTTATGTGCAAGTAAAGCTGTTTTTTAAATTATGTTCACTGCTTTCAGCCAAGGAAGCATTCGTTCTTAAAAGTTCACGAAACGAGTAAATCCAGTTCAGCAGAGTTCCAGTTTGTAGCACAGCTGATCTCTGTGACGCATCAACAGTAACAACAGTAGGGGTGGGCCATAGAAACGATATACGATAGAAACGATATAAATTTGGCCAACGATAGAGATTGTGACTATACCGCATGTTGATGATGTCATCAAGCTGCGCCTGTTTTGGTCGAAAGCATCGCAGCAGCTACAACAATTATCATCTGCAATTATGGCGGGCGACAGTCATAACAAAGAGATGAAGCACTATTGAAATATGGCGAAAGCCAAAAAGTTAGCATTCATCCTCCAGCTTCACTGTGCTAATGTTATGCTAACATAGCTGTGTCGCTAGCAGTCATGTAGCACAACATTATATACCAGGTAGTCCAACTTCAGTAACCCTGCAAACGCCACTGCTGTTTAGTCTTCATTTATGTTGGAAGTGATAGCAGAGCTGTACGTTTGAATTAGTTTCAAAAATCTCTCAGTCAGAACATGCTATGAAATGTTTAGGTGGAAACTAGCGAGCTAACTTCCTGTTAACTTCTAACTCCGTTAAATTGAATAAATTCTGTTTTCATGGATGCCTGGATGTAGGGCTGCTCGATTATGGCAAAAATGATAATCACGGTTATTTTCATTGAAATTGAGATCTCGATTATTTGACAATATTTATTTAACAATAACAATGTGTTGAATAATGACTTTAAAGGTTGTCAAAAAAGAATATTAAATAGTGTGCAAATACTGATAACAGTGCAAATGTTTGCAATATAAAAAAATAAATGAAAAATGTAAACATCTATGTTTAGTGAACTTTGCAGTGTTGCTCTGTGGTGCAGCTATGACACCGTAGCAAACCACTGAAGTTTTTTTACCTCTTTTCAACCAACAGCAGTCACTCTCCTCTCCAAATAACTTCTGTTTAGCTTTCCAAGCTTCCCTCGGGTCCTCTTAATCAGCGGTCCCCAACCCCCGGGCCTCGGACCGGTCCCGGTCGGTGAGTCGTTTGGTACCGGGCCGCGAGAGTTGAGGCTCAGGTGTGAAATGTATAGTTTTCAGGGTTTTTATCGGTTTTCCATGTTATTTTGTTATCGTTTTTATCGTTGACTTGGTTTTCCTGGGTCTTTTCACGTGTGTTATGAATAAATTTTCTTTTTTTCGGTACCGGCACTAGTTTTATTTTGTTGTATTTATCCGCGACACCTTAATGGCCGGCCCGTGAAAATATTGTCGGGCATAAACTGGTCCGTGGAGCAAAAAAGGTTGGAGGCCGCTGCTCTTAATTGTTGTGACACGTGTTCGAAATGCAGAGAGGTGCGCGCGATTTGCCACACGGAGCAGCGCGAGAGTAAAGCACGAGGGAGGGGCTAATAATCGGCTCAGTCATTTTTAATGATCGTTGAAAGCCCAGATCGTAATCGAGATTAAAATTCCATTAATTGAGCAGCCCTACCTGGATGTTAAACTTAATTGTTACACCTGGTAAAGCAGCAACGCTGATGATTTAATTAAAGATGAAAGAATTTAGACCATTTTTAACTCTTTGTGTTCGTTTGACTTTGGTACCTGAAGCTGTCGGAGTTTTGGACCCAGATTACTCCGTGAAGCTCCTCCCTACAGCAGCCGTAATGCTCTGACGATCCATCAAGCAGTGCTGCTTACCAAAGTTGTACTAAAACATTTTTTAACAGATTTCTGCAGCCAAAATCGGTTCGAGGTCAGTAAGCACAACCAGAATTCATACATAAGGCACACTCTCGATTTTTGAGGAAATTAAAGGATTTTAAGTGTGGAAAATATGTTATACAGAAGAATATATCGTGATATGGATTTGAGGCCATATCGCCCAGCCCTAAACAACAGGTTATTAAACACATCAGTTTGATCTACAGATCAGATCATACATCAGGTTTACTTCATGTAAAATAAACGTCTCACTCTATGAGCTCCATCAGTCTGTGTACCTCCTCATTGTCATTTCTGAGCAGAGTTTACCTGCACACTTCCTCATGTCTGACAGTGTCACAGTGTGTGTGTGTGCCAACATTAACCAGCTTATCATCAGCTGCTTGTGCTTCATGAATAACTCAGACTGACAGAGTGATGAACAGAGCACAGAGGGAGGCTCTGCTCTGGTCCATCAAGCAGGATTCACATAGTAACATGTTTTTCCTTTGAACACTTCATTGTGTTTAACTTGAAACAGATTAAAAAGTGTTCGATTGTGCACTTCACACAGTCCTGAGTCACAGAGGCTTAAATGTGTTTGATTCTGAGAGGCTTTACTCCTGCATCAACATCAAGTATATGTAGGATTTAAACCGCAGTGAAAACATCCTTAAATATTGATGGTGTGTGAGAGAGTCTGTATTTACTTCTGATTATCTCTGTTTGCAGTGACCCTGAACTGAGCTGGAGCAGCTTCATGTTGTTTTGACGTCACTCAGTAAAACCTGAATGTCGGCTTCTGAAGAACAAACTGGTTTCATCTGTTTCCAGTTAAAGGGACGATCATTGTTCCACCAGTGATGTTGGATCCAAAGTTTCATTCAGATCGTTTTAAACTGTTTATCAAAGACAAATGTTTGAGTGCAGAGTTACTGACTGATAACCAGAGTGGATTCAGCCAATCATCAAATCATCTCATTGGTTTTATTTTATGTAAATACAAACGTCTCACTTCCTGATCTGCTCATAAAGTTCCTAAAGACAAACTGTTAAAGGAGGAAACAGAGCAAATTTACAGCTTCTTCACACACCAACAACAAGCTGCACAGCTGCACACTAAACACAGACACACAGGTGATTCCTGGAAGGAGGCGGGGCTTCACCTGAAGCAGGACAGGTGGAGACTTGATAGGAATTTTCCCCGTACAGGGAGGAGGCTGATCTTCAGATGAGTTCCTGTTAAATCTGACGAAACAAAGTTAAAAGTGGACTCAGTCTTGTCTGATTTCACTCTGTTTTTCACTGAGCAGGTTTAAGTTTTATTAATGAAAATCAGCAGAGCTTGGTACTGATGGAAGACCCTCCTCTAATCGTTGTCATTCAGAGTGATCCAACCTGTTTGTGAATGCAGCTCACAGACTCTCCACATTTCCACACGACTTAAATGGTAAATGGCCTGCATTTGTATAGCGCTTTACTCTACATTCAGTCATCCACCCATTCACACACACATTCACACACTGGTGATGGCAGCTACATTGTAGCCACGGCTGCCCTGGGGCGCACTGACAGAGGCCAGGCTGCCGGACACTGGCGCCACCGGGCGCTTTACACTCTACACAATCATCCACCTATTCACACACACATTCACACACTGGTGATGGCAGCTACATTGTAGCCACAGCTGCCCTGGGGCGCACTGACAGAGGCGAGGCTGCCGGACACTGGCGCCACCGGGCGAGTCCCTTCATGCATCGTTGACCAACGTGGACGTGGTGGAGTAACAGTTGTGGAGAATGCAACAGCTGAGGTTTGAGAAAAGGAGCTAATAGCCAAGGTCAGCGGCTCTCCTACTTCCTCATAAGGAAACTTCTCAGGTGGATGTCTTTCTCTGTCAGAGCGCCTCCACCTTACTGGCTGTGGTGCAGTGAGATCTGAGTCAGTCTTGGTAGGAGTCAAGTCAGGTTCATCAATCACAACATGGTCTGAAGACCAAGCACCTGAGTGAACATAGTCAACACGACTTGTGCCAAAGACTTCAGGTGTGTCAGGTTGGTGGGTTTGCCAACCAGGTAAGGACATTTCTGGTATAACAGTGTCAGAGAAGTTCTGACGTGCACTGTTGGGCTTCCTGTTAGACTCTCTTGGTAAACCTCAGAGCCTGACGTCTACAAACCAACTGTCCTTTGACATTTTTAGATGTGGGGTCAAAAGCAGAGCTGATCGAGGATTTCAGTGATGGCTCCAAATATCTAACCTGCACTTTTACATAGCAGCTGCTCCGTCTGTCAGTAATTTAAAAACTTTTAATAAGCTGCTGTTTCTCACTGACCGTCAGCTGTAGCTGAGCAGGATATCATTGCATTTGAATCCTCCTGGCTCTCTTTAACCCGAGTTCCTTCTGATTGGTTTCCTGGTTCTACAAAGAGAGTCTGCTGCCTGAGGGCCCCACCTCCTCCTCCACCTACTGCTGTGGACATTTACAAAACGTCAATCCAAGAAAAATTGTCTGGTTTGTAATAGATAGTCATTTTTTATTAGAGTCTACACCAGGAACCAACCTGAACCTTGTTATGAGCTGAATCAGTGCTGGACTGTAGAAATGCTGTTTCAGTGGCTGCTGCAGGAACTAACATGGAAACGTGTTCAGCAGCTTTCCAGCTCTAATATAGGAAACACAAGATCAGAGTTTGGACACACTGGAACCAAACAGTTTTGTCTCGGACTTTTATTTCAAAACAACAACTGGTTGTCTTCATTTTCAGTTCTGATGAGCTCACATGTTTAAGATCATCAGTTTAAAAAACCATAAGGCCGTGGATCCTTAAGGGTTTTATGGTTTGAGTTTACAGTGAGAGGTGTTGATAATGATGTTGGCTGTTTTCAAGTTGAACAATCTTCCAGGGAAGTTTAAACTAGAAAAACGAGTCACTGCCTGCAGCAGAGATTCAGTTTGCAGCATTCCTGATCTTTGTGCAGCAGCAACAACATGTTGTTAACAGAGCTGTGTAAAGACTGACTCACCTCACCAGGCTCTCTTTCATTCACAGCATACACAACATTTACTTCATTACAAGCTGTGCTGCTCAAGTTACTGGAAATAAGCACTCAGTTACTAAGTAATCCCATGTCTTTACTGATTACTTATTTTCAAAAGTATTTGGTTACTTTACTCTTTAAAAAAACACGACTTGAATACGTAATAAAGTAGAAAGTAGACGTTTCAGCCCGAGACTTTTTCTGCATAATCCATCATATAGAAATGAATCAAATTAAAAAGCCTTTCTTTTAAGTGTTTTATTGTTTTTAATCTTTTTATTTTATGCATCAAGAAAAGATTAAATTATATTATAGCTGTTTTTGACTTGATGAAATGTGTTTAACATTTAAACCTATTTCCTGTATATTCCAGCACATGACATAAAATAATGTTTTGTGTTTCCACTCCCGAGTGGGGCGGGTGGAGGTCTGCCCACAGCGGTCATGTCAGGGGGAGGATCCGGGGGTTTCTCTGTCAATGTCACGTTCCCATGGCAGCGTGCTTGCTCAGATCTGAAGTGTTATGGTCCTGGGTGGGTGGCCCAGTGTTTTTTGAGTTTTGGTTTCTTCTCACAGTTCCTTAGTTTTTTAGTGTTTCCTGAGTTCTAGTTTTAGGGTTTGTTATGTGGCTTCCTTCTGCATTTCCTGTTTTATTGTGAAGGTCTGTGTCTTATGCCAGAGTGTTCAGTTTGCGTTTCCCCTGTCTCGTCTTGTCAATCAGAATCGGCCGTGCCTCCCTCCTGTGTGTAGTTTCCCCTCTGTGTATTTATAGTGTGTGTTGTCTCGTGTTCGTCGCTGGTTCGTCTGTGTCGTCTCCTTCACGTCTCCCTGCATATCTTTCTAAGGATTTCAGGTTTGAGGTTAGTTTTGTTTAGTGATGGGTAGATGAGGCTTCGTGAAGCGTTTCAGCACATTCCCCAAACTGTACCGATACTGTGTCGACACAGTGTTGCTGTTTTGCTCCATACTGACACCTGCTGGACTTTAAATATCATTGCAGGCAACTTACTTGAGACTCAACAGACACCTAGTCATACTTGTTTACACTGTAAGGTACAGTGGAACCCCGACTTACCAAATTAATTCGTTTCCGAAGGTCTTTCGTAAGTGGAACATTTTCGTAAGTCGAAGCACCCATTGCGCGTTTTGAGTGAGGCGATGCTGAATGATAGGCTATAGGCTAACAACAATACTCTAACTAGAACAACAATACATCAGTGGAACAGCGATGCGCAAGTACGGAAGCCAAGGGGTTGTCTCCGAAAACATTAGAGCACTTTTGCAAACATGTGATGTCTTCAGGGGCGGATCTAGAAGGGTGGCATGCATGTGCCACCCTAAAATGATCCCTTGCCACCCCAAGTGCCACCCCAGTTTTGCATATGACAGTGTTGTTTATTAAAATAAGATCGCATTAACAGTTTGAGCGTAGTTACAGGCAGCAGTGATATATACACATATATAGTATAGTATATATATATATATATATATATATATATATATATATATATATATATATACATATATATAGTATTATATATATATAGCATATACACTGGGTGAATGTGCAGTAGTAGCAGCAAGCAGGTGAATTCTGTACATTAATATGAATAGACGTCTGACTATTTTACAGGATAGACAATATAAACATATTTAAAATTAAAGGAATTGAAATGTACATTGTGCCTTGGTTTAGTGTCTGGAAGAGTCCTGTCTCAGTCAATTATAGATGATGTGAGAGGGCGGGTGTGTGTGTTTAGGGCACGGATGGCTTGGGGATAGAAGCTCCTCTTGAGTCTCTCTGTCCTTGCCCGGATGATGCTGAACCTTCTACCAGATTGCAGAAGTTGGAACAGTTTGTTGCCAGGATGGGACGGGTCCTTCAGTATCTGCTCTAGTCCGGCATCTCCTGGTGTAGGTGTCCTGAAGCGGGGAGAGAGCAATCCTGCAGCAGCGTTCTGCTGTACGGATCACTCTCTGGAGAGCTTTTTGGTCCTTCACACAGCTGTTCCCGAACCACGATGTCATGTTCTGTGTGAGGATGCTCTCCACAGCGCCTGTATAGAAAATCCTGAGGATCTTTGGAGAGACCCTGAACTTCCTCAGTTGTCGTAGGTGATACAGGCGCTGCCTAGCCTTTTTGGTCTGGACCTGAATGTGTCAGGATACTTGAAGGACTGCACCCTCTCCACTGGAGCTCCATTGATGATAATGGGCTTGTAGTCTCTGTGCGATGTGAATTATATTATATGTGAATGATATAATGTTAAATTACTATTAAGCAAATGGCTGACTAAGTATTGTAGACTTTAGTTTACTGCAGCCATGTTTCATATAAATCAGGTATCATACAAAAATAAAAATAGCTTCAAATACAGTCATGACAATAAAGAATATGACTTTAAGGACTTAACATCATTACTTCAGTTATAGTACACCAACATCTCTGATACATCAGCACTTGTTAGGTGTGGCTGTGTGAAAACAGTAGATCGCGACACAGACACAGAGAAACACAGGGCTTAAATACACAGAGGGAGCAATCAGGGAATGGGTAACAGGAGGGAAACACAGCTGGGGCAAATCAGGCCTAACGAGACAAGAGGAAGCAAAACCAGACACATTAACATCAGACATGGACTTTCAAAGTAAAACAGGAAACATAACACAGACTCACGGGCAGGCACTATAACAAAGGGAACAGAGACGTGGGAACAGGGCAGACACAAACACTGACTGAACACGGGGATATAGGAACTTAGGATACACATAGACGCGAACTAGACAAGGGAACTCAGTGTACTAAGGGAACACTGAATGACCTGGTGGGTTTTGTCCATAAAACTACTCATCTACTGACCTTGGTTTTAAGTTGGACAGTGATTTTAAATTGGACAACCAAATCAGAGCAGTGGTGAAGTCCAGTTTTTATCATTTAAGGCGACTGGCAAGAGTAAAATCTTTTCTTTCGAGGCAGCACCTTGAAACAGTGATCCATGCTTTTATTTCTTCCCGCCTGGACAACTGTAACTCACTTTATGTGGGGGTCAGTCAGTCATTGCTCTCACGTCTGCAGCTGGTTCAAAATGCGGCTGCACGACTCCTAACAGGAACTCAAAAAAGAGAGCATATAACCCCCGTGCTGGCCTCTCTGCACTGGCTGCCTGTGTCTTTTAGAGTTCATTTTAAAATTCTTATGTTTGTTTTTAAATGCCTTCACAGTCTTGCCCCGCCTTACCTCTCTGAGCTTCTTCATCCCCACACACCCTGTCGGTCTCTCAGGTCAGCTGACCAGCTGTTCCTGGAGGTACCGAGATCCACGAGGAAGCTCAGAGGGGACGGGGCCTTCTCTATTGTGGCTCCAAGTTATGGAATCATTTGCCCATGCACGTTAGAGAGGCCCCTTCACTGTCCACTTTTAAATCACGTCTTAAAACCCACTTTTATTCCTTGGCTTTTAACCTCAGTGAGACTTAGTTTCTTTTTTAATTGAAGTAGTTATTTAATTAATGATTTCACTCTTCTTTTATTTGTGTTTTATTTATATCTCATGTAATTTTATTTTACAGTTCCAGTGTACAGCACTTTGTGTCAGCTGTGGTTGTTTTAAAGTGCTTTATAAATAAAGTTGATGATGATCTCAGATGACCACAAAGTAAAAGATCTCTCAGCAACATGATGCAACAGTTTAGGCACTGTTGCCCCGATCAGATCAGTGAGCTTTTTATTCTAAACATGAGCTGCTGTTACAGCAACAGACATTAATCCTACTGGTGTCTCACACAACAACTCAGTGTCCACTATGTGAAGCAGCCAAACACAGGCCTGCTCCTCTCACTAACAGAGACAAACTGCTGGCATGTTGGTTTCCATCTATACTGTCCAGTCTCTGCTGGTGGACACACAGCAGCATTGTTTCATCTCGTTTGAGTCATTGTTGACCTTAGCATGTTTTTAGTCTTCTGAGAGCACTGAAGCTTCTTTCAGCCTCAGTACCTGCGTTTTATCCTCAGATTAAATTATTATTCTGTGCTTGATGTGCCTCACCTTTGGCCCTGGCTCCTCCCCTCTGACTGCACTAGGACATACTGTCACCTGATAAAATAACACATGGATTCGTGTCATATAAAAAGTGAGACGTGTCAATTCAGATTCTTTGTCAAACATACACTAATGAATCAGTTTACATCAGCAGCCTGACAACTGTCATGATAAATACTAGTTAATCTACAGTCACCTGTGAGCTCTCCTCTCCACCTCTGAGCTACATGGCAGAGCTGCCTCTGTCACCTGATCAATAACAGTGAGACACTCCACATACATGCAGTCACACATGTGCTTCAAATACAGTCATGAACCATCAGGTCATCCTCCAGTTTCACCTGTGACCTTGTGTCACCATTGCTCTCTGAGCTCTGTGTTGGTTCTTCTGTCACCTGACAAACAGGACAAACATGACAATAAGAATAAAATGTGCAGCTGCTTCAGTGTTTCTGTCACTTTGTGCAGATCCTGACTCGTCAGTAATGTTTGTAGGCTGAGTGCATTTTAAAACTGTGCAAACTGCAGTACAAGGTGGAAAATTTGCAAAATCGTGACTACCTCATGATATATTGTCTCAAAAATGAACCCTATGAATACGTCAGTGCCATTAGGATGAAATTATTGTGTCACCAACATTTTAACATTAGACATATAATTCTAACAGCCTCTGTAAACTAATATCCGGGCTGCTCGAGGCTGCCGTTTTCTCTGACAGTTTCAATCAAAATTAGAAACGCTGCTCTGAGACTGAGAGAACTAACAGTGCTGATGGTCCGCTTGAAGCTGAAGCTCCGGTGCGTGTCAAAAAAATCAACACACACCGGCTCACTCCTTGGCGGCCGCTTATTGGGGCTCGCTCGGGCCACTTCGGAGGTGGGGTGCCCCCGGCCTCTCGGCCTGGGGCTCGGTCACTCAGGCACGGCTGGCTGCCGGCGGAGCTCACGGGCGCGTCACTGCAACTCCCCCTGGCTTCTGCTCCGCGGCTGCTGAGTGAGCCCTCATCTGGGACTCTCCTCAGCTCTTACTGGGACAGTGGCGCGGCTGCCCCTCTGTGGGTCTTCCTTGGTCTCTTGTGTTCTGGGGGCCTCTGGATGTCTGGAGTTTTGAGCTCCTCCATACCTGCTTGATACCATAAAGGACGGGGCTGTGGCCCCCCCACACCCTCTAGCAGATCATTACATGGAGAAACCTTTGGAATACAAGCATGCTGATCCACACAGGTATGCACACAGGTGTACACATGTGTATTCACAGACACGGACTACAGCTTTCTTGGCTGCTGCCTCAAAGCACATTGTGCGCTGTCTATCTTGCGTGCTGCACAATATCGTTTATTATTTAGTATCTACTGATATCTACTGCTAGCTAGTTTATTGTGATGGTGCTGTTTTTTTTTATTATGTTGCTCTTTGCTGTTTGCTGTCTCCTCTGGGTTTTTTTCTCCATACAGGTGACCCAGGAGTTTTGTTTTTTTTATTTGTGTTTTTCTCTCTTCCCCCCTTCTCACCGTCTCTTCTCCCCTTTGGTTTTCTTTCTTTCTCTCCCTCTCTTTCTTTCATTCTTTCTCCCTGTCCTATCCCCCAGTCATGTCTGTCCCGTTTGCAACTGAAAATAAAATAAATTCATAATTATAATAAAGGTCAATCAAATGGACCAATATGGCAAGGCCATGATGATCCACTTGGTAAAATAAATCCGCTTGGCATCTTTCTTGGCCTTAAGACAACAATTCTGATGCTATAGATCCAAACGGGACAAAAAAATAAATAAAAAATCAACACACTGCTTCAGAAGCTCTGTGTCGAAGCTTGATTCGTTTGGCCAGAGTGATCAGTGACGTCCGAAGCTTCATTTAGAGCCTAACTGCTTCGGTGTCTGATTCAATGGTTTATAAGGAAGTGAATCATTCGCGGGATTTGTGGAGTGTTTGGTGGTGACAGATAGTGAACCAGTGATCATCCCACTGAGAGATTTGGAGCCAGTGAGGAATAGAGGAGGTTCTGTTGTGTGGGAGAATTTTGAGTTGATTTTGGTCGATCCGGTGGGTTTTCCAGCTTTGTGTTCTGGCCGTTTGCTTTTGTTTTGTGCGTGTTTATTATATCTGAAAACGGGAAAAAGATAAAATGTCAAAAATCTGCTTCCATAATATAAATATCATTAAATAACTTTAGAAAAACTTCCACTTGACTCTTTACATGTAATGTTGTAAAAATATATATTTTATTGTTTAATTAATCTGAAAATGTTAGTCTGCCAAATGTGCAGCAATTGAATTTATTTATTCTCTTTGGCTGATAGTTTGTGGGGCCCAGGTAGACTGTACAACTGCATCTCTACCAGTTTCTCTGCACTCCAGCCTCCTCTGTGCCATGTGAAGGGATTTTCCTTAAGGCAGGAGAAATGATCTCCACGAAAAGGAACAGGTTCGGCCATCGCACACTAGAACAAATTCTCTGCTTAAATAAAAATGAAAAAGGGTTACCGTCAATGCATCATGTTTTTCATTTGCAAGTTCATAAGCATTTTCCATTTCACAATCAATTCTACCCCCAGGTCAAAAATATGTCTGGGAAAATTTCCCTAATATAATATTATTTATTATATTTATACCAACACGGTGGCACAGTGGTTAGCACTGTTGCCGCACAGCAAGAAGGTCCTGAGTTCAATTCCACCATCAGGCCGGGGTCTTTCTGTGTGGAGTTTGCATGTTCTCCCCGTGTTTGCGTGGGTTCACTCCGGGTACTCCGGCTTCCTCCCACCGTCCAAAGACATGCAGCTTGTGGGGATAGGTTAATTGGATAATCCAAATTGCCACTAGGTGTGAGTATGAATGGTTGTCTGTCCCTGTGTGTTGGCCCTGCGACAGACTGGCGACCTGTCCAGGGTGTACCCTGCCTCTCGCCCTATGACAGCTGGGATAGGCTCCAGCGCCCCCCGCGCCCCTGAAAAGGATAAGCGAATGGATGGATGGATAATATTATTTATAAATACACCCCTCCGGCGATTAAATGCATACCTGCATGGAGGCAGGACCTCACAGCAGAAGCATACTCCATAATGTGTTGTACATTATTACATGTATATATATGTAACGTGGTATTTTTCAATTATTGTATTTACCAACATCAAGAAGTCACAAGCAAAGAAAGACCACACCATGGTGCATGTTTAAACAAGGAGAGTTTACCGGTCAAAACCAGGGGCGGAGCGTGGGGGTGGCTTACTGGGCTTAAGCCCGGGTAGTTTTGTCAGAAGCCCGGGATCTTTTGGAGTGTAATTTTTTCATAGTTAGATGCCTGGCTGACAACTGTATAAAAGAAAAAGTACACACAATATTCGAAGCACATAGTGCACACTGTGGGAATTTACGACTGTGCGTGAATCCCCCCTGATATTGGTATGATCCGAGCTCAGGCACTAAGCGACTGAGTGAGAGGGCGGGGCAGCTGCTGCCTGTGAGTGCGCTGTTGGAGAGACGGAGCCAGCCATACTAAGGAGAGCTTAAGTTTGACCAGGTACCAAAGCAAATCATTCGTACCGTACAAATAATGTAAATATGACGGTGCATCACGAAAGATTGATATCAAACTGATCACTTGACCAATATTACGTTACTTGCTCTTCAAGTGAATCAACAAATGGTGAAATGAAAAGCCGAACAAATGCTATTTTTTTAGAGTCTTAGCTTACGTGTGTTTATTTCATATTTTCAGTTCTTACCCTCCCCGACTAAATCGGTTTCAGTTATGTACTGAAATATAAGAATGGACATTAGAGGGTTCTTTCAAAGAAAAAACTCAGGTAAATGTTATTTTATATATTATGCTTTGTATGTTGTTCAGTATATTTCTATGCAAAACAAGAGGGATTTCAGTACACAGCAGGATATTCACATTTGTAACCAGATATTTACATACACTTTAGGGAGAAAACACAAAACATTTTTACTGTACAACATCAATTTAGAGTAAACTTTTAGATAAATATTGAAAATATCTTTTGAATTAGTTAAATGTCAGAATAAAGAGAGACAGAGCTGTCTATTTTTATCACTTTGATCAAATTTAGGAGTACATGTACACTAAGTTTGTTAATTAATAAGAAACTCCAGACGATTCCATTCTGAGCTGAAGAAGCTTCTGATTGGTTAGTAGAGTCCATGTGAGTAAACTGGTGGCACACCTGTGGATGCATATAAGGCAAAACACAGAGCCTGTTTCTTTGACATGGGAAAATCAAGAGATGTCAACCAAAACACCAGGAAGACAACTGTGGAGCTCCATAAGTGTGGCTCAATGTTGAATACAATTTGGTGCCATTTGCAATTAAGAAATACAGATAGTTTCTCTCTTTACTCTTAAAGTTAACAAATATGTTTTTATATTTATCAATCAAAAAAAATAAACATTTAGTCTGATTTGATGTTACAATTAAAAAAGTGTTTGTGTTTTGATCTGAAGAGTTTGTAAATATCTGGTTTCAACTGTATATTTGATGATTGTCAGCACAAAGAGGGAGAGAGAGGAGAATGAGGACAGAACAGAGATGAACAAGAGCAGGTGAGACACACATGTTAGTCAAGTGGTTGTTTACCAAAAGTATCACCGTATCATAGGTACTCATGTATCTTGTACCTAGTGTTTCTTTTTAGGTTTGCTATTTTTCAAATTCTACATTTATTAAGTTATGCAGGCTTGTTTGCACAACAAGGCTACATAATTATATAAACTTTTCTCAATCTAAATAGTTTACTTTGGTAGAATTAAAAAACAAGTGTAGTGCAGGTCTATGATGATTTTTAGTGCTACTATCATCTAGTTCTGATTGTGGTTCCGTCTTGGTTAAATCCTAAGTAGTCCTGATTTTGAACTGTTGTAGTCCTGTTTTAATTCCGGATCAGTTCTGGGTCTGGTTGAATTGGGGTTTAGTCCCTGTGTCTTGATACAGCCCCGACTTTGTTCTGCCTTGCTGCTTAATTAAAAAACTAGTTTAAGGTGTCCTGCATATGTGATATATATTTTTCCCTATATGAAGTCATTCTTTTTTGAACAAAACTCAAAACAGAGCCTATCAATCTTTCAGTCATTTCTAAACCCCCCCCCCCAAAAAAAAAAAAAAAAAATCCCACATGCATACTACCCTTTAGGGCTAAGCCCCGGGTGTTTCAAATGTCTGGCTCCGCCTCTGGTCAAAACTATTTATTAAACAAATAAAACACATTTTTTAACCACCAAAAAATACACGTTCAAAGCAACACAGCGGCGGCCCAATATCATACAGAACTCCACTCTGTAGAGTGAGCAGTCATTATGAAGCAGTTGGTTTTCTTTTGTGGATTCAAGCTGCTCTTCATATTTTTGGCCACCAGATGTCACCAGAGAGGACTGTGTTGAAAAGCTTCGAGTAATGAACCGTTTTTCAATACAAGCTTCAGAAAGCTTCATTTAGCCATCACTATGGAGTGCCAGGACTGCCATAATGCATTAATTAAATACACCATTAAATAATTAATTAAATGTGGCAATAATTAATTAAAATTGGAATTAATTAATTAAATAAATAGTTATGACACATGTAATTAATTAATTATTGACACATTTCAAGTCAAAGTCAAAGTCAAAGTCAGCTTTATTGTCAATTCTGCCACATGTACAGGACATACAGAGAATAGAAACTACGTTACTCTCAATCCCTAGATAAAATAGCAAATGAACATTTAAATATAAGAGTGATTAAAAATGCAAGTAAAATAATTAAAAAGTAAAATTTAAATAAATAAATACAATACAATTTTTACATATAACAAGAAAGCTATACAATATACAATATAATGAGTAAATGACATTGAGTGCAAACCAGGCAGAGTAGTGCAAATGGGCAAATAGTGCAAATGGAGATTTGGTAATGTACGGTAAGAGATAGTGTAACAACAAAGTCTTATGAGGACAAAGTCTTATGAGGACACATTTAATTAATTATTTATGTATTTCACATTTTAATTAATTATTGACACATTTAATTAATTAATTATTGACACATTTAATTAATTATTGACACATTTAATTAATTAATTATTGACACATTTAATTAATTATTAACACATTTAATTAATTAATTATTGACACATTTAATTAATTATTGACACATTTAATTAATTATTGACACATTTAATTAATTATTTATGTATTTCACATTTTAATTAATTACTGACACATTTAATTAATTAATTATTGACACATTTAATTAATTAATTATTGACACATTTAATTAATTATTTATGTATTTCACATTTTAATTAATTATTGACACATTTAATTAATTAATTATTGACACATTTAATTAATTAATTATTGACACATTTAATTAATTAATTATTGACACATTTAATTAATTAATTATTGACACATTTAATTAATTATTTATGTATTTCACATTTTAATTAATTATTGACACATTTAATTAATTAATTATTGACACATTTAATTAATTATTGACACATTTAATTAATTATTGACACATTTAATTAATTAATTATTGACACATTTAATTAATTATTGACACATTTAATTAATTATTGACACATTTAATTAATTAATTATTGACACATTTAATTCATTATTTAATGATATATTTATTTATTTCATTTTGGCAGTCATGGCGCCTGGCTCTCATCATGAAATAATTTTTTCTGTCAGCCTCACCCATCAAACTCAGGGGGCGGGGTTAACGCTGATCGAGTCAAAACCATTGCTTTGGCCTGGTGGCCATTGTTTCTAGCACACAACAACCGGCATGTGGAAGCTAACAGAACTGAGCTTTGAAAAACCCTGTTTGTGTGTTACCAAATACCGTTTTAATATTTTTTTAGCCGAGAATGTAGTGGTTTAATCTTCATGTGTCTGGTCGGTTTGTCAAGATACAGCCTCTTTGCAAAAGTGCTTCGATGATTTCGGAGATGTCTGCCCAGTCTCACGGCAAAGCGTGGGATAGACCCGCTCGCCTCGCAAGCAATCCCACCGACAAAGCGCAGGCCCCGGTACACAGCTGTAGTAACCCCGCTGACTTCTTTTACTGAGGTTATATTTATCGATGTTTTATTTCCTGATGTTCTTATGTGTCCTACGTGTTTCAGTCTGAATTATAAATAACATCAAAAACATGTTTAAGGAGGAGAGAGAGCAAATAAATCTGTTTAACATCTGATCTTTGGGTTTTTGTTCAGTAATCAGCGTGACCTGTGTATAAACACATAAAAGAGATAACGTTGGTGTTTCCGTCATGTAGTAACTGCTGGCTTTAACTGTACAAAGGTTGTTCGACACTATGAAACACATACAGACTTCATGATGTTCGGCTAATATTTTTATTGTGAATATTAATCACGCTGACCTCGCTCTGTACACCACGCAGCGAGGTCAGCATATCCACGATATCCTCAGCTCCATGAGTTAACACAGAGTTTCCCAGCTGACTATCTAACTGCCAACTATTCCAGAGACGTGAAAATATACAGCATAAAGAAAAGTGTAAGAGACTCAGCAGCAGATTAGAATAACAGTTATACATTTAATAAATCACCAAATGAATCCAAGAAACGAGCAAACCTGAGTTTGTGTTCCCTCAGCTGCAGACTCGCTGCTGTTTAAATGTTTGAAAAGGAAGATTAGATATAAAAAACGTCAAACATAGACTCAGTCTGCCTTCACATTTGATATGAGGCCAGCACGTATAGTGGCTGTGTCCTGTTTTAAGATCATACGTGTAAAATTGTTGTCTGACCTCCGTCGATCCAGCCGCTCAGTCCGTGGTTACCATGGTTACTGCATAAGCAGCTATAATGTTAACAGCTGGCACTGAGGAAACCTACCGGCAGCATGGGTGTTTATGTTTGTCATTGCAAAAGAACCGTCTGAATGGTTAACTGAAGTTAACTTGGATAAATTATAGTTAAGGAGTATCACAGATAACGCCCACGGAGCTGTGTGACTGTTCACCACTGAAATCAGCAGGCTATTACTGAAATACACGTGCTATATCATAAACTATGATATAAACAGGGAGGTTTAGTTTTAAAGGACACCTTCCTGCCTTTAGTCTCATTCATGAGCAGTATTAGTTTTCTTCTAACATCCAGAAGTCGGCACAATGTGGTTCATAGTTTGTAACAAGCCTTTGACAGGTAAACATAACATGACCGAAAAAAAAAAAAAATGGTTCATTTATGTTTGATGTGTGTTTATTCCTCCCTAAATATCGTCGCTGAAGTTCGCCATGCACGTCAGATTTTCCTGCACATTTTTATACCTCTGCCAACAGAGAGAGAAAAAAAATCACATTCTAACAGACAGCTGGTGCTTAGAATACAGTTGAATAACTATTAAAAAACAGATGATATTTAGATGATAGTTCAGTCTAACACATGTGCCAGTGAACCATTAAACGTCTGTGAAACTATGCAGTTATGAAACGTAACTTTAACCTCAGCCAAACCGATTTGCTCAGTTGTAAATAAAACAGCGAAGTAAACGTGACCCGACAGACAGAACCTGAGTGAATGAAGTCCAGCGTTTAACCACTGAGAGCTAAAACTCAGCTGAGGTTTCAAAGCTGTGTGCCGGTGATTGGACATCAGCCGCTGATAAAGCTGTTCGCCTATAAAGTGCTCTGTAAGGAAACGAGCTCCAGCAGCTCTGCGCTCGGGGAAAACACTATATTTACTTATCTTGTGCAGAAAAATGCGCTGACATTGCGTTATATCGAGCACCGGCTGCCCAGTTAAACTGTGACTATCACCAGGTAACGTAGGCGTGTTTCTTGAATTAGCAGCAGGTGTTAAACAGCTGACAGATGAGGAGGAGGATGCATGCAGGTAAACTGAGGGTCTGCTGAGCTGATCGCTGGTTTCGTGAGAAAAATGTCAGCTCGTTCTTTATGTTACAGAAGCACAGAGACACAAGACCAGGCGGAAAGAGACGATCGTTCGGTGAAAATGAGAATCTGCGAATGCAACATGTGGAACACGGAGAGTGGAATATGTAAACAAACCGGTTAACGTAACTCCCTCGGTGCACTCTGCATGCTAATTGTTAGCAGAGCTAGTGAAATCTCTGAAAACATCTGAGCACTTTTGCAAACATGTTCTGTGTTGACAACCTGACCAGACATACGTCGCGACACTCGCGGCTAAAACACTGTTAAAAGTGTAGCTGGTGACAGAAAAACGGGGTATTTTAAAACTACACCACCACCATTGCTGCTTGTGATTTGATCTGCATTCTGGGATACCTGGCTGCCCCAAGTCTACACAAGCAATCGATTATCTAGGATCGACCTGTTTTGACTTACTTTGCACGGCAACCAATCAAATGTTAGAGAAGCTGCATGGGCAGCGTTAACCCCGCCCCCTGAGTTTGATGGGTGAGGCTGACAGATAAAATTATTTCATGATGAGAGCCAGGCGTCAGGACTGCCAAAATGAAATAAATAAATATATCATTAAATAATTAATTAAATGTGTCAATAATTAATTAAATGTGTCAATAATTAATTAAAATGTGAAATACATAAATAATTAATTACATGTGTCAATAATTAATTAAATGTGTCAATAATTAATTAAATGTGTCAATAATTAATTAAAATGTGAAATACATAAATAATTAATTAAATGTGTCAATAATTAATTAAATGTGTCAATAATTAATTAAATGTGTCAATAATTAATTAAAATGTGAAATACATAAATAATTAATTAAATGTGTCAATAATTAATTAAATGTGTCAATAATTAATTAAATGTGTCAATAATTAATTAAATGTGTCAATAATTAATTAAAATGTGAAATACATAAATAATTAATTAAATGTGTCAATAATTAATTAAATGTGTCAATAATTAATTAAATGTGTCAATAATTAATTAAAATGTGAAATACATAAATAATTAATTACATGTGTCATAACTATTTAATTAATTAATTCCAATTTTAATTAATTATTGCCACATTTAATTAATTATTTAATGGTGTATTTAATTAATGCATTATGGCAGTCCTGGCACTCCATAGAGACGCTGACAGATCGGTTTTCTTTCTTTCTATCGGGTTTGATTTTCTTTACTGGAAGAGATCAAATTATTGGTGGGGACACGTCACTTCCGTCCGTGACAATCTACGCCCTTGGTAAAAAACTTTGAAGTCCGAACTTTCAATGTGGCTGAAACAGACTCAGCGTTGCTGCAGCTTGTTGCTGTGTCAGCTCACATCAGTCATGTGATCTGGAGGTGCAGCGTGTCCGTGGACCACAGAGGGTTAATAACACTCACCTTCCTTCATTTCCACAGTGTAACATCCACCCACCTGTGTAACATCCGAAATTCCCATGGTGTTGTTCAAAATGTGCTCTGGCACGATCATAAGCATCGCTTGCTGCTGAAAACAAGAAAAAAGCCGTCCTGCTATGGGCTGAACCATTTGTTAATGTGGAGGGGGGGACACTATGGAATATATCCAGTTCTAGCATTTATATTCACTGCTGACTGTAACTACGCTCAAACTGTTAAACTTATTTTAATAAACAACACTGTCATATGCAAAACTGGGGTGGCACTTGGGGTGGCAAGGGATCATTTTAGGGTGGCACTTGCCACCCCTGCCACCCTTCTAGATCCGCCCCTGCTGATGAAGCCAACAGGTTCGCTTCATTTGCAAAAAGCAGATATGAGTTTCTGAGGCCACAGTCTTCTGTGGCAGAAGGGGAATCAGGGGAAGCCCTGGAGGAGTCCACCACCCACCAGAAACAGGTCTGAGCTCTCACTGCAGTTGTAAAGGGGCTACACAGCCCACATGAGGCTGAGGGATGCAGCCTTCTGTCAGACTGTCACTAACACAGAGAAACACCCGTGTACACTCATACTCATGGGCACATACACCAATCAACCTAACCCCACTAACTGCTCGTCTTTGGACTGTGGGAGCCAGAGAACCCAGAGAGGACCCAGACATGGGGAGAGCATGCAAACAGCTTAGATGTTGGATTTGAACCCAGAACCTTCTTGCTGTCAGGAAACAGTGCCAACCACTTTTCCACTGTGCTGCCTGTTTGACTCTGATACACCCATTTTTGAGCTCTTAAAAACAGCCCTCCACACAACAGAGACAAACCATAAAGGACTTTGTGGCTTGTAGCAACCGAAGAAAGTTTAAGGTGCAAAATAAAGAGGTTGAAAGGAAAGTAATAAAGGAAACATGTAATTATAACAGTAATGTTGGCTGTGTATCACGTGTGGCATGTCATTGTGGGGCTGGCCTCTGTTGGGATTGAGAATATGTGATGGCGGGGGCAGGGTTGGTTACTGGGGTTTATCCTGATCTCCTGTTTAGTGGAACTGTGCTCCTTTGAATCCACAGCACTAACCTGGCACACACACATAAAATGCATCATTGCTACAGAGCACAGCAGGACTCATTATGAGTGGTGGGGCAGGCTGGATGGTGTTGAGGAGTCGTATCGCAGTGACATTGGCTCCCCTGCTTCACTCTCTCCTGCCCCACTAATGCAACTCACTAATCCCTCTGTCCCCTTTAGGTGGGGCTCACGCTGACAAGATAAAATAAGCTGCACGACTGGTGGGTGGGGGCTGTGCTGTCAGCCCCCCTGGGTCTGCTCCTCTGTGATCCTCAGTGGGCCAGTATGCCTCTCCTGGTAGCTCCATGGGGGATGGTGTGGTGGGTTGGTGGGTGCCATGGCGACTATGTGCGGACTTCACATTTTTGTCAGCTGTGACAGCTCCTTGATCTGGGCGGGGCCAGTGGGGTGTGGGGGCTGGTAGGTCCTTTGTGGGGCTTTGGACGTTGCCTGCAGGCACGTGCAGAGGGGGGGGGGCTAGAGGGGCTGGAGCACCCGCCCCTTTCCTGATGGGTGCCCAAGGTGCCCTTTTGTTGAGGCAACTTTTAAATTTTTTTTATTTATTTTTTTATGTGTGTGTGTGCGGAGTCCTGTCTGTGCCCCTCAACAATAATATTTAACTATTAATCACAGTTTTGCTAAATAAAAGGATCTGGCTTGCATCAGTCACATGATCACATTTAACCAATGATCGCCCTTGACGGCAGAACGCGCTGGTTACGAGCCGGGAACGAGCTCACAAAGAGCACGTGCATTTTTAGCGGTCCGGAGCTGTAGGAGAAACACAAGTTAACTCAGAGACACAGACTGATGCGACACAACCAGTAAGTAGGTGTACAGCGCACACTGTAGTGTGTAGCACACAGGAGTATTAGCTTATTACGTACACGTTGGTAAGCTGTCTTGTTGCTACTGACGAACTGAAACAAACGAGCGTGCTGTGTGTGCAACAGCGCGACAAACATTACCTGTGCTTTTATTAACTGCACAGGTAGTGCTGGTCACAGCTGCTGGCTACCTGTGTAAGGCTGTCATGGGTCTGTAGCTCTGTCACCGTTTTAGGGAACATATTTAGTTTTAAAGTAAGTTTCCGGGCTTTTCCTGCCTTTCTGGAGGGATTATATTTCACTAAAAACGATCTAATATGCATGTCCACATAATAATTATTATAATTATAATATATTAAAAACACACGCTGTATTTTAAAGAACATACATTAAGAAGCAGATTATATTAGATTTATATTTTAAATAAGACAAAAGTTGGATGTTACAGCAGTAAAATGATTGTATCTCTACAGTTTAAACATGTAATAAGCTTTGCCCTGCACAGAGTGGATAGTGAAACACATGGAATCATCATAAATACATTATTTCATATTTATTACTTCCCCCTCCTCTTTGCTTTATTATTGTAGCTCTAGTAATAAATAATAATGTAAGGATTCTGGATCAGCACAGTGATGCCCACAGTATATACAGTATTCTGAAGAAGGTCTAAAGTGTCACTGTGTGTGCATGTGTGTGTTTTATTTAGCTGGATTTAAAAAAATATTACTCATGATATAACATTGTGCAGACATGGCTGGTAAGGACATGAGGAGGAAACAGCAGGAGCTGTGTGAGGCTACTAAAGGCAGGGCTATAACATTTTTCTGTCATCATTTTATTATAGATTAAGTGCAAGAGTTGTTAGGTGTGGATAATTAGATTATAGTTTATTGCAATAGCAAGTTGTGCCTTGTTCTCACATAGACAGCAAGTGCAGAGTGATATATGAAATGATGGGATGGAAGGAAGAAGAGAAGCAAAGAGTGATTCACAGGCAGAGCCTAAATTATTTCTCACAGTTTTTTGTTGCCTTATGGTTCCAAGCGCTGTCACCAATCTTTGCATTTAGTTATTATCTCATGACACTTGTTTAATCAGCTACCATCTCTCCTGTGGACTTTTTACTGTCTACAGTCTCAGACCAACACAGCCCTGCCCTCCAGCACTATCCACAGCAACCCCTCAACAGCAACATTGTACCCATCAGGTAAAGCATCGGCTACGTTTGCTTTGCCTTGTTGCCCATATTAGATTCTTGATGAATGTGTGTTGTTGTTATTCAGCCTGGTTCAATGTGCCCCTTTCTAACTTTGAGCACCCGCCCCTTTAAACCTCTCTGCACGGCCCTGGTTGCCTGAATATTGTCAGGCAGCTGGGTGCTGTGCCTCGACCCTTTCTTCCTTTGCATTTGTGGTTTGGTGCCATAAATGCACAACATAGAAGAGCCACCTCGACGGGACAACACTCAGCGGTTCATCTGTCTCTCTTCCACAGCATGTCTTTATCCTGTCTTCCTTCTCTCACCCCAACCAATCACAGCAGATGGCCCCGCCCCTCCCTGAGCCTGGTTCTGCTGGAGGTTTCTTCCTGTTAAAAGGGAGTTTTTTCTTCCCACTGTCGCCAAAGTGCTGCTCATAGGGGGTCATATGATTGTTGGGTTTTTCTCTGTATGTATTATTGTACGAGCTACCTTACAGTATAAAGCACCTTGAGACGACTGCTGTTGTGATTTGGTGCTGTGTAAATAAAACTGAATTGAATTAAGAAAGAACTCTTAGATTCCTCACATGATTCTCCTGTATTCCTACGGGACGCCAAGGTAATATAACATGGAAGTGTGTCGCAGTGCCTGGTGGCCACATGTTACCCATAAACTGTCAACCTGACCGTACTGTAGCTACGTCCAAAGACTAGTTAAAGATTAAAGCTTTTTGGGGGGTTAAATCTGACATAAATAAAGAAAGAATAACATTAAAGTCGATTCTTTTGATCACTGTAGTTCTACTTTGAGGATATGACGTGTAAAAACCCTCAGTTGTGGCTGGTGGATCTCACATTCCTGGTCTTTGTAATTCCAGTTCAATGAAGCCTCATTTTCACCTTTTTCCAGGTAAATTTTCCCAACTGTTCTAATGTCCATGCTGTGGCATTGTCCCATCATTTGTATTTCCTGTTAATGGATTTTTAATATGGTCTGGGAAATTACTATATATGAGTAACTTCCTGTTGTATTGCAGCTTAAGGCCATTGTCACTGAAATAAAGCCCAAGTTGTAATAGTTTGCATCCAGAACAAGGAAAACGAAGAAACCCAAACACTGCTCAGTGGATGAGTCCGTCCTGGAATAAATACCAGGACAAAACTAAAAAGAAGAGCTTGTTTCCTCGAAGCAACAACAGAAAGCTCTTTGTCTCTACAGATGTTTCTGGGAAACACGTTAACAATATTTAAACATTTGTTCTTAATAAACGTTTTTACTTAATGATGCTTTATGATATTTCTATCTGACCTAATGCAGCAGCGTATCCACATGAACTCTGCAGTGTTTCTACCCAGAGGCCACCGTGGTCCTTCTTTACTAATGCTGAGGGTTTTCTCCCAGCCGTGATAGCCTTTGACAGGTAAACTGAGTCATTCCAGCCCAGTGCAAAAATAACCTCCCTGTCTGCTCTTAACTTCACGCATCGATGCTAAAACGTTGCATAACTGAACCTGCAGACTGTGATCCTGTAGCTGTCGAGGAGAGGGCTTGATGCCGTCCATCTTCTGCTCAATTAACAGCGCCTGCAACCTTTTGAGCCTTTGTCCTGCTACAGTCACAAATATAACATCATCACTCTTTATTTGATCCACTACACTGCTGTCATTTGTCTGTTATGGCCCCACAAGGTCACTGAATCAACCCCACAGCATCACGTACAAGTTTTCAAAGCGGTGTTCTGATCTGCTTCGAGCTTTCATCATTTTAGCCAGCCCCTCCGATCTTCTCCAGGTAAACACTACAAAGAAAGAGTTCAGTCTGAATGAAACATCTTGTGCATGTCACACGATACAGCATCCACAGCAGTATACACTGCAAACAGCAGAAGCTCTTCCTTCTTAGCCTTCGGTCCAGCAGTGATGATCTCCTCCTGCTTTTGGTTCACATCACCTTTCTCCTGAAAATCTGAGCTGGGCTTGACAAACCCTCAGCTCAGCGTGATATAAAGGTAGCTCTTCTAGTGTATTTGCCATCTCCTGAGCTCTCATTGTTACCATCTCACATTCTTCTCCAATCCATGGTTAGGGAGCTGCTCATAGGGGGTCATATGATTGTTGGGTTCTTCTCTGTACCTATGAAGCGCCTTGAGGCGACTTTTGTTGTGATTTGGCGCTATATAAATAAAATTGAATTTTCAGGGTCAAAGTTCAGAGGAAAGTTTGTTCAGCAAATGAATGACAATAAATCACACATGTTTGCTGATTCACAGGTTAACAGCCTGGAGGAACAGGGCTGTGTCGTTCCTGTGATGTGATTCAGCTTTATTTTAGTATTCATTTATTTTATTAGCTTTATTTCAGCCACTCAAACAAAACAACATTATATTAAAACAGAGTGCAGGTCTCATCCAACCATAGTTAAATATGTGCCAACTGATTCAGTACGTTTCATGTAGAAATATCTGTGGCAACTTTTTGTTGCAGCAATGATCTCAAAACACAAGGGGGGGCTAAGATGAATGTCTGCTGTGAGGACAGGGGGTGTGCATGTGCTCAAGTCACGTGACACGTCATTTACGCAACATTTGGTCGATTTCAAAGTTACAGTGAGATAAAATCATGTTATGGATTGCACTCAGTATATTGTGCCGACATGGTGAGATTGTGTCTGTCGAGCCGAGGAGAGCGTCGCAGTGCCAAAAGCTGTAAAATGAACTATCAGGCTGGAGTGTGCTGCCACAGCACAGAGCAGTCACAGAGTCCTGCAGGCAGAAGAGGAGTGATCGTGTTAGCCACCTTACAAAACAAAAAGACATGAAGTGAAAAGCAGAGCGCAGAGTGTGGCAGAAGAAGACAGACTGGGCCAAGTCCTGCATGTGCGAGAGCGAGCGAGACCCGGGACAACGTCATCCGCCTCGCCTGGACTAGTCCGCCGGCCGGAGGAGGGACAGTGGCTGCACTGTGCAGCCGAAGACTCACTTTGATCGCGCAGGAAACGAGCGACGCAACCGGTCCACCGTCCGTGCAAACTGCGCCAGGCAGCGTATTGCACGCTGGAGGACACCGAGGAAAGTCACAGTAGGAGCGGCGCTTAGTGAGAGGTGATGTCGGGGGGACATGGCTTCTTCTCCGGTCACCCCAGCATCGCTTGAAGGAGAAACACCTTCACCCACCGGGAACGAGGAGCCCGCGACCACCCGACAGGTACGACACGCCTCCGAGACCCTCTGCGCGCCCGGTAACGTTGTAACGTTTTACCGAAGTTCATTCGCAAACACACCAGTTTAAGATGGACCCGAGAATCAGCACACGGGAGCACTGGTGTCTGACTCAGCAGAAACGGCGCGACGTGCGTGTAATGCTTCGTATTTGATAACGATGGAATAATTCTTTAAAATAAGCACACAGATAAACACTGGTGGGTGGAAAAGCTCGTGTTTTGGTGAAATGAGTCCCGCCTAGTCCGGTCTACACCTCATTCAGCAAACATCTGAGTCACCCTGAGACGCCAGTGCGCGTCCTTGTGATGCAAAAAGCCGTAAGTGACACGCTGTTTACACGCAGGAGCAGTTTAACACATGCAGGTTGTGCCAGTAGGCGTTTCCTTCAATGTGACACCAAACGTGTAAATCAGTGCTGGGAGCGGATGTTGGACCTGATCAGTCTTAATCTGACAAACTGTAGTTCCTGCTCTGTTTCTAATTCAGCCCCATGACAGACAACCAGCATGTTCTCCTGTCACGTGTTATTGACACGCACATCTTTAGTCCGTGTGTGGGATGTTAAAGGTGAGTTTGTTCAGGGCACGATCAGACTGAGGCCATTTCAACAGGTGCAAGGAAGTGTTAGTGTGGTTACTACGGCAGCACTGATGCCCTGATGAGTGCACATGGCTGGAATGAAAAGTCAATGCTATGTATAGCATGAACTACTTGTTGTCTAAGGCGGTGCAGAGAGTGAGCAGGAAATATCTGAGGTTGGATATTTCAGTACATACAGAGCTGTGCAGAGACATTAGGATCTTAAACTATTGTCTGTATCTGGCAAAGCGAGAATCTGAGCCTTGTGTACAAACTGTCTGGTGTTTGTTCTGGCAGGAATATGAAACTACTGTGCACAGCATGCTTATTAAGATGGCCCAGGACCAGGTCATCTTGCAGGATGGTAGTGTTACATCGAGAAGGTTCCTCTTTAATTGTTGGATTTCTGTGTGAGTTTTTTCCCTGTGCCTCTGTGGCCTCTCCCCACAGTATCTGTGTTTGTGTTTAAAGTGTTTAAAGTACAGCACTAGATGATCGTATGGGTGAATGTGACTTGTTGTAAAGCACTTTGAGTTGTTGTCTATATAAAGTCTAAATGGAAATCCACTTATGTGCAGAGGACCAGAAGATCCAGCGCATCGAAATAAAAAGTTCTTTGCTTAAACAATGAATTGTGCGATAAAATATTAATTTACAAATTCATTTTTAAGTTATTTTATTTATTCAATACAAAAGTAATTTATTATCTAGTAATTTAATTTAAAATAAAATTCTGTTGGTTTTTGTTTTTTGCCCTTCTCCCCCGTCCCTCTTCTCAGCTGTTTCTCTTTCTTTCCCCCAGTCAAGTCTGTCCCATATTCAGTAAGTGAAAATAAAATAAACAATAAAAGGTGAATCAAATGGACCATTATGGCAAGGCTGGGATGGTCAATTTGGTAAAGTAAATCCGTTGGGCATCTTTCTTTGCCTTTAGACAACAATTCTGATGCAAAAGAGCCAAACAGGACAGGCAAAAAAAATAAAATAAAATAAAATAAATATTTATAAATCAGTATTTGAAAATAAATAATTATTCCATTAGTAAATACTTCAAATCAGAAAAAAAAAGAAATAAAATCTCAATAAAAACCTCACATCAAAAATCCTTTTCCTGTGTCGTCTCATGTCCAACACCTGTGTAGGCAGAGTGTAAACACAGAGGCTGAATGGCCTTTGGTATAGGTGCAAAGCTAAGACTGTCTAACCAATGACAGAGCTCCTTACCTCTCACCGGCTAATTTGCATTGCTCCGGGATTTTGGAAATTTATCCATTTATTCATTATGATGTGGTTCAGCATCATAATGCTGAACCACAGAAACACACACACACACATATATATATATATATATATATATATATATATATATATATATATATATACAGTGCTTTCGGTTCAGTACACATATGTATCGAACAATACAACATTTGTAATTTATTTTATCAACTTTCCTTCTGCAGATGCTGTCTGTGTTGAGCGCTCAGTGGATCTGTGTTCGACTACTCCGCCTAGGCTGCACTGTCGAGTGCACATCCACTGAGCGCAGCGCAAGCTAGCAGACAGAAGCTAAGCTCGTTGCAACATGGCAAAACTGAATCTGGTGTTTGGAACTATTTTGGTTTTCATGTGACGTATGACCCTGAAGGTAAGCGCGTCATGGACTAAAGTAAAACAGTATGTTGGATGTGCCACGTAATGCTCAATTACATGGGTGTGAACTAGTTTGTTAGCGCAGTTAGCTCGTTAACGTGTTGACGCCGTCCAGCCCCACGCACGGGGCGATCCGCGTCGCTTGTTAACGGAGATTTGCCGTGTTGTGGCGTTAAGGTCATTTCAGATTAACGCTGACAGCACTAGTGGGAACACAACAAATATGACTGCACATTTACTCCGACATCATCCTGGTGCAAAGACAAGAGGAAGCAGACAAAACAACAAGCAGCATGCTACAAACTTTACCCGAGTCATTTAGACAGCTGTTAGCACAGGATTCTCCTTATGGGGACCTGATATGTTTAATATGCTGCTGAGAATATAGCCCAGAAGAAGCGTATAGTAGAGCTTTTATTTTGAAAGAGCCATTTCTCTGTAATAAACTCTCTTTTCCAAAGATGGGTGATTCCTCCATCAGATAGATTTTTTTATTATTATTTTGTTGTTTCAGCAACATTAAATTTAAAAACTGTACGTTTGAGTTAAAATATATATTTATAATTTTAATAACTGACAAATTAAAAAGGCATGAACATTTTTTTTGTATCGAAAAAATATTGAACCGTGACACCAAAGTATCGAACCGAACCGTGAATTTTGTTTGTCGTTGCACCCCTAATATATGTGTGTGTGTGTATTTATACATCAATCCATTTTCTTGCTTATGGAGTTCAGGGCCTGGGACCTACTCCATGTCAGCTTTCAGTGTTTATGAACATGAACATTATGAACTCATGACTCCCTTGGGAAGCCTATGGTTTTTCATAGGCAGGGGATATTTGTTTTATCACAGTTCATTACCAAACAGAGCAGGGTTCTAATTGATTTGTGGCTTTTAGGATATTATGTATAGGTGTGTAAAAGTGGAGTGAATATAATTACAAACAGCAATGCTAGTGGAGTGATGACAGACAGGGCGGTTGGGGGGTGGTGAACAGTTTGCCAACAGTTCTCCCCTGTAGAGAAGGACATCTGCCATTTCTTTTTCCTTTTAGTCAAACAATTCAGGTAGTGATGAAAGAAAATCAGACTGTGGCAGTGCTTGCAGCAGGTAACGGAGTGATAATGCAGAGTTTTTACTGCAGTGGACAGTCCCTAGTGTGACCATCGCTGGAACCAACCAGCTGATTTACACCATGGCAGCAGTCATCAGTGAAGTTCTTGGCTGCAACATGAACAATCTCAAGTAGCAATGCTACTGAACTTGCTGGAGAACTTTTAGTTCAGGCCACTTGATGAGTTTCACACAGTACTGCATATTATTTTATTAGGTTGGCACAAATGTAGGATTGTGTTTGTGATATCACGATGTGTCTGTTTCCTTTTCATATTACACTAAAGAGATCATCGCCTACAAGCCTCCGTAAACGAACAGCATGTCTATAAAAGCCCATTCATCATCCGGCCCTCCTGCTCAAACACAACCATGTAGCGCTCATCCCTCCACCCGTCTCATTCAGCATCCACACACATGTTGCAGGGAACGGGAAATAGAGTAGAGCAGCAAAGCTTGATTTTCTTTAGGATTGGTTAAACTAAAAGACGTTGACAAGGAATTTTAAGGGTTTTAGGAAGCATAAAACCGAAATCAGTTGTATTGGATACGAGTATAAATGAGTGCTTAGGCTCATGCAAGAAAAAACATCTTAGAAAGGATATGACAAAACGTACTGTGATACAATTCTTCATTACTACAGCTCATTGAGTGCTTTTGTAAAAAGTCAAATCTGTGTGCTCCATTAAACCCTGTAGAAGTTGTTTCGAATGCTGACAGTGGACAAACAAAGTTGTCATATAGCTTAAACATTAACAGTAGAAAAGGCCCGATAGGAATCTAACATCCTTGGAATCAAGCTGTGGGAGTGAGTTTTGAAACCTTTCTGTAGGACTGCTTTAAACTTGCCTTCTTGGTGATGTGTTGTCTGATGTCTTGTTTGACTTGAGCAGATTCTTTACGTGCTTTAAGTTTCTAACACATTTGCTTTAACCAGTAATTGAAACTGCTGAGTAGGAAGTACTAAAGTGGGTGTTGAGCATGTTGGGTGTGTCCTTATTACCTGTTTCGATGTTTTCTTTTAATTGAAAGCGTTTCATGAATATGAAATGCTTCTGCGTAATGTTAAACGTTATAAAATATTCTTATGATTTAAACTCTGTATTCATGGCTTATTCTTTCCTGGCCTTTCCTGTAAGCACTTTTATGCTCGGTGGTAAAATATCACAGAACTAGCAGTTTGGCGAGTGTCATACCGCCTGGATTAGTGGCTCAGCTGGTAATTCAGAGATTTATGTAGCTGAGTTTGCTGTGTCATGCTGATTTGGGGAGACTGGACACAGACCTGAGTCATTCTCTTCTGGGTGATCACAGTGGTTACTCTCCTCCCTTCCTCATCTCACCCTGCAAAGAAATCTTTGTTGTTCTGCCTTGACCTCTTCCTCTGTGTTAGTTTGCTGTCCTTTCATTGGCTAGCTTTAGGACTTCTCCTCTCCTCCATGAATGTATCCCCACTAATCCCATTACATGCTTGTCCTTGTCCCACATTTATCAAACATACTTTTTAAAATCAAACAGTTAGAAATGACATTCATTACTTCATTATGTAACATGTCCCTGTGATCTAAACAGCCTGTTAGCCCTCGGAGCACATTTAAGTAAATTGAAATAATTGTGCCGATAAATTGGATTTGAAAGCTCTTATTCTTATTTTCTGTTTTGATGATATTTGGGATATGCTGTTTATGTAGAACAGCTAAAACTAGTTCTTTATATTCCCATATAAATGATAAACACATATTATTTACAAAACACTGCCCGGTGGACGCCAAAGGACGGCCTGTTTTGATTACGCTGGGATCTTTTTGGACTGCACATTTTTGGTCTACGATCAAAGCTGCCACACCACGCTGGATTAATCTCCCAGTAGCTGAGTTTATGAAGTCATAAGAAAGGAATGTCCCACACGTTCCTGCTGTTACACCATATTTGGACTGGGACACCTTTGCTAACCTCTGTTGCTCAATGACACACTGATTTGAATCTGAAGGTGCTGGCGACATATTTGCAGCAGTGTGGGTTCACAGAGGCTGTTTGGACTCTGAGCATGTGACACACCAGTAGCGTGCCACACTGGGCCTCTCGGGGTGGCGTACAGTGTCACTGTGTGTGTCTATTTAAGTGTTTGTCGTGTAAATGAGGACAACCAAGATATGTGAAGTATAGAGTGGTGTACCACATTGACAGGTTAATGTCAGTGTGAGTGTGTGTAGCAGTTTGTGTGGCCAGAGAAGGTCAGCAGCCTCCAGAGGACAAAGCGCTTGTGTTCTTCCACAATCGCCCGTTTGATCAGACAGATCATTTGGCATCTGTCAGGCTAAAACCAACAACACAACATAAAACCAAGCATACGCTCTGCAGTCCTGCAGCTAACTCCTGACAGTCTGTCTGCTGTAGGCTGAAGAAATCAGGGGCTCATTCATCTGCACCTGTCAGCGTCTTTATGCTAACAATAGATCAAACAGTATGTGTTCACAGAATGTGTAATGTTGAAGGTTACCGTACATCCTTATCTCCAGCACTGAGAATCAGTTATCACTGATCGCTGTCTCTGCTTTGTTTTGACATATTTCATATTTATATATTTCATATTTATAAGGTAAATACCCTACAACATTACAGAGAAGAAGAAGTAACCCCAGGCTCGGTGAGGGGCAGCCATCTGCCGTCACCAGCTGGAGGTGATGAGTGGAAGACTCGATAGGCCACTCTTATTTTCATCCACTGCTTCGTTACCTCGACACGATGTTTTGGATCATCGTCATGCTTGAACATCCATCTTCATGGGACGAAGGTTCCTCGTCACAGTACGATACGCGGTCCTGTCTATTGGCCCCTCCATGCAGGGAGGTCATGTTGTGCTCTTAGCAGAAAAGTGACCCATGTTTCCACCGCTTTACTGTGGGGGTGGTGTTCCTTGGTTTTTAGTGATTGTGAGGACGTTTTCACAGACAAACCGTCACAAAAAAACCCCATTAAGTGCCAAAATGACATAAACCTGTAGTTTTAAAATTTTTAAAAAACTTCTCAACAGAAAATCTGTTTAAACAAAAAGGTTTTGAAGTGCTTTTTAAAAGAATTGACAGAGTCAGCTGTAGACTGGTGCAGAGCCTTGGTGGTTTCTCTAATCCACAGAGGCCAGTACATTAATCTAAATGCAATGACGGAAACGCATTGATAATTTCTTCCAGTTCAGCAGAGGAGACCATGTTTCACAATTTAGAAATGTTAGGAGTGAGATAAAGATTTTACACAGTTGAAACTCAGAGAAGACTCAAACATTACACCAAGATTTTGAATGCTGAACTTAGCATGTGAACAAAAACAGAATAGAATGCGTTTTATTGTCACTACACACATGCACAATAAGCTTCAGAGCATCTCCTATTCAGTGCAGACGTGGGAAAGAAAGGGGGTGAGTTGCACAGTTCTGCAGCACTATCTACAAATATAGAAACAAAACATAGTGCTATATATTACAGTGTGGGTTACTGCACGTAAATTAAGTGTTGCACTGTGGTGATGATAGTTGTGTAGTCTGTGTATAGAGGTCCTACATTGGGGGGTGGAACTGTGTTTATCATGTGTGAGTTCAGGTTACAGGTGGAAAAAACTGTTGTGAGTCTGTGGGTCTCCTTGCTGATGCACCTGTAGCGCCTCCCTGAGGGAAGCAGGTTGAACAGGTTAGAACCGGACTGGAGCTGTCATGGATAATGCTTGCTGCTCTGCTGAGGCAGCGGGAGGAATAAATGTCCATCAGGGAGGGGAGAGGCCAGCCGATGATCTTCTGTGCTGTCTTGACCACACTCTGAAGCCTCTATCCGCCTTAGTGCAGCTGCCGTACCATACCGTGATGTCAGCAGCAGGTTGGAGTTCAGCTTGTACTTCCTGAAGACTCGCAGGAAGTGCAGCCGCTGTTGGGCCTTCTTGACGACCGCTGAGATGTTGTCTGTCCAGGAGGTGTCAGCAGAGATGAGGACACCAAGGAACCGGGAGGTGTGGACCCTCTCTCCACACACTCCCCGTTGATGTAGAGGGGGGCCAAGTCAGTGCCTCCTGACGTTGACAATGACCTCTTTGGTTTTCTTAGTGTTCAGTCCCAGGCTGTTTTCTGAACACCATGCTGCCAGCTTTAGGACTCTTTATGCTGATTCTTTCATCCGGGCTGGACTTCTTATCCTTGACTGAAACTTGGCTTTGCCCTGGTGAGTTCTTTTCTTTCTCAGAACCAACCCGATTCACCTTTCTAAGCTCACCCCAGTCCACTGACAGAGGTGGAGGGCCAGCTTCAGTTTTTAAAAACAAATTCACTGTGGTGTGCCTCAAGGATCTGTGCTCGGCCCAGTTCTTTTTTCCTTGTACATGCTGCCTTTGGGAGTAATACTTAAAAAATATAACATTTCCTCTCACTGCTACGCCGACGACATAAAAATTTATTTCCCTTTGACATCAGATGTCTCTACGTCTCTGGAACCCCTGTTTGACTGTCTAAATGAGGTACAAACGTGGTCACGTCTCTCACACTGAACGAGGATAAGACAAAAGTTATAGTTTTTGATAGTCACACCCCGCTGGAACAACTTACTGATGCCTTAGGGCCCCTTGGTAGCCATCTCTCACTCACTGTTAGAAACCTTGGTGTTTTCCTGGACAGCTCAAGAAATCGACCTCCTCTGTGGTAAAAAACAGTTTCTACCAGCTGCGTCAGATATCTAAAGCAAAGCCATACCTCCCTTTGAAGGACCTTAAAAAACTCATTCATGGTCTTATCACTTCCAGATTAGACTACTGTAATTCTCTCTACTCGGGCCTCCCACCTTCCTCTATTCACCGGCTCCAGTTAGTTTGAAATGCAGCTGCGCGTCTCTTAACTGGAACTAGAAATTATGCCCACATCACACCAGTTTTAGCCAACCTACGTTGGCTCCCTGTTGATTATCGTACCAATATTCAAAATTCTTTTGCTTACCTTTAAAACTTTAAACAATTTAGCTCCCAGCTATCTATGCGAGCGCCTCCATTTGTGCATCCCTAATAAGGCACTTAGATCTTCCAATCAAATGCTCCTGACGCAACCGAGGTCTCGTCTGAAGTCCAGAGGGGATCGGGCCTTTGCTGTCGTACCTCCCAGACTCTGGAGTAACCTCCCTCTTTATATTCGTCTCTCCGAGTCCATGCAGTCTTTTAAATTGCGTCTTAAAACTTATTATTTTAGTCTGGCTTTTGATCCAAACTAGTATGTTATTTCTATTTTATTTATTTATTTATTTTGATAACACTTCTGAAGCGTCAGAGCTGTCCTTGCCTGTGATAGAGCTGACCTGCCATAGGACACTGGGAAGAGTGTAAATCCAGGCTGAATTCCTTGTGTTGGACAGTATTTGTGTGCAGCAGCAGCAGAGCGCACAAATCAAACTGTATGTTTTGGTAAGCCTGGCCTTCTTGTACTGGATGTCAGTGAGCCAGTAGCTGGTGAGTTTATCACATTAACATTTTTACTAGCAATTTCACTAGCTGGGACCACATCCTCAGTTACGATGAGCGATGATGGATGAGGGAGCGTGTACTGGTGCTGCAATGTGGGGAAGGCCTCAAAGAGGACCGGCAGCGGCTCCTGGGCTCCAGGTGGGCATGAAAATGAGAACAGAGGGTATTGGTGAAGGGGGCATATATAAACTGAGGCGGCGAGAATGAGGTGTGGTCCCACTCCTGAAATTCAGATAATATCTCCACTTAGAATAAACTGGGTCAAAGAAAAAGTGCCTCTGATTGGGCTGCTTTCTACAGTTGGCTGTGAGTCCATTGCAGGGCATCAAACATGGATAAGGGGTTGTTTCAACAGTAATTCTATGTAATTCTATGATGGAAAATTAACGAGGCATTTATCAGGATCTATATTTAATTTAATATCTATTTATTTAATCAATATAAAGCTCAGTGTCTATTTCTTAGCTTGTAAAGTTGTGAAATTCATGGCAGATTCACTTCTTGGCTGTTTTGCGTTTTATTAGATAGTTGATAATAAAGAGTGTCTTTGCCTGTGGCTTTGTTAAGACTGCAGGTTTTTGTCCGCCTGACCTTTGGTGACCTTGGCGAGCTCAGGATGAACAGGCTGTCTGCTCTGTTTGGGTGTGATGCTGCCTGCAGAGACAGTCTACTCTCATGCAGACACAACATCTTTACTGATATAATGTGGTCATGGACTCTTCTCTGTTCTTCCTTATTAAATAATAGTAAAATGACTCTGCAGTTTTGATTCAAAATGCACCAGGTCTGCTCAGTCTGAATCACACCGTTAGAGCCAGACCAAATGATTGGAGCACCAATGTTAGCACTCAAAGAGTCTAAGCAGTACCACTACCAGCTTTGGCCAGTGCAGGAGTGAACATGTAGATCCATGTTCTACTGAGCAGACACTGAGCAGAGGCAACATGCAGTAAATGAATTAGTGGTCTATGCACATGTTTGCACCCAAAGTTTCCCTGCTTTTGTGAGCTGAGCTGTTTTAATATTTTCCATGTATTAGATGATACTGTCCAATGCTTCCAGGACTGTGAAGATGGAAAAAATGATGTTGCAGTCGTTGCTGAAGTGTTGGTACCATTTGAAGGAAGTCATTAAAGCGCCAGAGCGAGCAGACAAGGCAAGCACTCAAACAATGTGGAAGGCAGTCGGGGAAAGTTGCCATGGACGGACTTGATTCCTCCCAGCCCCAAACAGCTTTTATACTGTGGACAAAAATACATGAAAGTGTGTGTGTGTACCTGTTTAGATGTCTCTGTGGGGACCAAGAATTGGAATGTTACTATACTTGTGGGGACCAACAGTCATTTATGAGGACAAAAGTGCCTCACGGGTTTGAGACTCACAATGTGGTTCTAGTGTCAGGGTTACAGTTAGGTTATGGTTAGGTTTAGGTTGAGTGTTAACCATCCATTATTGATGGTTACAGTGAGCGGCTAGGAAAAGGATCATGTCAACTAGGTGTCCTCACTAAGATATCAAAACTAGAATGTGTGTGTGTGTGTTAGTGAAAGGAACTGTAACTGGTCCCAGTAGCAGCAGGATACAAACGCCATAATGACACAGCTGCCTCTCGTCTGCCTTCCTCCCCTGAGTGAAATAAGATATTTGGGACCTTTGAATAGTTTTTTGAAAATATTTTTTTGTTTAAAGAAAGGAAAGAGAAGTTTAATCCTTTAACTATTTAACTGTTAGGTGTCAATCCCTGGGAGGGTTTCCCCCTTTTATTTGGCGTGGAGTCAGAATTATGGCTTCTCCACACTGTGGAAGTAGCTCTTTGACACAGTCGAGCAGTCATTGGTCATAACAGGATCATTTAAGACTGGATGATGAATAAGACTGTTGAAGTGCATGAGAAGGATCTCATATAAAACAGTCTGTGTCTGCTCCTCAATTCAATTTAATTCAGAAGACCCCTATGAGTGCAAGATCAAGGAAACAGTTCACCCTGCCTGGGATAGTGTTACCAGGGCCCTGCCCTGGAGCCAGGCCCGGGGAGGGTGCCAGAAGCTGTACATCTGGTGGCCGGGCACTGGTCCATGGGGCCTGGCTGGGCACAACCCGAAAAAGGGACATGGGCCCATTCTTATGCAGGCCCACCACCTGCAGTGGGCGCCATAGGGGTCGCATGCAATGTGTGCCACGTGGCAGCCAGGATCAGAGGCCATGGCGGACGGATCCCCGGCTACCAAGACCAAGACTAGACTTAGTGTCTCATAGTCATTGAAGAACTCTGACTTGCTTCCTGTTCTAGTTGTTCTCTGGAAAAAAAATCTGCAGGTCAAACAGGTGCACATACAAAGAGCACATTATTGATTAAAGCCTGGAAAACAACTGAGGCATTTGTCAGCCCGGCACGCTTGAAATGTCCAAGTGTTGAAAACAGTTTTCCATTCGTCACCTCCCCAATGTCCACCAGATGGAACGTGTTTCTAAGATCAAGCTTAGTGAAGATTATTGCTCTATGTAGTGGCTAAAAGCTCCAGCTGAAGCTGTTCTACAGTGGCTGGATGCAAAGCCCAATCACCATATAACACAACGCCTCGCAGATTCATTCCCCATTCTGACTCTGGGATGTGTTGCACTCAGAGAGAGGAAATGTTTGCTGCTATTAGCGTGAATGCATCCCTCCCCGATGGCTAATATAAGCCCCCATGGTGGTATTGTCAATCCTCACAAGAACAGTAGGAAGCGCCTGAAGAAACCACCCAGCGCTGAAACCCTCTTAAACAGCCAAGCCAGACCACCAGGATGGCTGAGCCATCATACCTAGTAGCCGAAGGTATAATCTAAAGGGGACTGTTTTGTGCAGGCGAAAAAGAGTCAGGAATGCTGTGAGCAGGGCTGTGGAAGCTCTGCCATAGCCACCACCAAACAACTGAGTTATTTTTACACATCGTCCAGCATCTGGCCAATCCACCACCTTTCATTGCTCATGCTGTTACAAAACAAACAAACAAAACAAAACCCATCAACCCATAAATACGAAGAATCACTGTCGGCCCACCAGGCAAATGCCCAGTATGCCCGATTGAAGGCACTCACAGCTATGGCCTCTGACAGAGTGATGTAAAAGAGATGGAGTCCAGAGATAAACCCAGAATTGTTATATGTTGTACTAGAGACAACACACTCGTTTTGCAGGATCCACCTGTGTTATCGCACAGGGAGAATTGATGTGGCCATTCTTCAGTCCTTCTCTACCACTCCTCCTGAGTAAGTCTGCTCAGCTGCACTGACTTCTCACGATGTTCTTGATGAGGAAGCTGATCGTGACTTGTAGTTTCTTTCAGTATTCAGTTATGGCAGTGGTGTCCAAACCCAGGCCACGAGTGTCCTGCAGGTTTTAGACGTGTCCAGCTGATTTAAATGGCTCAACATGCCTTGAAGTTCTCCAGACACCTGGTAATGAACTAATCATTTGATTTAGGTGTGTAGACCCAGGGTGAGATCTAAAACCTGCAGGACACCGGCCCTCGAGGCCTGGAGCTGGCCAAGTTATGAAGCTAACTATTCTCAAGGCTAATGTAACAAGTTCTTCAAATGATTTCGTTTCATCCGTAGATACCAACTCATCTCTCAGGTGCTTACAGCGTGATAGAAGGTGCTTCAGAAGAGTCCAAAATGTTGCTGATTTAGATGTTCTGTCATGGCATAGGAGGATTCTGGATTCAGGAGCAGATGGTGCAGTGAAAATGTTTATTTACAAACTACAGAGAAATACATATGGACTTGGATTAAGTGGGCTGCTTAGAGCAGGGCGATATGGCCAAAAATATTTATCACGACATATATTTGAAAATTTGCGATAACGATATAACTGACAATATAATTGATGCGAGACAAAATACACAACTTTACTAGTGCAAAGAACCCATCCATTTATTTTCACTTAAACAAGCAGCTGTTTTTTTATGTGCATTAAGGGTATATAAACATTTAACAGTGCAAATGCAAATTCCTTGCTGAAGTTTAACCAAAGGGCATTTCCAGTAGAAATGGGCTGACATATCCTGAGCATAACCATGTGTAATATCCACTGAAGTTAAAAAGAGGTGCTTTGCAACCCGTTTTGCCCCACTGGCAACAATTGTTGCCAAAGTTTATCACTGTCATTTTCGACTCACAATAAAAAATCTCAAAGGTACTAATGCAACTTTTTCCACTTATATGCTAGTAGACAACTTAGACAAAGGTTTTGATTTTTAAAAAATCGTTTCCAAGTGCTTCCTATCGCATGACATCATCTGCTTCCCGCTATTTCTGGCTGAAGACATGGCGGATGCAAATCATCCTGGAAAGAGGTAATTTTCATAAATTTCTTATGACTTTCCCCCCAAACATATTTATAATTATTTAATCATTCAAGTCTCTAGAGTAACCCTCCCCAAAAAAATTGTACCTAGGATAAATATTTTTTTGTTCATGGGCTTATTTCTGTGAGTGGCAACAAAAGTTGCCAGTGGGCACATAGCATGTCGCTAACTAAAGGAAAACACTGTCTGCAGGATTGCTCCTAATTTACTTATTTAAAATTGTAGAATGATGTACAATGGCTCATTTTAGTCCTTTTAGAATAATTCCTAGCTAAATAAATTCACAGGTATTCAAGGCCTCTGTGTATAGGATTTTTATACATTACCATACATCATTTTCTTGCTAGCTAAAATTTGCTTGCTAGCTAACATGTATGTTGTCCTTTCCTTAGGTACACCGTAGCAGAGATCCTGGCCATGCTGCAGGACTCTGAAACTGTGGCGGACATCACAGTTGTGCCTGAGTCAGAAATGCACGCACATGACACAGACTGTGACAGTGACCAATCTGATGATGAGGCCACTGGTGACCATAACCGACAGGAAATTCAAAAAAATCAAAATTGCGGCCAAAGCACCAGCACAAGCCAACAAAAAATATCAGATCCCTCGCTATGTCCCCAAAGAACATGATCCTGGCTTCACATCAGATGATCCAGTGGATATCTTCCTCACATTTTATCCCAAGTCCCTCAGAGATGTCACACTGGAAATGTCCAATCTCTACGCTGAACAAAAAGGGAAAACGCTCAACCTGACTGAGGATGAACTTCTTACATTCTACGGTATTCTGTTGATCAGTGGATACAACACAGTCCCAAGGCGGCGTCTTCTCTGGTCAGACGATTGTGATGTCAGCAACAATGCTGTAAAAGATGCCATGCGGAGGAACAGGTTTGATGAAATTATGTCTTCTGTTCATTTAGTAGACAACATGAAGATCACAGCTGACCCGTTCTTCAAGGTGCGTCCCCTTTTTAAGCATCTAAATGACATCAACAACGCAATCCCGATAGCAGAACATGTGGCAGTAGATGAGATGATGATTGAGTATTTTGGAAGGCATGGGTGCAAACAGTTTATTAGAGGGAAGCCTATTCGTTTTGGGTATAAAATATGGAGCTTAGCATCCTCCTCCGGGTTTGTCCATCAGATGGAGCCATATGTAGGAAGCCACACACATCTGGTGGAAACTGGACTTGGTCAGGGTCCAAGTGTGGTTCTTGGCCTGGCAGAGAAAGCTGAAGTGCCACCTGGAGTCAAGTTTTACCACGACAACCTCTTCACAACCCTGTCCCTGGTGGATGAGATGACCCTGAGAGGCTATGGCAGCTGTGGCACGATGCGACAAACTCAGCTCCATAACGTTCCCTTCACAGCACCCCAGACCTTCAAGAAGACACCCAGAGAAGATGCTGAGTATCTGGTTGAGGCAGAGAAGCTGATTGTAAGGTGGAATGACAACAGCGTGGTCACCGTGGTGTCGAACATGGAGAGGGAGTTCACCGAAACTGAGGCGAAGAGATGGAATAAACAGAAGCGGACTATGGACAAGGTCAGACAGCCCAAGTGTATCCAGGACTACAACACACACATGGGAGGAGTGGACCTGCATGACCAGTTTGTCAGCCGCTACAGAGTCAACATCCGGTCCAAGAAGTGGTGGTGGCCATGCTTCAGCTGGGCCCTGAACAGTGCCATGGTGAACAGCTGGTGCTATTACAGGTACACAAGGCTGTATGTTATTTAGTGATATCACAATCGAGTTGGTGATGTTTGACTCGAGGTCATCGCTAGTGCTCTTCGGTCGACAAGAGCAACAGTGATGATATCCAGACCAACATCACAAACTCAAGTGTGATATTGCTTTTACAGAACATTCTACATATGGGGCATGACGTTGTAGAAAGGATGAAACGATGCACATTCATGCATCTATCATGCTTGTTTTGTCATTCATTTAGGTCCTGGAAAAGCGGGGAGAAGGATCTCCTCTCCTTCCAGAGGCTGGTAGCCCAGACCCTCCTCCTGCGCCATGGAACAAAGCCAAGTAGGCAGGGCAGAAGATCTTCAATGGCGGTGGCGATAACTGATGCCACCAGGTTTGATAATTTGAACCACTGGCCCTGCAACACTGGTAGCAGGTACAAGCGATGCAAGAACTGCGGCGGACGCACATCATTTGCGTGTGGAAAGTGTGATGTGCCACTACATGTGGAGTGCTTCAAGAAGTACCACACTGAGTAGAACATGCATGAAAGATGATGGAATGTATGGGAAGAAATATGTTATATATGTATATATGTTTTTAGAGGTTCTAAGAAAAAAATGTTTGTTGAGTTTTTGAGTATAAAAAAATTGAGAATAAAGAAATCAGTTCAAATTGTTTGATGTTTTGAATTTTATACAGGGGGAACCTGAGGCTCCACCTTTTTGTTATTATTTATTATGACTATATTATTATTTTGTTCTTATTATATTATTATTATTACTTCTCTATTATTATTATTAGGTGACATTTGACCTAGTGACAAGCTGTGTGACTACTGGCAACAATTGTTGCCAGTCATAAAAATGCTATTTTCTTCAAAAAAAAGTACAAAATGGAAAAAATAAATACATAACATGATTCAGAGGGACTCAACTGATAAAATGATATGCCTTACAACTCTGAAAAAAATCTGGGCACAAACGGGTTAAACTGCAGTGTGCAGTACGCATTTTTCAGACCATAAGCTGCAGGGGATTATAAGGCACATTAAGCGAAACAAAGCAGTCAGATAAATCAAACTTTATTAAACTCATTCTTCTTGCTTCCTCCACTTCTCTACCATTGATTCATTAATGTTGAATTCTCTGGCAGCGGCTCTATTCCCATGTTGTTGCAGTATATTAATGACTAACCTCGTATTGTGGATGGATTATCTCAGTTGTTCTCCTGACTGAAGTTTGGTCCGTTTACAGCAGGGGTGTCAAACTCAAATACACAGTGGGCCAAAATTCAAAACTGGAACAAAGTCGCGGGCTAACGTTAATATTTATTGAAATATATTTATTCCTCCAGATATAAGAATGAATCTTTTCTTATGGACTCAAACACGTTTTGCTGAAAAACTGAATATGGAACAAGCAAAGCTTAATACTAAACAATATATATATTAGCTGTATAATACCAGTAGGCCAGCTCTGATAGTAATTTGGTATGGCTTCGCGGGCCAAATGTAATTAGGTTGCGGGCCAAATTTGGCCCGCGGGCCAGAGTTTGACACCTATGGTTTACAGCAGGGGTGTCAAACTCCAGGCCTCGAGGGCCGGTGTCCTGCAGGTTTTAGAGCTCACACTGGGTCAACACACCTGAATTTAATGATCAGTTGATTACCAGGCCTCTGGAGAACTTCAAGAGATGTTGAGGAGGTCATTTAGCCATTTGAATCAGCTGTGTTGGATCAAGGACACATTTAAAACCTGCAGGACACCGGCCCTCGAGGTCTGGAGTTCGACACCTGTGGTTTACAGCATCCTGCCATGCGATTGCATTTGTCTCTAACCATCAGGAACCCTCACGTTAACTTTTATCGAGTGGAAAAGTGTTAGTGTTCGTCCTCCAGCTTCACTGTGTTTATGCTAACATAGCTGTGTCGCTAGCGATCACGTAGCACATCATTATATACCAGCTAGCCCAACTTCAGTAACCCTACAAACGTCACTGCTGTTTAGTTTTCTGTCTTCATTTATGTTGGAAGTGACAGCAGAGCTGTACGTTTTAATTTGTTCAGAAATCTCTCAGTCAGAACATGCTATATCATGCTTAGCCACTAGCAAAACCAGTGAGCTACCTTCCGCTAACTTCCTGCTAACTTCCTGTTAACTTCTAAGTCCGTTAAATATAATAAATTCTGTTTTCATGGATGCCTGGATGTTAAACTCAATTGTTACACCTGGTAAAGCAGCAACACTGATCGTTTTATTAAAGATGAAAGAATTTAGACCGTTTTTAACTCTCAGTGATGTCGCAGTGTTCGTTTGACTTTGGGTCCTGAAGGACGGAGTTTAGGACCCAGATTACTCCCAGATTTAAGAGCACCTTAGTCCGAAAAATATGGCAATAACGACGGCCGCTTGCATGTTCTACAAAAAAATGGTGCTTTGTTGTGTATCTGACGGACAAACACCAAACCAGTTCCACACCACTGAAGTTGCAGCATTTTTACAAACCAATTCTGGTTCATGTGTTTCACTCAACGATCCGCTTTCCCCCTTCTCATTCTCTATCGCCACCATGTGGGTATGAAAACAAAGGCACTGCGCATGCGCACTTTACCCATATTGTATCGCGATATTTTATTTTTTTATCGTTGCCCAACATTAAACCAGTATTACCATGAACAGTATAATGTGGCACAGCCATAGGTGGGCTGGTAGGAATGCTGCGGAGGGAGGAGAGAATGGGTTAGCCAGAGTCTAGAGTGAGATGTACACTTACAGAGAGAGTCGAAACCATCCTACCGGGCGATGTGGTGACAAGAAGCAGGTAGTAAGCGACGTAACAGGCGTGTCTTTTCCTCTGTAGAGCTAACACTCCTGCTGTTTTACTTCTGTACTCCTGTGCATACGTCAAGGATGTCACAATCACATTTTACAGCATCCATGTTATATTAGAGATACTTTAGTCCCAGCAAAGTAGTGTACTGTTGTTGTTTGCTCCATTGCAACAAAACATGCAATGATATTATACTGAATTGCACCAGTTTTTAGGACGTCTATCTTTTACTTTCTGTGGGTTTTTCACTGCTTCTCTGCGATCGGATGAATTGTGCACACTATTTGCTCTTCCACAGCTTTATTTTTTAGTCTTTGAATGCTCCCATCACTTCTGTGATGACAAAAGTCATGATTATGCCATAGTCAGTCTATTTATATAGACCAAAGGCTCATCAGCAGATCCAAACCGACAGAAAGGCCACGGTTTCCTAAGAATAGAGCACTTACATTCACATTGAAATGTCCTGTAACGTAGACACCGTTATCATGGTTTTGTTAACCTTAAAGAACAAAACTATGTGCCTGTTTAAATATTTATGGTCTGTATATACATTAATAATATTTACCATTAAAGGCAGTTTACTTTATACCTAGATCATCAATCACAGTGCATCGATCGGCTTCCTGCTTTACTTCCTCATTGATGACTGAGATGCTGCAATTAGTCCTCCAAAATATTAAGCAGGGTGCACGCCATCCCATCAGTGTCCATACTCCTGACATAGAGTGAGATTTCCTGAAGCCTTGCTATTTATAGCTGCAGGAGGCAGCTTCTAGCTTCTCCCTGGAGGAAGCTGTCCTTGTTTTTGTCTTCATCAAAAAACCTTAAAATCTAAAAATACAGACACCAGGTTCTTTGTTGGGCTTCTCTTTGTGGTTTGCTGTGGCTTTGCATCTGCTCTGCATCCCTGACCATCAATGTCACCAACATGTGTTCAATGATCAGCCAGTTCACCTCTGAGGGACTTTGGTCTATTCAAACTGGCTGAGATGCTGTGGCTTAAAAAGGCGGTTCAGACTTGAAAACCCTCCGATGGGCTGAATTATAACTCTAATAAGAATAAATAGCTACATTTACAACCTGCATGTTGTGTTTACTTGTGTTGTCTTTGTCTAATATTAACATTTTGTTGATGATCTGAAACATTCAAATGTAACATTTTTGGATTCATTCCTGTGGAGCTCAGGTCGGCACTCCCAGTCAGCGAGCCATGGCATGTATGTATGTGTATGTGGAGACATGTGTCTGTATGTTCGCATGCATGTATTTATACATACATGTATGCATGTGCGTGTATGTTTGTATGGGTGTATCCGTATGTTTGCAGGTGCATGTATAACTTATCGTTCTTGTGTAAATGTAAATTTGTCTGTGATTGTGTAAATACTTCACACACATGGAGAAATGTCAAACAGCCTTTCATTGTTCTTGTAACAGTGACAATAAAAGCTATTCTATTCTATTCTATTGCTCTGTCATGCATTCTTGCATCTCTTGCCTGCAAGCACACTTTGCAGAGTGCACTCTGTAGTTTATTTTACATAATAGTTAATACAGTACTTGTATTTAAGTGTATTTCGGTTTATTTTTTTACATCTCATAGCACTGCAAACACTTATAAAGCATAAAGTTTACTAAGAACCGATTAGTAATTAGGGATGGGTACCGGTGTCCGGTGCCATGATGGCACCGGTTCTGACATAAACAGTGGTAACCAGACTGAAAGGCAGCGCACATTTCGGTGCTTTATTTCTGTGCTTTTTTTTTCCTGAGCTGTCATACACTTTAGATTCTAGCCAATCATTTTACGTTTCCGAGGATAGTAGGCGGGCCCAGGTACGTACGTTCTTTTAGAGCAGAGCTCCAGATTAAAAATGCCCAAGGCGAAGCGGTCAAAGTCTGGCTGTACTTCACAGCAGAAGATGCAAACTCAGCAGCAACAAGTGCTTTAAGCTGATACTGTGATACTGTCAAAGGAGGTAACACCTCGAATCTGATGAAACACCTGACGACGCATAGCATTTTTTTTAAAAGCCGAGAAATGCGCCGTATTTGATAGCTTGCTGCGAGACCTCACACCGAGCACATCTACTGCGGGTGTGGTGCCTGTTATCGGACCCGGAGTTAGCAACATCCCCAAGAACCCGAAGAGGAGAGTCCTGGCCCCTAGCCCTGCCAGTGTAGCAGAAATGATGAGGATGATGATGCAGCAGCAGCCGTTCTTCTCTGCATGAGTAGCTTAATGTTGTTCGTGTGTAATTTACGTTGAGCAGGCTAACCACGTTATTACATTAATGCATGTAAGGTGAACTAGCAAACATCATCATAGCTACATGCGGCTGTCTTCTTGTTTGATGGCAGATACTCCCTTCACCCTGGCCAAAAAGGCTAAAATGACCAAAGAAAAAGTGGGAAACAGCTGAACATGAGAGGTTTAGGACAAAGTTTGTGTTTTTTCCATTGTTTAAGCACTGCTTCCAGCCAAGAGTGATACCATATATGCCCCATAGCTGCAGAAAAGGCTAACATTGTTATCTTTTTACAAAAAACAGCTGAACATGAGAGGTTTTTGGACCAATTTTGTGTTCTCCATTCGTTAAGCACCGGTTTGAGCACCGTTTAAGCACCGGCACCGTTTCAAAAGTAACGGTTTGGCACCGGTATCGGATCAAACCTAAACGATACCCATCCCTATTAGTAATAAGAGCCTTCTTGTAGTTGCACTAAACTGCACGATAAATCATAGAAGTAATTCAGACAGGGAGTTTTACAGTGGGGCAAAAAAGTATTTAGTCAGCCACCGATTGTGCAAGTTCCCCCACCTAAAATGATGACAGAGGTCAGTAATTTGCACCAGAGGTACACGTCAACTGTGAGAGACAGAATGTGAAAAAAAAAATCCATGAATTCACATGGTAGGATTTGTAAAGAATTTATTCATAAATCAGGGTGGAAAATAAGTGTATATATATATATATATATATATATATATATATATATATATATATACATACATATATACCCATACCAACAAACCCGTGCATGCGCACACACATGAAAATATTAGACAAGAACACCCTATCAAATCTCTACCTTTTCCCTGTACCCTGTAAAAACCATATCCTTAAACTGCTTTTTAAACTGTGCCATGCTCGGACATTGCTTCGTATCTTTACTTAGTCTGTTCCACAGCTTCACTCCACACACAGAGATGCAAAAACTTTTTAATGTTGTACGGATACGAGGATGTTTTAAATTTAATTCCCCCCTCAAATTGTATCCCCGTTCCCTTTTAGAAAACATTTTTAGAATATTGTCAGGAAGCAGGTTATTTATTGCTTTATATATAATTTGTGCTGTGAGAAAATGAACCAGATCTGTGAATTTTAGAATTTTTGATTTTAAGAATAGTGGATTTGTATGATCTCTGTAACCAGTTTTATGGATTATCCTTATGGCCCTTTTTTGTAATATAAAGATTGATGATAGCGAACATTTGTAAGTATTGCCCCAAACCTCTGCACAGTAATTCAAATACGGTGCAATCAGGGAACAATAGAGAATGTGGAGTGATTTGTGGTCCAGAATGTGTTTTACTTTACTCAAGATTGAGACACTTCTTGAAATTTTGTTATGTATATGATTTATATGAGACTTCCAGTTTAATTTATCATCTATAATCACACCAAGAAACTTATGTTCAAGTACTCTTTCAATTTCCACACCATCTACATGAATCTGCACTTGTGCATTTCTAAGGGAATTCCCAAATAAGATAATTTTAGTTTTACTTAGATTTAGCGATAGTTTGTTCCTGTTAAACCATTTTTTAATTTTGCACATTTCTGAAGTAATTGTATCCAGCAGCTCCTTTAGATTCCCCCCAGAACAAAAAATATTTGTGTCATCTGCAAATAATACTAATTTTAATATATCAGATGCCTTACAAATATCATTTATATAAATAATAAATAATTTTGGACCCAGTACAGAGCCTTGTGGAACACCACAAGCAATGTCCAAGCATGATGAGGAATGGACACCCAGCTTCACAAATTGTTTCCGGTCACTTAAATAATTTTTCACCCATTGCAGTACAACCCCCCTAATCCCATACCGTTCCAGTTTATTAATTAATATGTCATGATTGATTGTGTCGAATGCTTTCTTGAGATCCAGAAATACTCCAGCTGCATACTGTTTCTGATCTATAGCATTCGTAATCTCCTCAATTGATTCGATTAATGCCAGAGATGTTGATCTTTTTGATCTGAATCCATATTGACTGTCAGAGAGTAATTTATATTTATTTAAGAATTTGTCTAATCGTTTATTAAACAGGTTTTCTAGGATTTTGGAGAATTGTGGTAGTAAAGAAACAGACCTGTAATTTGTGAAGTGGCGTCTATCCCCGGTTTTATACAGCGGCACAACTTTAGCTATTTTCATTTTGTTTGGCACTTTTCCCGTCTGAAATGATAAGTTGCAAATATATGTTAGAGGTCCTACAATTCCTTCAATGACCTTCTTGACGATTTTCATGTCAATATCATTACAATCAGTGGATGTTTTATATTTACACATGTGTACAATGTCAATTATTTCTTTTTCCTCCACTGATGTGAGGAACATTGAGTTCCTATCAATCAGGTTTTCACTACAGTCTACTGATGGCAGTGACTCAGGAATTTGTTCTGCCAGTTTTGGTCCAATATTTACAAAATAATGATTAAAGCTGTTGACCTTATCAGCAGTGTTTTCCATAATATTGCCATTATCGATAAAGTATTGTGGATAACTTTGTTGTCCAGAATTATTTTTAATGATACCGTTTAAAACATCCCATATTCCTTTCATATTATGTTTATTGTTGTTCAATATTTTACTATAATACTCCTTTCTACATACACGTATAATATTGGTCAACTTATTTTTGTATTTTTTATATTTATTTTCAGCTTCTTTTGTTCTTTGTTTTAGGTATTCCCTATAGAGTGTATTTTTCTTTTTACATGCATTTTGTAAACCCTTAGTGAGCTATGGTCTATCTGAATATTTGTGCTTTCTGTTGTATTTTATTGTTGGACAGTTTTTATCGTACAACTCCATGAATATTCTTAAAAATATGCCATATGCAATATCAATATCAGCTTCTTTGTACACCTTGTCCCAGTCCTGATTTAATAGATCGTTCTTAAATGCAGTCATAGTTTCTTCTGTCCTTACACGTCTGTATCTCAGTTGTTCTTCATGCTGATTTTTCTTATAATTAGTGTCATAAACTGCAAAAACTGGTAGGTGATCACTGATGTCATTAATTAATATTCCGCTCACAATGTTGTTTTCCATATTGTTAGTGAAAATATTGTCAAGTAAGGTGGCACAATGTGGTGTAATTCTGCTAGGCCTGGTTATTTTAGGATGTAAACTCAAACTGTACATAGTGTTTAGGAATTCGTCGGTCATTTTATGCTTTTTTGGATTCAACAGGTCAATATTAAAATCACCACAGATAAACATAACTTTTTGATTTGTTTTAGAGAATATTTCCTCTATGAAGTCATTAAATACTTGAATACTAGAGCCAGGTGTTCTATATATACAGCTAATTATTACATTTTTTTCTTCTTCCTTATAAATTTCAATTGTTATACATTCTAGTAAATTATCAATTACAGTTGTCATACTTTCTACCACCTTGTAGTTTAGGTTTTTATCCACATACACAGCTACTCCCCCTCCACTCTTGTTCCTTCTATTTACAAAATTCACTTCATATCCCTCCAGTCCAAAGTCCATTCCTTTCTCCGCATTGATCCATGTTTCAGAAATGGCAATAATTCCAAATGGATTTGTCAACTCATTGAGATATTCCTTTATATTGTTGAAGTTGGCATACAGACTTCTGCTGTTAAAATGGATTATTGATAATTTATTTTCCGTGTTGATGGTGTGCTTAAACTGTTCATCAGTGAAGTAGCAGCAGTTACAGCTGATGTTGTAGAAGAAATTATTTTCCGGGTCTATATCCTTTTCTAAGTCTAGAACATTATGGTCTGTGTATCGAAATGTTTTCAGTTCCAGATTATCATAAAGAGAATTCCAATGAGTCATGTTGATATTGTTGCCGGATGCAGATGAAGTTCTTTTGGACTGTGCCATGTGTTGTGTTGTGTGTCACGTCACATGTGTATTCATACCTCCAGAGTAAGTTGACCTCAGTATTTGTCCAGCTCTTCCATATTTCTGATGACCAACACTTTGGCTTGTTCCGGTGTTCCATTGAGTTTAATGAATACTTTGCAGTTGGTGGTCCATGTATTTTGAATTTTTCCCTGTTTCTTCAAGTAACGTGCTTTCCTGGCAATGTCCGCATTTCTTTTTATCAGATGTTCGTTCATGAAGACATCGGATCCTTTCAGTTTCCTTCCTTGTTTTAACAGTGCTGTTTTCTGTTTTCTGTTTGCAAATCTCACAATGATGGCTGGTTTGTCACTGTCATTTTTTCGGGGTAGAGGGTGGCAAGCCTCAATGTTGTTATAATCCACTTCCACACCTTTGGACCGTAGAAAGGTAACCACTTGATGCTCCGTGGAGTTGACATCTTCCTCTCCTGGCCCTCCTACATTGTCAGTGGCGACCACCCGGGCGTATGACCGGGGTTTGATGCGAAGCCCCGTGATGATAACATCGTTCATCCGGGTGTACTGCTCCAAATCCGCCACTCTGTTCTCCAGGTACGCCAGCCGCCGATCCTTCTCGGCGTTCTGGATGCGGAGAGCCTTAACTTCCTCGACCAGGTCCAGGATGGCTTTCTGCTGCAGTTTGACAGTAGAAATCTCCTCTGTCATAAACTCCAGCGACTTCTTAATATCGTCTCCTTCCTCGGCTGACAGAACTTTTTTCGGGCCCATGCTGAGAGACGCTCTCGTAGCTTTGCCGTGACCCAAGGTGGAGATGTTCTCAGATCAAGTGCGTAATCGTCTCTTTGTGTAGACGCTAAAAGCTGTGAGCCAAAACTCTCTGCTCTGAAACTCTTCACTCAGTCCTCACGCTGAGAGTTTAGAGGCTGAACTTCTTGTTCCTCCATAACACTTTTCATGAAACAGCAGAAATGAGCTTGTGTTTCTCAGCAGTGCGCACACAGAGAACCGATCCTCTCTGCTCAGTCTGAACAAATCAAAGTGAAACGTCAGTGAAAACACAGCTGCTGATCAAACTGTGTCAGATTAATGCCTCAATGTTTCACCGTGAGGTTAAAAAATACATAAAAATGATTTAAAGAAGTAGGAGGCAGATTTTCACAATAAGAGCACTTTGTTTTTAATTCAGTTAATGTCAAACTGTCATCAACACCTCTGTGTTGTCTCCGTCTCTGAGCAGATTCAGGCATTACTCAAATATTAAAGGCTTTTTTTCACTATTATACTTTTCATTAGTCTCCAGGTTGATGATTATAAACAGAATTATTAAAGTTTTTATCATTTCAGGCTGAAAATCAACATGAATTTGGTTCTAATCAAAGAAGCTCCTTTAATGTGTGTCATTAAAATCCTCACACAGGCTTAAAAAGGCGACATTAACATTAAAATAAATGAAAGAAGCTTCAGCTGAGAGCTTCATGCAGTCATCAGCAGCAGCTCATAGCAGTCACAGCTCTTTATTACGCAGCTTTGCAGGAATTAAAGTGGCTGAAGTGTCAGAGTTTGTGTGAGAAGCTGCTTCATGGACAGCTGTACACACGTCTTTATTATTTCTTCATAAATCAAACACACAGGTTTGTCTGCAGATGATTTAAAGTGTGTCGTTGTGCAGTTAAAGCTGTTTGTGTGACGCCCTGACCTCCTGTGAATGAAACAGCCAATCAGATCCATCAGAGAGAGAGCAGGAAGTGTTGTGTGTTTGTGACAGAACAAGGAAACAGTGATGATGATGAACATAAAGGTCCTCTGATGTTTCCTGTTACAGTAACGCTTGTTCATCTGTTGCTCTCCTACACTTTCCTATAAATAAAGGAGAAAAAGTGCGTTTAGTTTCATTTCCTACAGCTCAGAGTTACACTTCACATTCCTGCAGTCACATCAAAAAGCTTCACTTTGGTCCAACATCTACATGTTAACATGAAACACAGACAGACTCAGAACATCTGGAACATCTGCACTTTGACCCAAACTGTTATAGCAGGATATTTTCTGCATATTTCTTATGTTGGACCTGTTTGAACTGTAAACGACCTGTAATCATCTGTAAATGGTGTGAGACACACTGAGGCCACCTACAGGGCAGCTGGGGAACAGCAGGGATCTGAAATCATATGAGACGTTAGTGAGTGAGAAGAACAAACGGACTTAAGATGGCTCGAAGTGATCAAAGTTGATCTAAAACAGAAGATAAATCCACTGATTCTTTGTAAAGTTCATCTGCTGCTCACATGAATCCATGAAAGATTTATTTCACTGATGTTTCTTCAAAGCTCATTTCAACCTGTTGAAGTCATGAATGAAAGTGCAGACTGAGAGTGGATCACATGATGTTTGAGGTGTGTCATGTGACATGTTCAGTATTGTCACACATGTCTAGATTGTCCCTGATATCATAACTGCTCAAACACTGATGATTATATTTGAAGAATTATTCCTGATGGCAGCAAAGTTTGAATGGAGCTCTCTGTCTGTGCTGATTTGTCGCCCTCTGGAGGTCAAAGCACAAACCTACAGGGCAGCTGGGGAACAGCAGGGATCTGAAATCATACGAGATGTTAGTGAGAAGAACAAACGGACTTAAGATGGCTCGAAGTGATCAAAGTTGATCTAAAACAGAAGATAAATCCAAAGCAGCATCAGATGAATGTTACCATTTCCAGTTACGGTGCCCTTCATCTAATATGGAAATGTGTTGTTTTTTTTTTGCCGTGTTGTTGTTCTTCCTATTGTGTTTAGGCCAGAGATGCTCTTCAAACAGCTGACAGACATGACCACATTACAAGAACATGGTGTGAGTCCGATTTGATATTCCAGTCAACGCTGAGAGACCTTAACCAGGAAGTCAGAGGTCAGCTGATGCTGCGAGCAGGAAGTGAACCAAGGGAAAGGTCCACTCTACTCAATCTCAAAGAAAATATGCTGGTATTTGTTGATGTTGATGGTACAATAAAAATATATAATATAATAAATAATAAAATATCATGTGATGATGAGATGTGTTGTTGGTGTTTGTATTTTCTGTAAATGTCTTTTTTAATGTAAATGCTTTGTTCCAGACGGACAGGGAATCAGTTGCTGTACGATGACATCATCTTGATGTTGACGAGGAGGGCGAGAAAAACTAGTTTAGTCCTGCAGATGGCGATCTTGCACCGTGTTCAGAGAGCCGACACTTTGATGGTGCTGCTCTACTCAGCTTACTTTAGCCTGGGTTGGACTCTATATGAGCAGCTTCCACTCTGGTTTCACTCTTAAACACACTTGTTTGATTTCACTTGTAAAAGTTGAAGAATAAATATTTTATTACAAAATTATTTGTTGATGCATTTTTTTAGGGTCAAATATCTTGTTTGATTTGAGGAATGAACTGTTAGGGTGGAAAAAGTGAATCAGGTTAAAATAGTGGTGCTTTATATCAGTGAAGATGTATAATGTAATTTAAAATGTTGATGATGGGTTGTAGTGGGCTTGTACTTACAAAACTGCCTCATTTTATTGGAACGATCCACAGTTGCATCCATTCACGGATGACATCTGACATCATTTGACATCTGGTCTGAACACGTTTGTACACAAGATGCCTCAGTTCTGGATGTTCCCACAGACTCCTCTGTGCACCTAAAGAAAAGGTCAAGGGTCAGCAGCACATGTAGTTGGGACAAGTCTTCAGTCGCACAAACTACACAATGATTTTCCTCCAATGACGACTTTTCACTTGCAGAAATGGTCCTGTGTGATTTCCAGGCTGTGATATAAAAACTAGTTCCTAATGGCAGCGACTCACTCAGTAAACATGTGTTTCCTTCACCAACCTCACACACAGATCCAATAAGATCAGGAAGTGGGCAGTATAGTACAATATGTGTTATTCTGTGCTGCACTGCCCAAACTAAAGATCTGCTGAAGTGTTGGAAATGATCCAGATGTTTATTTTGGACGATACAGCAGAAGATCAGACATGAAAGTGGAGATAACACAGAAGACCTGCAGCAAAGGTCAGAGGTCAGACTGGGCCCCTGGATTCAACAATGAGCCAATGATCATCAAGCAGTGACTAAAGCAGAGCCCTGACGTTCTGACATTCATCACACAGTCAGAACAAATGTCTGCTGATGACTTCATCTCATGAAACGACTGATAGATGTCAGTTCATTGATCAGCTGAGCTGCTGATCTTCATCGTCACAGAAACATTCAGCTTGTTTCAATCAGTAAATAACTCCCACTACTCCCAGTTTGAACTGTTCCCACTCAAAATGCTGTGAGAACAATGATCATTGTAGAACTTCACAAACATCACGTGTTGTTTTCCACATGTAAGATCAGCAAACACACAGAAACTTCCTGTTGCCACACACGGCCTCTAAAATCTCTTCCACGCTTTCTGTCTGAAGTCCACTCTCTGTGTCGGATCCACAGGAAACAACAAGATCTTATTAACATGGTTTTCAATGTGTCTCCTTCCAAAAAGTCCAACCAATGAACAAATGTGTGTATTTGTGGAGGCCGAACAAAAGCATGACACATTTCTCTGTTTCTATAAACTGGAGTCAAACACAAACATGAAGAGTTTCACTGACAGACTCCAAAATGCCCCCACAGTGGATCAAAGGGAAATCCTACAGTGTGGCCAGAGACTCTTAATGGCTCCAACATCAACACATCCACAATGTTGGATCCACTTCTGCCTCACAGAGTTACTAAGACACACCCTCTGCCAGCATCACAACAGCTCCACCTGCTTCACCTGCCTCCTCAGCATCTGTACACCTGAAGAGAAAAGAAAGGCTCCAACAGCTCAAATCTACAAAGGATTCATGAAGTTTCATCCAACAATAACATGTTTGCCTTCCACAGTGTGCTGTTAGACACCACTGTACCTCTGCCATTTCAAAAAGAGCAGCTTGGGAACATTTTGGCTCCAAACACTTTGTGTTTAAGTTCTTTGTTTTCTTTGTGAAGCCGACAACATCTGGAGCTTTGTGACTCATAGAAACATCATTTTGTTCTTTAGATGACAGCAGATTGGGACTGAATAATCAATCACTATCAAACCAATAAAGACAAACATGCTGATTTTACAGGAACTTTGTTGGAGAAGCTGCAAAGACATGAAACTGGTGGAGATCCCAAACCAGTTGATAGTGCTGGTTATTCCAAATAAAGCTGTTTCCCTTTGAGATGAAATGACTTTCTGTCCTGATATATAATAAAGATGTTGTTGTTTTTGAGCCCCTGTATTAAAAGTAGTTTAAAGTCAGCTTGAGTTTGATGTCTTTATGTCAAAGCTGCTCATGATGTTGAGCTGCTGATGGAATAAAAACAATATAAAAGCATGTAGTCCAGACTTAAATGCAGCCTGTTGTTAGCTGAGGTCCACACACAGTGTTTGACAGTGTAAAGTGTGTGAAAGGGCTGCTGGTGGAGCTCACTAGGATGAGCAGGTGACCACGAGGTGGAGAGCAGCTGGCCTGGCTTTGACCCGGGCCACGCCCCCTTTCTCTCTGCTTTGCTGTCACTTATCTTCACTGCTCTGTCCAATAAAGCTGAAAAAGGCCCCGAATCAAAGAAATCTGCTGCAGCCTCTGAAACGTCTTCTGTTTCCTTCCCGACGGCTTTTTCACCGTCAGCCCATCAGACAGTCCAGCAGCATTTATGATGATGTCATGATGTTGAAGAGGCTGCTACGGTGGCCTCCCGTGACCCCCAGCCTCATCACAGCTGAGATGCAGACATTTGAAAACATTCAGCAGACAACTGAATAACAGTCCAACACAACAGTCTGTGTGCAGACACACACTGACCTTTCATATAGTCAAACACAGCTGGTTGAGTCATTTCTCTGTGAGTCTAAAGTGAATCTAGTATTTGAAAGTCCACTTCCTGTATTTGTTGTTGAAGACTTCTTCAGCTTCTTCTCAAGGACATCAGCTGCTTGTTTGGCAGCAGAGGCAGTTAAGAAGCTTCCTGAAAAACACTGAACAGTGAGTTCACTGTGGCATATGACAGATTCAGCTTTCTGTGTGCAAATGTGTCTGTGTCGACCTTTCAAATGCTGTTGAATCCAAAACATCAGCGGCTCCTCGGCTGCTCACTTCATGCACTTCTGTCTGTGTGACAGTCCAATGACATCACAGCTGTTTCCAGCCCCAGTGTCTCAGGACTGGACACCTTTAAACATGTCGAGGATCAAACAGCGTCCAGCTAAACACACATGAAACTATCAGAGCTGACAATCATTCCAATAACATCTAATGGTTCATGTATGTAGACACAGGACTACAAGGAAATGGCTCTCAGCATCTGGCTGTGGGAACACATGAGTCCCTGTTTGTGTTCAGATTGTGTGCATGTTTTAGACGTGTGTCACATGTAGAAACACAACAATCCCACAATGACACACAGATGTGTTTGACACAGCTGTGCAGCTGTAAGTTGTTTCTAATGATTCATTGAAGCTCTTCTAACATTCTGGAGACGATCAGTACATGAATCTGTTCAACACGACAACAATTTGACTTCAGTGTGAACGTTTGCATTAAATAACCTTCTTCATCCAGCTGACAGCATCTTCATCCTATGATGTGAACAGTTCCTCCTGTTGATGACAAACCTCTGACAGGATCTGCTTGAGGAGCTTTTTCATGTGCAGCTCTCTGAGCTCAGGGCTGAGCTGCTGTTTCATCTTTAAGAGCTGCTGCCTCCTCGCCGGACTTGTTCTCCTCTTCTTCTCCTAATGACACCATTTCTGCTTCATATAAAATTCAATAAAGATGCTGACATGTATCTGTAGCAGCAACATCATTGAATCTGTAACAACTGGAGCCAAACCAGTGGCTCTGCTGGGATCACTGGTGAGCCAACACTTCCTTGTTGATGCAGATTTCAGGGCTTCCTTTTGCTCCTCCGTTATAACTGTTCTCTCTTCTCAACACATGATGACACAAAGGAATCAGCAGTGACAAAGATGATGCTGAAGAGAAGCACACACTTCACACATATAACAGACCAGTGCAGTTACACACACCTCTGCTCGACATCAGGCCTCAAACAAAGACACAAAACACTAACTTGACTCTAAACAGAAGAAACCAGCAGCTGTTTCTGTTCTGAGCTTATTTATATTTGACACACATGCTTCTCTTTGTGCAAACACACATCGCACTATAAGGGTAACCTCGCACACAATGATTGGACAGCACAGTGATGATGCTGGGAGATCCTATACGCAGCAACACAGAAACACTGAGAACTTTAAACAATGATGGAAAGTGTTATAAATGACTTGTTGGCCTCTGATCTGTCACAAACAGCTGAAACGTGTCTCTCATGAGTCACATGAAGGTTTTTGACAGAAAGGACAAAAAGTAGCTGCAGTCAGTTTGTGTCATTTTTATATTTATTCATCTGGGAGAAAAATCTGAGGGACATTAAAATGTGTTTTCAACAGAGACAAGAACATGAATATAACAGAACAGGTAAATGAACATGTTTCAAGTAAACAGCTGGACTGATCAGGTCCAAACACAGAGTGATAAACTTGTCAAACAGCTGTCATATCTTTATATAGAAGCTCTTTATAAATGCTGCTCACTGCAGTCTGTTTACTAATAATGTCAAAGTGTTAGAAACACAGAAACATCAGAATGGTCTTTGTTCACAGAAACCTGTCTGGGATCCTTTGTTGTTCTTTTGATGCAGAGTTACATTATAAATATAAAGAGTTATTTCAGAGTCTCATCAGTTTTCCTGCATGTCTTTATTTAACACATCAGCAGGGCTGAAGCTCTCATGTTAAACACACACTGATCTATGGACACGTTCATGTGTTTCTAACAGAACCAGGCTGTTATCAGCCTGCACTAACATTATGTCACACACACTGAATGTAACAGTGACAGTTTACATCATCACACAATCAGCTGTGATTGTTTCACTGTCATCAAACGAGTCAACAGGAAGTAGAATCAATAGAAACCAATCATTTACTGACAGCATGTCTGATGGAAATAAGTGCAGATTATGTATGAAGTCTAACTGCACACAGTAACTGTGTTACAATAAGGACTTAACAGCGCCCTCTGCTGGAGTGTTTCAGTACTGCGTTAACTAGAATACACCACCTCCTCCTCACACCACCTGCTACAGCTCTACTCTTCTATGACTACAGTCATCCACAGCACTGATGTGAGGTCACATGGTTCATATGTAAGGAGCACAGCTGACCTCAGGTCAGTTTAATGACTGTGAGCAGCAGCTGTGTTATTGTCACTGTGACAGGGAGACACTCTCAGACACAGCGCTCATGTCAGCTTGTTCTCATGCAGGAGGATCAGGAGCTCCATGTTTGTCTTTCTGTTTGAATCATGATGTGTTTGTGCCATCAGAGTCTGTCATGAGTACTCAGGGTTTCACAGCAGCTCTTCTGGATGCTGACGAGGACTCCAACCTCATGTTTCACCTCTCTGAGCTTCTGATGTCTGTGAACACTCGTGTTTCTTCTCTGGGCTCATCTGGACAAAAACACCTTTCTGTGTTTGGCTGCAGCCTCATTCTGACTGACAGGAAGTGTGTTATCCATGAGCTGCACTTCTGTGAGGAAGTTTCCTGCTGTGTTTCCTGTCTGTGGACAAACACGAGTGTTCCAGCTGAGGACTTGGTTCCTTCCACCTGTCCATACAGGACATCACGCTGTCTGCAGCTCTGTAAATGCAGCTCCAGGTCCTTCCACGTGCTGCTCTGTATTTGTGCAGTTTGTAGTGTGTCCTGGGAAACGTAGCACACATGGTGTTCTTCTGCTGTTTCCTCCTTTCACTGAGTGTGAAACACTGACGCTGTGCTGTTGTTCACAGAGGGGAGCTGATTCTAGCTGCAGCTGGACTCTGTCATCTAACTGAATGTGTTGGTGCTGATCACGGGGCTCTGAGGGGGGAGCAGCAGGAGGACTCTGGATGCTGACGTCAGTGTATCTGTGGAAGCTCCCACAGCGTGTCTGTCATTCAATATTGTGCTGTATATTGTATCTATGCAAAGATGAACAGACTGTGTGTTCACTGGTCTCTGTGCTGCAGCTCTGATGTCATCATCACTCCCTCCTCCACCCTCAGCAGTCCCAGCATGCTGCTGTGGTGCACCCCACCCTCACTCTACACCTGAGCCACAGACCACACCCTCCACCTCAATATACACCACAGTTTTCTCTGCTGTGGAAATGAGATCAGGAGGAAATCATCATTATTATTATTTAATAAACGCTCACATTAATGTGGGCTTATTTGTTTCATATTAGAAACATTAGTTGAGTGTTTTTAGTATAAAATGGTCAAAGTCCCTCTTTTTGCTCCTCCCCTCACCTGTGGATGGGCGGTGCTGTTACCGTGGTGACAGCTTGGATGTGTTTCAGTCCTGCCTGGTTATCACTGCAGGAATCTTTCACATTTATTACAGGTAATAACTCTGATTTTTCTGTGTATTATGAACCAAATGTATCCTGATACACACAGAGATGGATGAGCAGAGGCTTTTTTTGCAGTTTATGTAGTTACTATGGACTTAATGCATACATATTATTAAAATTAGGGCTATAACAGTTGTATTGATGTATAGCAACTTGAAATGCTCCCACAAATGGCTCCACAGCATGTAAAAATATAACAAAAGCTCTGGCGGACTTGGTTCTGTGGTCAGTCTTAAAGGGTGAAGTTAAACTCTGTAATCTTCACTGTGTCACAGAGTTCAGTGAGTCCCGTTATTCACAGTATCAATCAGATCATCAGAGAACAGCTGATCAGCAATCAGTGGTGCCAACAGCGCCTCCTGTGGTGAGAGGATGCAATAATGCAATGTAGCATTTTTCCACTCAACACTTGCAGTCATGGAAACTGTCTGTTGGATCTGTGTGACGTTGCTTTCTTGGTTAGAGTTCCTCACAAATGTCCAGATGATTCTTCTAATGAGGCGTCGACCATGTTTGCAGCTCTTTGGAAGAAAACGTCGCCCTTTGCCATCCTTACTTTTCTTTGACTTCTTCAAATGCAGCTGAACTCCAGCTGGTATTTTCTTGGACTTTGCAGCTGTTTCTGGTCATCAGTTCATTCCTGCAAACCTCTGAAGCTGAACAACAATGATGCTGCATTGCTGGCTGATCCCAAAAGGTTGATTCTGTTCATCTGGACGTTTTCAGAAACGTTTGCTCACTGATCAGGTGACTTCTTCAGTCTCAGCTGACTGCAGCTTTACAAGCTTACAAACAGCACATTTGCACAATGACTGAAAGCAGCAGCACCTGATATATATGATACTAATATAATACATATACATATATAATCCATACTAATGATGAAGGAACTGAGCTCACAGTCCATTGTTCATTCAGTGAACTACTCAGTTTATTTTGGGCCTCAGAAATGCTCACTCTGTTTGTACATCACTGTCAGCAATAGACTCATTCTGCTGTGTGGACAGGAACACATGTGACATCACTTCCTGTTTGTTTGTGACTGAAGAAGTTTACAAGGAATCATTTAGAAGAGTTTCAAACATCAACTGATTGAATCCATGAATCTGAAAACGTGTTTGTGAGTGAAAGAGACAGACATGTACAGACTGAACTATCTGTTCAACAGTCAGAGTGTTTCTGTAACAGGAGACACTCTTTACACTCCACTCAGCACAGGGACACTGAGCCACCACGAGACCAGACTCTAAACCCAGGATAAAGAGTTTGAGTGAATGTGGTGTTGAAGGTGTGGAGGTGGATCAGAGTGTCAGAGGAGACTCTGTAGAAGGACAGAGTGCCAGCAGGACAGTCCACATACACTGCTGCTCTGTTAGAGACAGAGGAGGAGGAGGAGGAGGAGGAGATGGATGTTACTCTGTTATTGTGCCAGACAGAACCAGGACCATCATCAGAGCAGCTCAGACTCCAGGACTGATCATTGCGTCCAAACACACAGTCAGCACTGTCTCCTTTCCTTCTGATGCTTCTGTAACTCACTGATATATCAACGTCTCCTCTCCACTCGACCTCCCAGTAACAGCGACCAGTCAGACCATTTCTACACAGCAGCTGATAATCATCAAATCTGTCTGGATGATCAGGATATGACTGAACCTCCTCCACACGTGTCAC
>NC_140528.1:12539190-12806690 GCF_057382185.1 Mchenga conophoros | reverse complement strand
GCCTCACCCAGACTCTGCCTGCAGCGGCCCCCAGCTAAATTGAGTTTGAGACCCCTGTCCTACACCATAAATCAGTAAGAGAGGGTACGACCTCTCTCATGGCCCCAAATGGTGTGTGCATGCCAGAGCACTCTGGAAGGCACACAGAGTCTTTACAGACTACTCAGGATCAAACCTCTATCATTATGCAATCGATTATACAACTCTAAGCATATATGAGTAAATATTTCTAAGCATAAATGACAATCAACAATATAAACCTTACAGCTGGTTTTAATAACAGAATTCATTTGTTTCTCAAATGAGAAAGAGCTATCGAGAAACACTCCTAAATCTTTAGTTCTGAACTTTTCCAGTGGGCCAAGGTCAACATTATTAGATAATGCTAATTCTTTTCCCTTACATTATAACAATGTGAGGAGTTAATGCTAAGTATACTGCCATTAGCGGCTAATTCTAATTAGGGGTGAATAATTATTAGTAGCTAATGCTAATATCGTTTTTCCTTCCCTTTTAACAATGTGAACAGCTAGTGCTAGGTAGGCTGATGCTAGCAGCTAATGCTAATTTGACGTGAATTAGCATTATATTAGTGAGGAGTTAATGCTAAGTAGGCTGCCATTAGTGGCTAATGCTAATTTTAGATGAAAAAGCATTAGCAGCTAATGCTCATATTGTTTTCCTTTGCTTTGTAAGAATGACAGCAGCTAATGATACGAAGTCTACCATTATTAACTATTGTTAATTTGATGTAAATTAGCATTATCCGATAATGGTAACCCTTTTCCCCTGCATTATAACGATGTCAGGAGTTAATGCTAACTAGGCTGCCATTAGGGGCTAACTCTAATTAGGTGAATAATTATTAGCAGCTAATGCTCATATATTTTTCCCTTCCCTTTTAACAATGTGAGCAGCTAATGCTAATTTGATGTGAATTAGCATTATATTAGTGAGCAGTTACTGCTAAGTAGGCTGCCATTATTAACTAATGCTACTTTGACGTGAATTAGCATTATGTGCTAATACTAATACTGTTTTCCCTTACTTTTTAACAATGTGAGCGGCTAATTCTAAGTACGCTCTTGTAAATAGCTAATTCTAATTCAGTGTGAATTAGCATTATTCAATAATGCTAAGACTGTTTTCTCTTACTTATTAAAAATGATAGTAGCTAATACTAATACTCTTTTCCGTTGGGTAACAACGATGTGAGGAGTTAATGCTAAGTAGGCTGCTTTTAGAGGCTTATTCTAATTAGGGCTGAATAATTATTAGTAGCTAATGCTAATACCGTTTTCTCTTTCCTTATAACAATATGAGCAGCTAATGCTAATTTGATGTGAATTAGCATTATATTAGTGAGCAGTTACTGCTAAGTAGGCTGCCATTATTAACTAATGCTACTTTGACGTGAATTAGCATTATGTGCTAATACTAATACTGTTTTCCCTTACTTTTTAACAATGTGAGCGGCTAATTCTAAGTACGCTCTTGTAAATAGCTAATTCTAATTCAGTGTGAATTAGCATTATTCAATAATGCTAAGACTGTTTTCTCTTACTTATTAAAAATGATAGTAGCTAATACTAATACTCTTTTCCGTTGGGTAACAACGATGTGAGGAGTTAATGCTAAGTAGGCTGCTTTTAGAGGCTTATTCTAATTAGGGCTGAATAATTATTAGTAGCTAATGCTAATACCGTTTTCTCTTTCCTTATAACAATATGAGCAGCTAATGCTAATTTGATGTGAATTAGCATTATATTAGTGAGGAGTTAATGCTAAGTAGGCTGCTTTTAGAGGCTTATTCTAATTAGGGCTGAATAATTATTAGTAGCTAATGCTAATACCGTTTTCTCTTTCCTTATAACAATATGAGCAGCTAATGCTAATTTGATGTGAATTAGCATTATATTAGTGAGGAGTTAATGCTAAGTAGGCTACCATTAGCAGCTAAAGCTAATTTGAGGTAAATAAGCATTAGTAGCTTATGGTAATACCCTTTTCTCTTGTGTTATAATGATGTGAGACGTTAATGCTAAATAGGCTTCCATGAGTGACTCCTTTCCCTTGCATTATAAAGATGTGAAGAGTTTATGCTAAGTAAGCTGCCATTAGCAGCTAATGCTAATACTGTTTTCCCTTTCTTTATACAACTTGAGCAGCTATTGCTAAGTAGGCCACTTTTCTCTGCTAAGGATTTGTGTGACCATGATGGAAACTCTGATAAGCTAATGCTGCTAAGCTAATGCTGTTTATGGGCCCTGTTAGAATCAATATTTCATTCTCATTCTGTTGTTTGAGAACAATAACAGAAAAATGTGCACTTGAGAACAAATTTATTGTGAATTCAGCTGTGAATGTACAGTTTGTCATTATTTAAGCTTCCATTTCCAAATGTTAGCTGACACTTTATTAGGTACACTGGTATCTATATCAGGTACACCTGTGACCTAAATGTTCCTGCAAACAGACTCCTTGGAGACCCCTACATAAATATCCATGAACTATCCAGCTAGACTAGTGTGTCTGTCCCTGAAAATATTCCTGCATGTGTGATTGTTCATGTGTCATCTGCAGGAAACAAACAGGAAGTGAAGGAAAGACACAGGAAATGTTTCCAGCTCTTCCTCCTCTATCAGATTTTCTCTCCATACCTGAGAGTGTCCAGCCTCCGGCCTGGATCCTTCAGTCCAGCCGAAAGCAGCTTAATTCCTGAAACACCTGGATGATTGTAGCTCAGGTCCAGCTCTCTCAGATGGGAGGGGTTGGAGCTCAGAGCTGAGGCCAGAGAAGTACAGCCTTCCTCTGTGATCAGACAGCCTGACAGACTGCAGACACACAAAACAACAATCTATCTGTCAACAGTTGTTTTCTCTTTGTCACAATAACATCTATCCATCCATTGTAACTTTATTTATAAGTGACAATACCCAACAGACAACAACAGTCATCTGAAGCTGTTTAACAGTGTAAGGTAACCGCCTCCACTGTGAGCAGCACTTGGTGATGGTGGGAAGAAGAACTCCCTTTGACACAAAGATCCTCCCAGTGAAAACAGGCTCCAGGAGGAGCATCTACCATGACTGGTTGCAGGGTGAGGGGAAAGGGAAGAGATGAGCTCAGAGAGACAAGAACAAAACAGAGAGACAAAAGTTAAGGACATGCAGTAGTGACATATAAAAGCATCAGGAGTGAAAAGAGGGGAGAAGAAAGCAGAGCATCATGGGAAGTCCACCAACAGCCTGAGCCTATAGCAGCATAACTAAGGGATGGTTCAGGGTCACCTGATCCAGCTCGAACTATAAGCTTTATCAAAAAGGAAAGTTTGAAGCTGATCTTCAAAGTAGAGAGGGTGTCTGTCTCCTGAACTCAAACTGGGAGCTGCTGCCACACCCAGTCCAACATAGCCAGGCTTTCTTTGCTGCTTTGACAAAACCTCAAATCCCAGTCAGAGATGGTGAGCATCATCACAGTGATGATCATTTCTCTGTAACCCAGGCTTTCTGCTTCAGGATCTGTGCACGCTCACAGAACAAGGAGACCTTTAAACATCATTTCACTAACTGGATGGACTGAGCTCAGCCTACAGATGAACTGGTGCCAGAGATCATAAAGAACATCAAACAGTCAAATTCAACACTTTAATGGAAATATGAGATTAATGCTGCAGACAATCATGAAGCTGCTGAATTCATGAACATCAAGAATGCAGCGAGTGGTAAAATAAAGATTTGACCTCAGTGTGCTCAGTGTTCCTGTCTATTCCTAACATATTCCTAACATGATAGCTGCACTTTAGAGCTCTAAAACTGGAACTGACACATGTTTAAACTCTACATGTTACTCAGTACATTCAGTTCTGACACTCGCCCACAGTCCAACAAAGGAAACATGGAGATCACATCAGTTTGTCATCAAAGTCTAATTATTAGGGCAACTTAACCTGTTATAATCTGGTTAACTCATTAACTGATTAACGTCAGCAATTATTTTAATCACAGTTTTTAAAATCATGATTATTGTGAAAGTGCTCACTGGCTCTGAATATAAAAGCCATGGGTCACAGGAGGGATGTTGATCAGTGCTGGCTTGAAATGGGCGTCATTATGCGTCTCAGCCAATGGGAGCATTGAGGGTGGGCCTAATACTACTGCAGCGCTCACATGACCCAGGACAGAAAGAAAGGGGCGGGGACAGAAACATGGAGACAGGTACAGATCTTTGACATGTTCATTTTAAACTGTTCCAGGAGGCAGTGTTGATACAACTAAAGTTATCTGTTGTTGAAGAAGTCGGTCTGAGGAACGTTCTTAGGATCAACAAATGACGGCATGTATGAGCCTCAAGACGCAGCATCACAAGAAGAACACATGAGCTGTACAACATGAACCAGCTGTTACAGATGTAACACATGAGCTGCTATTAAACATGATGTATTTCTCAGTGTCCTGTCTGTGTGTGAGAGACAAACAGCCTCTGTATGTGTGTGTAAATACAGCATGAATATGTAGAGGACATGTTTGTGGATATAAGTAAATGAAAGCTCTGCGTCATTTGAATCTTCTTGTTTCTGTTGCAGGTCTGTGACTGAACTTCTGGGAGGAGAAACGTTGGTTTCATGCTCTGTGATTCTGTGTTTTGTCATCTCTCTCAGGTGATGGAGAGCTCAGATGATGACCCCGCCTACGTGGTCAAATTCAAGTCTACATTCAGAACAGACCTGGAGACACGCAAGCAAAATGCCAACATTGTATATGTGAAAACTGCTGCTGGAGCCAGATTCAAGGAGCTCAAGTGTTTACCCAGATCTTACTGAACTTACTGCAGGAACAGAGGGTTGTTGGAGGGAAACCTGTGGAAGCAACAACATCCGAGCCACCAGAGAAGAAGTTGGCCCTGTTGGTGCTTCATCAGAGTGTGAACAGGAGGAAGACTCAGCTGAGAACAGTGTGGTGGATACAGAGCAGAGCCCACCATCAGTACAGAGGCCTGTCCATTAGAGTGCTGCTCCAACATGCAGCACATGTACTTGGCCACAGCTGCAACATCTGTACCTGTGAAAGCTTCTTCTCTGTTGCTGCTCATATTGTGCAGAAGAAGAGAGTTTCTTTATCATCAGAAAATGTCAATGAGCTTGTGAGTCTCAGCAGCTGGCTCGGTGCAGAGGAGGAAGAACATGTCAAGTCAGAGGAAGATAAATGCAGTTCATGTTGTCAACTCAACCTGGACTGTTGAAAGAGTTTTTCTTTGTCTGGTTTCTGACTGAGATTCTCCAAAGGAAATCCAGCACAAACACACACTTCACACACTCAAAGTCCTGCACAGTAAATGAGCTGATGAGCGTTTGTGCTGCTGCCTGATAACAGAACAATAGTTCTGCTGCTTCCTGTTCTGCAAACACACATTTATAAATGTTCACTTGCTGTTGATCAAAGGTATGTTGGTGGCTCTGGACGCTGAGGGAACTTTGTAAAAAACTAGATCAAATGTTAACGTCCTGGCAGAGGCAAAGAACTTTGATTTGATATTTGATTAGATTCATGTTTCAGCTCAGACTGACAGAAATATTTGAACTGCTGCTGTGTTAAAGGGAACACTGCTGTTAGAAAGCACCTGATCTGTTTCTGCACACTGAATGTTGCACTTCTCATACTGCAGTACTATTAAAATAAGTACACAATGCACTACTTTTGAACTCATGATTGAATGTTGCTGTAACAAAGCCATTAATGTGATTCAAAGTGTTCATGGTTTCCCAGCACAACAAATGATTGCACAAGTGTGACTGATCCACTTTCTAATGTGTGTGTAGCCCACACTGTGTGTCACTGTGTCACAGGTGAGTCTGTGTGTCCAGGTTCTATGAGGACAACAGGATATAGTGACTGAGTCCAGCAGCTTAAAGTCTGACTCCATCCTCCATTTAAATAACTCACAGCAACAACTGAATAGCTTTGCCTTTGTGTAGCTGACACTTCATTTTAATCTCCTTCTATTCTGGTTCATCTGGTCTCAGTTTCTATAAGCACACAGGTTTCATCAGGACTCTATGACCTCAGTAATCTTTGCTGGGCCTTAATGCTCTGAACAAAGCTGCACAGCACAAGACTAAATAGAAATGAATCAGTCTTTCATTCTCACTGCTGTTTGACTTCAGCTCTCAATGTCCCACCATAACCCATGGAAAGAATTACTGTCCATCCAGGCTGCTGAACATGAAGCTGATGAAGGTGGAGTATTGTGAGGGCTGATGGAGATGATGATGAGGAATCCAGGAGCAGTGGGTGGATGGCAGCATCAGCATGAAGGATCAGTGTGAGAACACATCATCATCCACAAAGGAAACCAGTCTGAGTGTCTGACGCTCTTGTTAGAAAGACGCAGTCCCAGCAGTTAGCTTGTCTGCTAGTTAGCTGAGAGCTAACTCACTTGTACATTGAATACCAAACTGTGTAAACCAGGGGTGTCAAACATATGGCCCGTGGGCCAAATCCAGCCCATGAGATAATTTCATATGTCAAATATTGATGAATTTTCAGGCTTGCTGATAATCAATGTGAGCACGGCTGAGATTTTATTCTGATGAGCAAACCATGTGGCCAAACACTTTAAGAGACAGACTGGGATCATACCATTATGTGAAAGAAGACATGTCCCATAGACAGCAAGGGTAGTGGTAGAGACCAGTACACAGAGAAATGGGAGCTGTACTGAAATGCAAGCGTGTCAGGAAAGAGTGAAAAGGCAAAATGAGCAGCATCTGGCTGCATTTCAGTGATATTGGAGAGCACAAAGCTGAGTGCAACATTTATACAGGAGATATACAGGAGACGCTGAGAGCAGAACCGATAAAATTAAGAGGTGGCTAAAGTGAGACCCATTTTTATTTCCACCCATTTTCCACTGTGGAGGACAAAAGGTTTCAAACTGGTCCAGGTCTTAAACCTCACGTGTTCTTCCTAATAGCAGTAAATGGATAGAAATAAGGCTTTTATGAAAACACTGAATAAAACTTGCTGCCTTTAAAAAGACTAAATGTACAGTTCAGTATTGAATCCTACATAAAATAAACTATATATAAAGTGTGTCTGAATGGCAGAGATGCAGAACTATGTGCATGTAGCACAGAGCCACGGCTCAGTGTCTGAATGAGTCTCACAGACCTGAATGTGCTGTTGAAGCCATTTATAATTATAACGTAATTCTTTACTCGTTTGATCTGCTCCTTACCACAAGCCACCAGACGTAGAAGGTTTTGGACTTTTAACTATATTTTCTGAAGTTTTACAACTTTTCTTACTGTTAAAAACCTCGTTATGGCCATTCATGCTGTACAAAGTAATTAGACATGTGTGGTATCTATAGAAACGTCAGAATCTCAGCTAAAAGTTCACAAAACCATCTCAACAACCACCAAACAGCTGAAACAGCAGGTGAACAGATCACACAAAAAAGATGTAAACACAAATCCCCCTGATCATCTGTTTTTTAAACATGAAGGGTCGTTTTGGACGTTCATTTACTGCTGGTTCAGTGAATTTTGGTTGGACAGTGATGAAACCTGCAGCCTCAGAATCTGTGAGAAGTCTGCTTTCAGCTCGCAACAGCATTGTTGTGTTGTGTGCTGTGGATCCACCTCTGCAAACTCATCACTGTTTCACCATCATGTTTCTACTTAGACAATAACAAAGGAAGCAGTTCCCAGGAACTACTTCCTGTCTTGTTAACATAAGAGTACGTTGCCCTTCAAAACACCTCCACTTCTCCTCTTATTAGAGGACTGCCTTATTATTAATCTGCTAATTCTGTCAGTTGATGAAAGAAAAATGCTTGATCTCAACTGAGAGTTTCCAGTGTACAGCGTGGACTCTTCAGTCCTTCAGACAGAAGCTTCACGCCTGAATCCGTCAGGTTGATGTTACTCAGGTCCAGCTGTCTCAGATTAGAGGTCTGAGAGCTGAGACCTGAGGCCAGAGCTTCACAGCTTCTCTCTGACAGGTCACAGTTACTCAGTCTGAAAAATAACAGATAAACAATTACAAAAATAAAACACTTATGTTGAAGTGTAATGAGATACTATTATATTTAGCAATATTCCATCTTGTTTTGTCAGGAAACTGAGCACTGATGCAGAGCAACATGTGGAGAGAATCAGAGGAGAAGAAGTGAAGAGAGAACAGCAGTAAAACAACACTGAATTGTTCAGTGTGCTTTTGATATCAACAGAATGTGTCAAACTTCTTTATTTTGTATTTGTTTTAGTAGAATTGATGATTATCACTTAGATAACAACCACAGGCCAGAAATATTTCAGAAACGTGGACAATTTGTGCTCCATTGTATTCAGTATTGAACAAACTGAGTACCGATGACCACTTAATATTTTTGATATGTTATTTGAGTTGTTCCACCTGATCTGTGTTAACTAGAATAAACATTTAAAAGCTAAAGCTATGATCACATATGTACTTACAGAGCTTTGTTGGAGGCTTTGACCACTGGCAGCAGCCTCAGAAGAGCCTCCTCTGAAGCAGAGTATTTCTTCAGGTCAAACACATCCAGATCTTCTTCTGATGACAGTAAGATGAAGACCAGAGCTGACCACTGAGCAGGAGACAGTTCATCTGTGGAGAGACGTCCTGATCTCAGGGACTGTTGGATCTCCTCCACTAGAGAACGATCATTCAGTTCATTCAGACAGTGGAACAGATTGATGCTTTTCTCTGCAGACAGATTCTTACTGAGCTTCTTCTTGATGTACTGAACTGTTTTCTTATTGGTCAGTGAGCTGCTTCCTGTCTGTGTCAGCAGACCTCGTAGGAGACTCTGATTAGTCTGCAGTGAAAGACCCAGGAGGAAGCGGAGGAACAAGTCCAGGTGTCCATTTGGACTCTGTAAGGCCTTGTTCACAGCACTCTGGTAGAAGTGTTTCTCTGCAGATTCTCCTGTTTCAGACTTCTTGGATGTTGTTTGTTGTTGTTCCAGCAGATTGAGTCCAGAGTTGCTGAAGGTCAGATGGACATGAAGAGCAGCCAGAAACTCCTGAACACTCAGATGGATGAAGCAGAACACCTTGTCCTGGTACAGTCCTCTCTCCTCTTTAAAGATCTGTGTGAACACTCCTGAGTACACTGAGGCTGCTCTGATATCGATGCCACACTCTGTCAGGTCTGATTCATAGAAGATCAGGTTTCCTTTCTGCAGCTGATCAAAAGCCAGTTTTCCCAGAGACTCCATCATCGTCCTGCTCTCTGGACTCCAGTGTGGATCTGTCTCAGCTCCTCCATCATACTTGACCTTCTTCACTTTGGCCTGAACCACCAGGAAGTGGATGTACATCTCAGTCAGGGTGTTGGGCAGCTGTCCTCCCTCTCTGGTTTCCAGCACATCCTCCAGAACTGTAGCAGTGATCCAGCAGAAGACTGGGATGTGGCACATGATGTGGAGGCTTCGTGATGTCTTGATGTGGGAGATGATCCTGCTGGCCTGCTTCTTATCTCTGAATCTCTTCCTGAAGTACTCCTCCTTCTGTGGGTCAGTGAACCCTCTGACCTCTGTCACCATGCCAACACAGTCAGGAGGGATCTGATTGGCTGCTGCAGGTCGTGTGGTTATCCAGAGGCGAGCAGAGGGAAGCAGTTTCCCCCTGATGAGGTTTATCAGCAGCACATCCACTGAGGTGGACTTTCTAGGGTCAGTTAGGATTGTAGTTTTGTGGAAGTCCAGAGGAAGTCGACACTCATCCAGACCATCAAAGATGAACACAACCTGGAAGTCTTCAAAGCTGCAGATTCCTGCTTCTTTGGTTTCAGTAAAGAAGTGATGAACAAGTCCCACCAAGCTGAACTTTTCCTCTTTCAGCACATTCAGCTCTCTGAAAGTGAATGGAAAAATGAACTGGATGTCCTGGTTGGCTTTGTCTTCAGCCCAGTCCAGGCTGTGTTTCTGTGTTAAGACTGTTTTCCCAATGCCAGCCACTCCCTTTGTCAGCACTGTTCTGATTGGTTCGTCTCTTCCAGGTGAGGCTTTAAAGATGTCTTCTTGTCTGATGGTTGTTTCTGGTCTGTCTGGTTTCCTGGATGCTGTTTCAATCTGTCTGACCTCATGTTCATCATTGACCTCTGCAGTCCCTCCCTCTGTGATGTAGAGCTCTGTGTAGATCTGATTCAGGAGGGTTGGGTTTCCTGCTTTAGCGATGCCCTCAAACACACACTGGAACTTCTTCTTCAGGGTGGATTTAAGGTTACGATGACAAACAGCAGCTTGAAGTTCTGAATGAGAAGAAAAATAAACACTCAATTCCAAAAAGAACTAATCTTTAAAACATGTTGCTCCATCTTCCATCTCTGGAAAATGTTCATTTATCCAGCAGCTTAAATCTTTAGATAAATCCTCTTACTGCTCTGCAGATGGTCAGCCAGCTCCTCCTGCTTCATTCTCCTCAGGAAGTCCACTGTGATCTTCACAAATGCCTCTCTGCTGCTGCTCCTCTGACTCTCTAAGCATTCTGGGTAATCTGGACTCAGAACCTTCTGGATCTTCTTCAGCTCGTTCTTCACAAAAGTGATGATGTTGTCCTCCAGCAGCTGGAACAGAATATTTATGAATGAGCCAATCAGACTGAAATCATGGAGCCAAACATCAGATCCATGTTGGACACACTGACGATCCACTGGTCTACAAAGAGCAGCATGGAGATGACTGTGAACAGAACAGATGTAACAGTAGTTGTTGTACATGTACAGACCATAAATATGGAGTCCAGCTGTGTTTGATGCTGCTGGGCAGACTGACCACTGGGAACCTCTGAGCTCTGCTGCTCCACTCTGTGGAGGAACCATGAAGGATTAGATCCACACAGGATAAAGATCCAGGAGTTTCTGCTCAAATAACTTCATCTGAATCAAGTCTGTCAAGTTTTAAACTCTCAGATTGTGAACATATCAGTAATTTTCAGTCTGTTTTCATGGACGTCCTTTCAGTGGTGATGTCAGGGATGATTTTGAAGAAGCTCATCAAACTGAACCATCAGCAGATCACTGCTCCAAAACCAGAACATGATCCGAGTCTCCCTCCACCACCAGAACACCAGCTTTACTAACGTGGTAGATCAGTGTAGTACAGATCAATAACTGATGAGTCATTTGATCAAAATCACTGAGTGCTTCACGTCTGACCCTCTGATGCTTCTGTAGACATTTTGCATATTTAATGAATGTCTGACAGTTTTACATTCATTCTATGAACACAGTGGAAATGTTGTGTTATAGTCTCCATGTTGTTTCCAGCATCATAAATTCTTAAGTTCAGAAAATTAGATTCTTTCTTCACAGCTGAAAAACAACAACATTTATTCTCTATTGAAATCTGCATCGTCCACTCCAAAGGTCACAATCTGAAGGTAACATCTGGTTTTGTTCCCTGTGGTTAACTCTGAGCATCAGTATGGTGGGATTTATCCACTACATCCACACCACTGTGGTTCAGTGTTGTCCTGATGGAGTAACAGCAGCCAGTATGATCCAGGCTTTAGCTGCTGGGTCTCTGTGTGACCTCTCAGACTGTTTAACAGATCAGACACAAAGAGAATCAGAGCAGCTCTGTTCTTTAAAGACAAACATGAACCCACTCAGGTCACACTTTCCCCACAGATATGAGCATCACTGTCCTCAAACAGCAAATGACCAAGTCGAACATTTGGATCTTTTCTCTTTCATTGTTTTCTTTTTAATGAATCTTTGTAACAATCTGAGGATGTTTCAGGTCATATTTATCCAGGAAACACAAACATGTAAAGGAGTCATCACAGCTCTCTGACCTCGTTGCTCCAGGTTCACCACTGAAGGCTGGATTTAGCTCTTTGGACCAGTCACTCCTCACAGACGGACAGCTGGACCCTGCAGACTGTGACCTCTGACCTCTGCAGACACAAACATGATTGAAGCAGCTGTGATCACACAGACTGCAGATAATGCAGCTGTTTCCTGTCAGTAACATCCTCTTAGATTAGAGTTCAGCTTTTTACAGGAAAACTGGACAAAACTGATTTTTGTTACAAACTCATTTTCATTTCCTCTCAGCTCACAAACACAGTCAGACAATCAACCAGAGTCAACACTGATTATAATGTCAGTGCAGAATTATTTCTGTTACTCAGTGAGTTCAGCTCTCTGACCTCGTTGCTCCAGGTTCACCACTGAAGTCTGGATTTGGATCTTTGGACCGGTCACTCCTCACAGACGGACAGCTGGACCCTGCAGACTCTGCTCTGTCCTCCTCTTCCTCCATCATCATCTTCAGTCAGTCTGAGAGGTAAACCACAAACACTCAGTGAGTTCACATTAACAGGAGGAACTGAGTTACAGTCGCTGACCTATGACCTGTCATGTGACCATGAAACCAGGTCAATGTGTCTGTAGGTTCAGTCATCCAGGTCATGTGATCTAAGGAGCTTGGAGAGAAAAGAGACGTCTTTAAGTTTCTGGAAGACGTTTCATCTGAGAAGCTTCTTCAGCTCTAAAACCAAACGGTGGAGAGTCCCAGATATTTAAACCTGAGAGGGAAAGAAAGCATGTCGCTGACCCACCACTGATGTTATTTCAAGGAGGAAACTGAGAGCCTTTGCACCAGGAGCACAAACATCAGCTCCAGCAATGATCCACTGATGTGTTTTTATTCCATGTATGAATGTTGTTATTGACAGAGATGACGTTTGTGTGTCAGTGATGCAGTGACTGTTGTTGTTACCTGTACAGGCTGGTTAGACTCTATGAAACAGATCATACAGATCTCTGCATGTTAGAAGAGACTATTAAAGGTCATGAATGAGACAAAGGCAGGGAGGCGTCCTTTACAGCTAAACAGCAGAGTGAGAGAACAGCCAGCACCTCTACATTTATCACATTATACAGCACATGTATGATACTGACAGGGATGAGAAGAATTTAGTGATTCTGATCCCATCATTGATATTACTTATTGATTCTCAGTAGCTCTGCTCTGACAGTCACCACCATCACTGAGCAGCATATCAAAGACATTTGTGCACATTAACTGCATGTTGTGGCTCAAATGTTTGTGCATGTTGGAGGCATTTCCTCTTTGTTGTGATCAGTGTTGGTCATTACTCAAAACAGTCATTATTACACATATTACACAGAACACTTTAATTAAAAGTAATGGAGTACGTTACTTCATTACTCCTCATAACATTACTTTGATGTTAAAATGAACAAATGAGCATGTAACAACATAAAGCTGAGGTACAGCCCCACACACCAACACAGATCCTGATGAGGTCACGTGATGTTTCTCTGAGTGTTTATGAACACAAATCAAAGATGAAACAGCACAAAGACACTTCAAAGTGATTCTACTGTAGAAACATGAACAGGTAGAAACCTGCAGCCTGACTGCTCATCACTTTGTTACCTGTTCAAGTTCAGCAGCAGCAGCTCACTTTATCACGGTGCTGGTCTGGGGTCAGTGTTTACTCAGCTTTAACCTCACTCTGGGTTCTTGGCTAGCTTAGCGTTAGCTTAGCTTTAGCTTAGTGTTAGCATGCTGTGTGGCTAGCTTAGCGTCAGAGCTCTGCAGGTGTCTCGTGTGTAAATATTAATCACAGTGACAGTAAAGGAGGTAAAGGGCTGTGACGTCATCACGTACGCTGCGTCCTCTGTGGGCTCTGAGTGAACTCAAAGTACAAACTACAAGTACACAAACACGAACGTAGCTCAGAGTGGCGGACACACTCGGCCTCGTTGGTCCAGCTGTGAGTCCGTTACCGTGAACTATGGAGCGGCAGATTTGTGCTGAACTAAGCTGCACACAGCTGATGTTAGCCAGGAAACATTACACACTGACTTTAATGGAGAGACCGGAAATACAAACACACACAGTTTGTTGTGTGAAGAAATCAAACACGAGCTGAACAAACAGTAAAGTTCCTAAAGACAAACTGTTAAAGGAGGAAACAAAGCAAACTTACAGTTTCTTCACACACCAACAACAAGCTCCACTCCACGAAGTTCAGGAAGTGAAAGAAAACTTTGAGCAGGAAGGAAACACCCAAAGAGACGTTTGAGGACAATCAGGAGCATTGGAACACTGTGCTGCGTTCAGGTGCACCTCGGAAACTCCAAACCTCTGGCAGGCTGTGATTTATTTCTGCTGGTTTTCCTGTTTGAAACACAAACATCCGTCATCACTTTGTTGTTGTTCTTCCTGCAGCGTTTAAATATTTCAGCACTGAACTGATGTTTCTTCAAAGCTCATTTCAACCTGTTGAAGTCATGAATGAAAGTGCAGACTGAGAGTGGATCACATGATGTTTGAGGTGTGTCATGTGACATGTTCAGTATTGTCACACATGTCTAGATTGTCCCTGATATCATAACTGCTCAAACACTGATGATTATATTTGAAGAATTATTCCTGATGGCAGCAAAGTTTGAATGGAGCTCTCTGTCTGTGCTGATTTGTCGCCCTCTGGAGGTCAAAGCACAAACTGCATGATGTCACTGTAACCACCACAGAGACAGGAAGTGTTTTTATGACTGAAACACTGAAATGATGCTAACGGCTGTCGTTAGGCTCACTGACAGCAGTGCTGATGTGTTCATGTCAAACACTGGCTCAGGTCAGACTCCTTCATCCTTCTCCAGCGTGAGGCCGCCCTCAGACCCACAGGAGCCCTGACCTTTGACCTCCTGACCCTAACCATTTTAGTCTTGTTGCATCTTTAAATGCAAATCCTGTGAAATGGTCAGGGGCGGCTCTAGAGAAATTTTCTTAGGGTGGCAAAATCAAAGCCTTTTCCCCCCAAACACATATGCAGGTGGTTACATGTGGTTAAAATGATTCAAATGCAGTAAGTATGCACGTTTTTCATATAAATATAGTCTATAACTTAATTATTGTCTGTACCCACATGATTACACACTTTAGTTACATGAAACATGTGAGTTTTGATGTTATGTACTGTACAGCCTGTATATTAAATACATATGTAGCCCAATAAGTATAAACTCCAGAAAGCTACACAACATGGGGCGCTTCATTTACAAACACAAGTCTAACTTAAGTTTCACTGTTTTTGTTAGAAAACAGTCACATTGTTGCAGCTTAAATGACACAAAATGTCAGAAATCTGCACTGTCATGAACAAACATGTAAACCTCATTTTTCATGATTTGTTGGATTCACCCTCTGAGGTCTGAAACACAACCGGACATTTGTGACTCCTTTGAGTTTACGTTTGTATTTCACCCTCAGATTGTTTCATTTTATTTTTTCCTCCTCTTGCTTTGTTTGGTATCTTTTCAGCTCAACTGAATTTAGTTGTTTTTTCACTGACATACTGCATTAGTATTACTATTACTATTAATGTAACTATTACTGATCTGAAATCACACAAAGAACCTAAAATCCTAGCAGTATTTTTTACTGTAAAAAAACCACAGACGTGTTGGGTAAATGTTTATAACTTGAAATGCAAATATAAATTGTACATTTTGTAAACAGATACAACTATTTATCTAAAAATGCAGCCAATACACCTGCTGTTTTTTCTTTTTCTACAACCATTTAAAATAGCACTCACCTTCCTTCATTTCCACAGTGTAACATCCACCCACCTGTGTAAAATCCAAAATTCCCATGGTGTTGTTCAAAATGTGCTCTGGCACAATCATAAGCATCGCTTGCTACTGAAAACAAGAAGAAAGCCGTCCTGCTATGGGCTGAACCATTTGTTAATGTGGAGGGGGGGACACTATGGAATATATCCAGTTCTAGCATTTATATTCACTGCTGACTGTAACTACGCTCAAACTGTTAAACTTATTTTAATAAACAACACTGTCATATGCAAAACTGGGGTGGCACTTGGGGTAGCAAGGGATCATTTTAGGGTGGCACTTGCCACCCCATGCCACCCTTCTAGATCCGCCCCTGCTGATGAAGCCAACAGGTTCGCTTCATTTGCAAAAAGCAGATATGAGTTTCTGAGGCCACAGTCTTCTGTGGCAGAAGGGGAATCAGGGGAAGCCCTGGAGGAGTCCACCACCCACCAGAAACAGGTCTGAGCTCTCACTGCAGTTGTAAAGGGGCTACACAGCCCACATGAGGCTGAGGGATGCAGCCTTCTGTCAGACTGTCACTAACACAGAGAAACACCCGTGTACACTCATACTCATGGGCACATACACCAATCAGCCTCGACCCTTTCTTCCTTTGCATTTGTGGTTTGGTGCCATAAATGCACAACATAGAAGAGCCACCTCGACGGGACAACACTCAGCGGTTCATCTGTCTCTCTTCCACAGCATGTCTTTATCCTGTCTTCCTTCTCTCACCCAAACCAATCACAGCAGATGGCCCCGCCCCTCCCTGAGCCTGGTTCTGCTGGAGGTTTCTTCCTTTTAAAAGGGAGTTTTTCCTTCCCACTGTCGCCAAAGTGCTGCTCATAGGGGGTCATATGATTGTTGGGTTTTTCTCTGTATCTATAATTGTGCGATCTACTGTACAATATAAAGCGCCTTGAGGCGACTGTTGTTGTGATTTATATAAATAAAATTGAATTGAATTAAGAAGCTCAGAAACAAAAGTGTCTGGACTTTTTTAAGTTTCTTGAAGACATTTCATCTGAGAAGCTTCTTCAGTTTTACACTGTGTGCACAATTATTATGCCAGAACTATTTTTGAGGATTAATGTCATTATGGACCAAGGACAGTACTCTGGGTCTCCTGCAGAACAACTCGAGCTGTGATACCTGAATGAAGAGCCTCTGCTGCTTTAAAGAAGGAGGCTCGAGGCAGAGGTGAGGTGCAGACCAACCAGCTTTTATTCAGCAACTTTAACAGAAGGATCAGAAAAATAAAACTATACAGCACAGTGATGCTGACTGAAGCCACAGTGAAGGAAAAAATGTCCATCCCGGTTTTCCCTCCAAGGCACGAGCGATAAGCAGAGTTCTGTCCTTTCCTTCTAAGATTCCTAATTATTTAAAGTAACACTCAGGTATGCCATTCAGCTGGGTTAGTTACGACGTCGGGAGCAGCTTGGGAGAACAAGGAAACACAGACTGCTTCAGGTTGTCTTCCCAAATCGACTCAAAGGTTTATTTAGTACATAACAGCTTATATAGAGGAAAAAAAGGTTCGTGTGTCAGCAAGTTCTCAGTTCAAACCGGTACAGACCAAATAAGGAAACGTCTTCCTGCCTTGTGAGCAAAGAAGTATCCTGTGTGTAGTTTATCAGTTCAGCTACAATTTATGATCATCCCAGCAAAATACACTCCTAGACATAAAATACAGAGTTCTTTCATTAGTGAATTCTGAAACAAACCACCTAGCCTTTAACGAGCCTTTTCCAGGAGATAAAGAAAAAGGGAGGATGGGAGTAAGGAAGTGGTCTCGTCTCTGTGGTGTTTTCGACCTTGGGGTACCAGCTTGTGAGTCTTACACATTAATTCTTGGGTCACAGAGAAAGAGAAAAACAACTAGTAGATGGGCCTTATTGAGTAACAGTTTTCCTGTATAAAACAATATCCTGTAAATGCTAACCGTGGTATCAAAATATCACAACAGTTCTCTCCTTTTATCATGAAATGATAACATAGTATAAAGACAGAATGTAATAACATAATATAAAGACAAATCATAACTGTAACTGGTCCTTCGAGCAAGCTTAATATCAAAAATTCTGAGAGCGTATACATGGTATCACACAACAGACAATAATCATCAAAAACATGCTGCAACGGTTACAAAGGCTACAATTAGTTCCTTCCATTTTCCAAACGTGTCCTGTAGCCACTTATCTAGCCACTGACCGTGGCCTGCATTGGCAATTAGTTCTATCTTCAATGCTTCAAGTTTATTCATAGCTTGTGTGAATGAACCGTTAGGGGCGGTGTTATTGGGAATGAAAGTACAGCATACATCAACGGTTACTAGACCACAGGTACCGGTCCAATTAACAGGTAGAGCTAATCTAAGAGTATTATTGCACATCCAATAAGCGTGTGGGATTGCTCTAGTTAGGCGCGTGACCATGTGTGATTTAACTAACTCCCCCCAGTCAGTGTCATTTAAGACACCCTCTGGGGGAACAATGATCGATTCTCTGCTCGAACTTGAACTGTGTGTGTGTTCCTCCAGATATGATACAACTTCAGCCACAGAGACAGCTAGCCATGTCCCATTACAGCGTGCACCTGGGGAGTCAGAGAAGAATGTATAGTTATCCTTTGTATAATCTATGTGTGTGTCTGGGCCAGTTAACTTTAGTCTGCGCAGACATATCATACTAGTATTAAAATGGAGAGGGATCTGTCCTAAGGGCAGTGAGGGTTTTAACCTACTCTTAGGGCGTTTCATTGGGGCGCAGGTCCCTGCGGTGTCATTAGATAACTTCAATAATTCGCCTAATGGAGTCTCAGGGTTAGTTGGTGTGTGTGTGTGTCTAAGTAGGCAGTCGAGAGGGCTCAGAGTCAACTGTAAAGCGTCTTTAAAGAGAGCATTATCTCCGCCGATTTTCTCTAGTCCCTCAGTGAGGGGGAAACCGGATATGGGGTATCCTACTATTACCTGTTCTGGATTAGCCTTTGAACAGACATAACAGTTACTGTTTCCTAAATCACGAGCGGCTGTTCTGGCATTTTCATACCAGGCGTTAGCTCCTGTTCTAGAGGGCGCATAAAATGGTTTATTAGTGGCGTCTATGTTGCTATTTACTGATTTTAGGGAACGTAATGAGTGCATTAAGTAGGTGTCTTGCAAAATAGAGCATGAGGTATCGTCAGCAAAATATGACCTGCAGAAATGTGAACATGGTTGCAGTTTACAATACAAAATAGCAAAGAAAAATCCTAAGGTTAATGCGATAGATATGATAAATAACCTAAATATATAAGAAAAACAGTTCTTCAGTCGTCTTCTGGCCTGGTCCCAGGTTCGAGAGACACAGAATAAGCGTCGTATGATGACAATGGGCATTTCATTTTCTCCATTATCAGGATGAAATGAGTCTGGCTTTATCAGGTTAGACATCATGTGGTACTTTTGGCTTTCTGTTCCTGCTGGATGTTTGAGTACCTTGTTGTTGTTCTTTCAGGCGTTGTGTGTTAATCAGTGATTGTGTGTGTGTATGTACATTGGATCCTGGCGCTGGCTCGCCGGAGATGTCGTCTACCCGTGTGTTTATTTGCTCTGGTTCCGGGCGTTGGCCCGCCGGAGATGTCATCTGCTTGATCCGACGCCTGAGATGGTCCGATTGGGCTGGTCTTAACCCTGCTGGCATGAATCCACTGAGGTTGTCCGTCTGTGAGGATGCTGGTTCTTCGTCACTGCCAGTACAGTCTGGGGCTGGAACACACGCGGCCTCCCAGAGTGTCCTTGGTTTTAGTGACTTCTCCAACACGCATCTCCTTGTCTCCACTGGTGGAACTGTGGAGGGGAAAGGCTGAGAGAGACAAACTTTCTGATAGTTATTATTCAGTGTTTCTACCAGATTGTAGACATAGTCGGACAATGCAATATCTACATCACCTTCTACTAGCGGTGCCCCTCTGGAAGCTGACCATGGTGTTGGAAATAATCTTATTTCAAATCGAGATAATTTGGTTACTGCAGATGGAGTCATTCTAATCTCACAGAGGACTTGAGGAAGTAATTTGACCCAGGTCATTCCTGTTTCTATCATTGCTTTAGTCAGGCGATTTTTTTTATGGTCCTATTCATTCTTTCTACAACTCCTGAACTCTGAGGGTGGTATGGCACATGATATTTCCAGTCTATTCCTAGGGTTTTGGCACACTTTTGAATTACTTCTAATGTGAATGAAGATCCTCTATCACTGTTAATCTGGTGAGGTATTCCGAATCTGGGTATTATTTCATTGCTCAACTTTTGACAGACTACTTCTGCAGTTTCTTTTGAGGTTGGATAAGCTTCTACCCATTTACTAAATTGATCCACTATTACCAGTAAGTACTTGATGCTTCCTTGTGCTGGCATATGTGTGAAATCAATTTGTAATGTATGAAATGGAAAATCTGGTTGTGGTAAATGCTGATGTTTTGCTTTTGGTCTCCCTACATTAGTTCGTGCACATGTTAGACAGGTTGCTAATATGCTTTTTACTGCATGTGATGTTTTCTCAATTACAAATCTTAATTTTATTGCCCCTATTACCCCTCTTTGTCCGACATGACTCACACAGTGAAAATGTCGGGCAAGGACTGGCATCAGGGAATATGGGAGGGCAATCAAACCCTTAAGATTTTTATATAAGCCATCTCTGTCATCTAAGGTACAGTCATTATTCTATGCAGAGGATTGCTCTTGTATGAATTTTAAATCAACATTTGTTTCTAAATAGTCTGGGAGTGTAACAAGTGGCAGCTGTAGGGGCACAGATAATACTTCCTGTGGAGGTGGGAGCTGCAGCCTTGGCTGTCACATCTGCTAAGGCATTACCTGTTGCTTCGTCTGTGTCAGCTGTACTGTGTCCTTTCGTTTTTTACAACTGCAACGGCCGATGGCAGCTGTATAGCCTGAAAAAGTCTTTGAACAAAATCAGAATTTAGCAATTTATTTTCCATCAGCAGATCTAAATCCTCTCTGTCTCCACAATGTGCCAAAGTCATGCACAACGCCAAATGCATAGCGGCTGTCTGTGTAAATCGTCACATGCTTATCCAAATGTAGCTCACAGGCGCGTATTAAAGCCATGAGCTCTGCTTTTTTTGTGCTGAGTGAAATGGTAATGAGTGAGCCTCTAGTATGATGTCAGGCAATGTCACCACTGAATAGCCACAAAGAAATGAGTTGTCATTCGGCCTTGAACAGGACCCGTCCACATAAACCGTGGCTGAGTCTGGGATAGGTGTTTGCTCTAAATCTGGACGTGGTGCTGTGGATTCCTGTATACGTGTCATGCAGTCATGATCATCAAGCCTGTCTGAGCCATCCTGTCGGTCAGAAGAACACAGCATAGGATCAATAAATGTGCTGGCGAATCAGGTGTGCTGCTCGCTTTTATGGTGAGGTTTGCATATGTTGTGTAGTTATGTTTGCTAGAATGGTCGTGACCTGGTGATTGGTGTGTAGAATAGTGTCATGTGAGAGTGTGAGCTTCTCGCAGTCCCTTATCATGATAGAGCAAGCTGCTACTGCTCTCAGGCAGGCCGGCATTCCTGAACAACCACGGACAGCACCTTTGAGTGGCGGAGATCAGCATTCCCTTTAATGCATTGAAAGAGGCAGTCATTTCTGTGGACCACAGTATTCGAGGAGGCTTCTCTTTTTTACAACAGTCACGCAGAATGTGGTCATGAAAAGAACAGTCTGGTATCCACTGTCTGCAATAGTTCACCATGCCCAGGAAGGACAACATTTCCTTCTGTGTAGTGGGACGAGGGACAGAGGTCACAGCTTTGACCCTGTCTGCAGTCATGGAATGTTTTCCGTGAGACAGTGTGAATCCCAAATATTGAACAGAAGTCTGACAGTACTGCATTTTCTTTGCTGATGCTTTGTGGCCAGTCTTTTGGAGGTGCTGGAGAAGCATGTGTGTAGCAGTTTGACATAGTTTTTCACTTTCAGCACAGAGGAGGAGGTCATCCACATGTGGATCAGGGTGCAGCCCTGGAGGAGTGAAGCACCATTGAGAAAGCAGCAGAGCTGTCTATCATGCCTTGAGGCAGACGAGTCCAAGTGTACTGCTTATTTCTATGTGTGAATGCAAATAACGGCTGTGTGTCTTCATGCACAGGTACTGAGAAAAAGGAGCGGAGCATAAATCCACCACGGTAAAATGTGTATGCAATGCATGTCAATATTCTGTGAACATCTGAAACGAGAGGTGGCAGAGGAATGTTGACTGCATTAATTTGCCTTAAGTCTTGTATGAAACGCCATACGCCAGGTTTGTTAGGCTTTGGCACAGGATTGACAGGAGTGTGGGCTTTATTACTTCTGTAGTCAATAAATCTCCTATCATGACATCTAGGGCTGCGGCTTTTTCGGCAGAAATGGGATGTTGCTTGACATATACTGGCTTGTTGTGTTTTAATAGGTGTACGTGATAAAGTGTACAGTCAATAAATCCTATATCATTCTCACTTTTAGACCACAATGTCATATTCTGGTATTCAGCTGGCAACGTAAGTGCAGAAATAGTACAGTGGATAGGGTAGGTTAGATCTATGTGACGACATGGTGTAGTTATGTCATAAACTATGTCTGAGTTATGTGACAAAATCACTGTTTGACCTTAGAGAAACAAAAGTGTGGCTCCCAGTCATGGGATTACCTGGTAGTGGCGTCTGTACACGTTTTTTTGGCACAGTGTGTGACATAGAGTACCGGACAAAAAGGATGTTGAGTTCATTCTCTGCTGAGGGTCCAGCTGACACAGAGGATGTTCCTTCTCCATCATGTCGGTACATAGGGCAGAGAAAACATAAGCTGTTATCAGTGTCAGCAAACATTTCACCCTTTATGTTAAATGAAATACACAAATTCATTTTTGCTCTGGGTGTCTGCGGCTGCTGGAAAACTGAGCTAAATTTGCACCTCTAGCTTGTCCAACAGTGCATAAAGCGTTTTATGAATACTAGGATAGATTCATCAGGCTTCTGTTTACACATAGTTACTGCATTTAAGTCAATTTTGTCTCTGGACATTGTTAGCAGGAATTCCTTTAGATTCTTAAAGAAATCGGTGATTTTGTCATTATTTACCCACAAAAACTCTGCAGTTGTGGATGCTTTATCATGCTTTGGGTCTAATTCACCTATCTCTCTTATGAGTTGTGACTCGGTTACTCCAGGAATGCATTGACACAATATGTACCTGTAATCCGGACCACCCAAATGGTGATATCTGGTACTTCTCTGTAGTGCAGAGACAAAGGCTGTAGGATTTTTAAGAGGATCGGGAAGCTCTTTAATAGTTGTCACTAATTCTGAGATTTTAGGGGGCTGAATACAACACTGATCTCCTATTATCATAAAGGGGTAAGCGTCATTGACGTCACTAGATTTTGGGTCTGTTTGTTTACTACCGCGAGTGTTGGCGTGAGGACCTTTGTCATTCCGGCTTTGTTTTTCCTTTTTTCCTTTTAGATAAGTCTTTATTAAAGTTCGGGTAACAGGTATTTCTTTAGCTACCTCTAAACCTCTAGCTACGATATCGTGGCGTTTCATGTGGGTGTCTATTGTGGACACTGCCTGATGCAAAAGTTTTTCTTCATAGTCGTCTGAATTTTTTCTCATAAGTTCCTCACATTCTTCTTTCAAAAGTTTTTCTCTTTTTCTATGTTCTGCTAATTCTTCCTTGCGGCGTATATATTGTTTTTCCTGATCCTGTTTAAAGAGATGGCTAAGATCCGTTGCATGTGATTCAGATTTTTCGTCGCTTTCTTTTGAGCTGGTTGGATCAGAATGCTGACATTGTTTGCGTGCAGCTGCTACAGCGACTATTAATTCGGTCTCATCGTAATGAGGTGGGGCTGTAGGCTGAACGGCTGAACATGCAAGACTAGCTTTTCCTGCGGTAGGTTTATGTTCTTTGCTAGAGCCTGCACTAGTTTTATTTGATGTTAAAGCATCTACACCTGGTTCCGGTCCCTTTTTCCATAGTGGTAACATTTGATGTATCACGTCGCGGCATTCTATCATGTATTTTCTACAGGACTTTTTAAGCAGACTACTTTTCTTATCACAAATGATATTCAACATTTCTACTGACCTGTTTTCTGGCGATAATCGTTCGGGATAGGGCTCCGAAAAGAAATTAGAATGCATTGTACTTACAGTCCGTAAGTTGTAAACAAAGTCAGTCACATAAGCACTTCCGCATGTTCTGGATACGTGATCATGGACGTCTTCACCGATTCGCGGACGTAGGTTACACGTAACCGGAAATGGGAGTTGTACTGAACCGTTATTTGAGACTTTATTTTGTATTTTATTAATTTTTGGTTTTACAGGTACTTTAGATTTTTTATCGGACCTGTCTGTGGTCTTTGAATTATTCTGACCCATGTTCAGTGATTTCCAGAGGGGTTTACACGCTTGAAGGATTTATGTTAGTATTTTCGCTGCGGCACAGCTGAGGTTACTTTAAATTTATTGCTAGCAATTTTTGTTTGGGTGAGCAACTCTCACTTAGCGAGCAACTTCTCGCTTAACGAGCAACTTCTCGTAAAACAACAGGCAACTTCCTGTGTCTTTCTGCTTTTAATTTACTGCTTTTAACCCTTGTATGGTAATCGGGTCTGTGAGACCCGTTTTCAGTTTTCTTTCGTTTTTTTTTTTTTTTTTTTTAAACAAAATTAAATTTAATTATTTACTAGCTTTCTCTGAGTGAGCAACTTCTCACTTTTTAACGTGCGTTTCAAGACAACAGGCAACTTCCTGTGTCACTTTTTCTGAGTGAGCAACTTCTCACTTTTTAACGTACGTTTCAAGACAACAGGCAACTTCCTGTGTCCACCAACACCACACAAGGGTTAATTTACTTTATTCGGGGACTGAGGAAGTCGTCAGTGTATCTCTCTGGATCACTAAGTGAAACTTCGTCAGCATATCCCGTTTTTTTATGGATCGATCACTGAAAGAGGTATAATACGGTCTTTATATAAATATGAAAGACGCATATTTACCTTCTGTCAGTCAATCCCACTTCTGACGCCAAATTGAAGGAAAAAATGTCCATCCCGGTTTTCCCTCCAAGGCACGAGCGATAAGCAGAGTTCTGTCCTTTCCTTCTAAGATTCCTAATTATTTAAAGTAACACTCAGGTATGCCATTCAGCTGGGTTAGTTACGACGTCGGGAGCAGCTTGGGAGAACAAGGAAACACAGACTGCTTCAGGTTGTCTTCCCAAATCGACTCAAAGGTTTATTTAGTACATAACAGCTTATATAGAGGAAAAAAAGGTTCGTGTGTCAGCAAGTTCTCAGTTCAAACCGGTACAGACCAAATAAGGAAACGTCTTCCTGCCTTGTGAGCAAAGAAGTATCCTGTGTGTAGTTTATCAGTTCAGCTACAATTTATGATCATCCCAGCAAAATACACTCCTAGACATAGAATACAGAGTTCTTTCATTAGTGAATTCTGAAACAAACCACCTAGCCTTTAACGAGCCTTTTCCAGGAGATAAAGAAAAAGGGAGGATGGGAGTAAGGAAGTGGTCTCATCTCTGTGGTGTTTTCGACCTTGGGGTACCAGCTTGTGAGTCTTACACATTAATTCTTGGGTCACAGAGAAAGAGAAAAACAACTAGTAGATGGGCCTTATTGAGTAACAGTTTTCCTGTATAAAACAATATCCTGTAAATGCTAACCGTGGTATCAAAATATCACAACACACAGCATTAAACTAAACAAGCATCGGATCATCTTTAACAACATCTAATAAATAATGACAACTATTTAATCCTGTATTTCCTACAATAAAGCCTGTTCAGATATTTGTTGCTGATGGAAATGTAAAAGGCTCCCAGGAACCAAAGGACAAAAACAGAGGCAACAGTCACAACTGCAAAGGATCCCCTAACACATAAACTGGTTCGAAGATATTTTCTAGCTCTGCAGAGGAGCTTGATTGCACGGACAGTAAAAAGTGGATTCAATAACAGCAGCGAGCGCTGAGTGATATAACGGTGCTGCGAGCAGCAGTGCAAAGGCTCACACAGAGACAGCAGCTACACTGTGTGTGGATGTGATCCACAGTCACAGCTGTGGGTTTCAGTCAGTGTGTCTCTAACTTCATGGTCACATTTCAAAGCTTATTGGAGCCAGAAGATGTTCAAGTAAAAGATTTATTGCTGTACTCGTCTACCAGGATAACAGGAGGTTCATAAAGCTGTGTAATACTTCAGCTTAACAACATGGAGTAGTAGTTGTGTCCCTTTGTGTTTATTAGTGTGTTCACACGTCTACTTTAACTTCACTCTGTAATGAAAGAATTCAAATCACTGATAAATACATACATGCTGACTCTGAGTCTCAGTGAAGGAGGAAAGGATGGATGAAGGCAGCCTAGTGTGGGTCATGTGTGTCCAGCAGTCATCCAGGGCCTGGATCCATCTGTAACAGGAAGACAAAGTCCAGCCTGTAATCATCCTATCAGGCACAGCGTTTCCATCCAGCATCCTGACGACGCTAACAACCCGTCAAACGTCTCCTCTGGTCCACAGAAGTCACACTTCCTGTGTCATGTTTACCTTTTTAAGTGTGCTATTCAAGCCTGTGTGACCAACTCTGACTCTCCAGATTCCATCCTGGTCTCTGCTGCAGCTTCTTCTACACGACTGTTTTCTGTATAATAATATCTGCCTTTCCCGTCTCTGTCCCAGTGTGCCTGCCACTCGTCCTTCATCTTTACCTTCATTATACTCTTCACCTCACTTTTACTGTATTTTATAGTCAAACCTGCACGACTTCTTCTTGCTGCACCTTTTTAAACTTATCGTCCTGTTCATTGCATCAACACCGATATTCACAGGGAGCCATAAGAAATCCACTTCTATCCCTCTGTGTTTGATTCTATACAGTAAATGAAGTATATCAAAAACAATATGTTGCCTAGAGTCTGAAGACATATCACCTGTGCTCACTAGCACGCTGCTAGAGTCCCAGCAAACCACATACCTCCATATTAGTGCGTCCTCCACCCAGTTCAAGCCAGTAACATCACTACCAGCTCCCAGTATAAACTGCCACATCATCTGTAATTCTTTTACTCATCACCAAACTTATTTGTGGGAGAACAAATGCAGCAGCCGTTCTTTTATCTGACAGTGTTGACGCATCAGTAAATATCCTCACATGACCTGAGGACTTTCCCACTATATGAACCTGCTTTTAGTCGCCCCTCCTCCCTCGCCACAAGCTTCCTTTACAACATAACTTATAAAAAACAACTTTATTGACAATCAGCAATAACAATTACAGACAGTCTAGAAGAAGAATCACATGATCAAGGAGCAGAAGTTTATGGTTTTAATAGCTTTTACATTTTGGGAAAGTTTTAAAAACATTGTTTGGTTTTCTTTCTAAAGCGTTGAAAGGACGGCTTTGCATCAGAAAAGTAAGATCAGCAAATGAATCCATTAAAGTTCTTTTGCCTTGTTTGCAAAAGAAGCCAAACAACATTTGTGTTACAAAGAGAGACTTCAGAACAGATCAAAGATCACAAACATCAGGCACTGATGGAAACAGCCAAACACAGAAACAGAGGCACCAGCAGGTGAAGGAGGCCTGTTGTAGAAATGACTCTGAGTGCTCAGGTAGAAACGCATGAAGAACCAGTGCGTCTAATATTTGGAAACCAGTCTGTGTTTGAGCGTCCTGGATGAAACACAGATCATGTTGCAGAGCGAGGACGTCGTCTTTCCTCCCGAGTGTGTAACTACAGGACGTGTGCAGCAGGTTTAATCGTCCTCCTGACAGTTACTGATGAACGAGTCCTTCAGGGAGGCTCCAGGATCACTGTGGCTTTTACCAGCTGCTGCTAAACTGAGAGGTGTTGCTGCTTCATGTGTGAAGATGTTTGCATGGCTTTAACAGTGCAGACGTTCCTCATGTGCACCCATTTCATATGTTTTATTGTGATGTTTAGTAACATCTGCTTCCCTCCTTCAGGCAGACGATAAAGTGAGCTCAGCCTTAAACATGTGGAGAGAACGTTTGACCGACAGTCCTGGGACGACTGCAGAACAATGGTTTGTTTTTAATGATAAAGTTTCATAATGGAAATAAATGCTGAGCCTGTTTCATGATGTTGGCCCTGCAGCATCAGGCAGGATTAATACTGTAACAAACGTGTGTCACAGTTATAATGACTTTAAATGAAGACTTGGGTTGGATGGAGATGTCAGCTGGATTTGTGCTGACTGTCACTTTAAATGTTTTCTGTTCAGCTTCTAAATCTACTTTTGTATAATGTTTGCTGAGTTTTGCACTTCATGACGCTTTTAAGAAGAGCCAATAAATCCTGACTTTACACAAAAATAAAGGTTTAATGTGTTTAGTGTGACAGTGGAGGAGAGCGCACATAATAAGAGTCATTAACAGAATGGTGACAATTATAATCTGTCTCATTTTAGGAGCAGCTCACAGGCACAGCAGACTACAGAGCAATCAAAGCACCAGTTAAACGTCCATGTGACCGGCTTACAGCCAATGAACAATCAGTCCCCACTGTCCCCACCAACATCAGTGTACTGGAAAGACTGTGCTGCCATGGTCAGAAATGAACTGGTACTAAAATGTAAGGCAGCTGATGTGTGTGGCCTTAGCAGCACAAATGCATCACGGCTGCAACGCTGCAGTGTGTTTAAACATTTGAACATTTCTGTGGCTTCAAACCAGCAGCTGCTCTGTACTCAGTCGTGTTTGTGTGTCTGTCAAAGTGATTGTTGTCTTTAAAAAGCCTTTTGTGTTTGAGTTTTGTGAGCAGTGCCGAGCTTCTCTGTAGTCTAAGCTGAGTCGATATATTTGATTCCATGTTTGGTGTGATTTTCAAAGTCAGCAGCAGCAAACGCTGAACAAGCAAAGTTTGGGCCCATCAGAGACAGCAGTGGACCTGCTGACCTGTAGGTGTTGGAGGTGTTTGTGTGCAGCTGTGGGTCAGTCAGCTTTATTTCACTTATCCATGACAGAGCGCTGTTAGCTGTGAGTTAGCATCCACTGAGCTGTTTCATTTACTCTGTCACTGCCAGCAAGCAGAGCCCAGGGTTGGCTTCAGAAGCTGGACGTGGCCTTGCTCAAGGGCACTTTAGCAGCACGTTCCCAGCAGTAACAGAGGGATTCAAACTGGTGACCCTGGAGTAGGAATCACCCAGAAAAGTCACCTTATGCCAGAAGTTTTAGTGAGACGGGAACAACATTACAGCTCTGATGTCATTGACCTGTGCAGTGAGGACATATTGAACTGTGAGGACACAGCTTATAGGTTCAACACTGACCCTGGGTCAGCATGTGCAGGTGACATGGTGTTGGTGTCACCACTACAGACAGCTCAGGTTCAACTGGTTCTTCTTTGATTTGCTTCTATAGCACCAAGGTTGACACCAGTCTGGTCCAGTTAGCATCTGAATCCATAAACGTGTGAGCTCGTCCCACCAGAGGACGTCAGCATCATGGGGATAATGTCTACAGCAGGAAAACTCAGGGACAGTTGGGTTTGCTGCACATCTGGAACACACAGTTAGCTCAGATATGTTCATGTCGCTAACACCAATACAGTGACTGAGTGCTCTATAGCAGCTAATGCTAACAACTGTAACACTGCTGTTTGTCATGGTTTTCAGACCAAATGATAACAAACGTTGGGAAAAGTGAAATATTGGAACATGAAATCATAAATTATTACATTTAAACAACAATAATACAGCTAAATTTCCCCTGTTGGCTCATAAGCTGCTCACCTGGATGCTACATCAGTGCAGTCCTCTCTGAACATTAGATAATCAACACACACACACTTATTGTTGAGAGGCTGACTTCACTAAACTCACAGAAACTCTTAAGAAGCTCCTCAAATGATGACTTTGGAGTTTTGTGTTACTGTCAGTGTATAAAAGCTAGAAAAGGAAGAAAAGCAGGAGAAATGATCAAAGTGCTGCTGTGTGCAGGAAGAACTACAACATGTTAGTGAGAAACACAAACAGGGTGTGAAACACACTCCAGAGGAAACGCTGTGTGCAGGCTGTCTGTGACTTCCTGTGTCTCTGCCACAGACTGGGACAGACACCAGTGAAACCAGTCACTGTGGTCATGTGCTTGTAGCCAGCAGCCTGTGATGTGAGGCTGCTTGAGTCAGTCGTCTGCTTCCACCATGTACACCTTGGTGTCTCCTACATGCACAGATGTTTCCTGCAGACTGTGCTGCTCCAGCTGTCACACAGATGTTGAATCAGCAACATCTGCTGTCACGTGCTCCCTGGTCCCACAGATAACAGGCTGCATACAAGAGGCTCACCTCTGCTACCTGCTGCTCCACTCCCCATCGCTGTTTTGGCCACGCCTCCCGTTGGTCAGCAGGTAAAGGTGAAGCCTGGGACATGGAAGCCTTTACAGCAGAGCTTCATGGGCCTGACAGCAGCAGGCTGAGGAGAGTTCGCTGTTACAAACAGTTTCTCAGCTTTGATCTAAAAGAGCTTCTTTCCTGTTAAAGCAGCTGAGAGTGAGCACATGTTCTCCCCCTGAGGTTCTCATGACAGAGGAAGAACTCACAGCTGAGGAGGACCAGGATCTCCATCCACTCACAGTCCCTGCAAACAAAACCACCATTTGAACTTTAACATTTGCTACGTGTGCACACAGTAAGTGATGGAGGATGAACTGGTCCTGTCTCTGTTGGTGGGCTCGTATACTGGCAGGAAGGAAGCTTCTCTGGGATTTCTCAGGCTTTTCCCCGCAGCACGCCGTGTGATAAATACTCACAAATACTCACAAACGTGTCGTTTCATGCGTCGGTCAAACACTCGACGCCCAGCTGGAAACACTTCAGGGAAGTTCATCTGCCCGAGATTCAGAAAAGTCACAGAAAATGTCAAATTGTTGTGATATAGATGTTTATCAAATCAAATCACTTTTGTTGTCACATCACATGTGCAGGTACACTGGTACAGCACATGTGGGTGAAATTCTTGTGTGCGAGCTTCACAAGCAACAGAGGTGTGCAGGACGATAGGATATGATCATGGTCACAGCGCAGCCCCAGTGATGTTAAACACAGAGGGTTCAAACCTGTCGTTGCTTCATCAGTGTGGACGTTTAAAGATGGATGTAACCATTTAATTATGGTTACATAATTAATTATGTAATTAATTATGCAATGGGAGACAATGGGAGACAATGGGAAACAATGGGAGGTCGGACCTCCACGCGCTCTCCGGACAAAGACGCCGTAAAAAATGTAATAAAGAACACCAAAAAAAAGTTTCTGTAGAGTTAACGGCTCTGCGTTTCCAACAGAGGGAGGGAAATCTGGGAGGATGTTTATTTTAAAAACCCTTATACATCAGGTTCTTGTTCTCTGCAGCTTTCAGCAGAATTTCCTCACCAATGTGGTAGTAGTGCAATCTCAAGATGATGGGCCGAGGAAGATGACTTTGTTTGGGACGCTGGCGATTCACTCTATGTGCTCAATCGATGAGTGGCTTCTCCTCGAGAGATAGCGCCTCCGCCAACAGGTGTGAACCAACTCAGTCATCTTGGGTCCCTCTGTGCCTTCTGGTATTCCTGCAGTTCTTAAATGATTCCTCCTGGAGTGCCTCAAGAGCTCCACATCTCTCATCTAACTTCTTTACCTCCGCAGACAAACGCTCCACAGTGGCCTGGAGAGTGGCGATGGTGTCAGAGTGGTTCGAGGCACAGTCCTGCAGTTCAGTCAAAGTGTTATCATGCCTGGCCACGTCGCTTTTTATGTCCGAAATTGAGGGCTGGATGCTCTGGTTCAAGGATGATATCTCGCCTCCTATGGTGGTAGAAATCTCTAATATGCAAGTGTCCAGTGCTAGTTAGTTAGTTCTAGTTCTAGTGGTTAGTGGGGCTTTATTTGATGATTCTAGTGTGTGTTACATTGTTGTCATATTGTTGAGTCGCAGAGCTGTACAGTGTTACAGTTTCTGTAGAGTCTGGTATAAGGAACTCAGATTCCTACTTGACGGGGCGAACTTTTTGTGTCAGCCTTGGTGACTATGCGTCGTCCTCCGCTCCCCTCTTGTGTGGTGTCCCACAGGGCTCAGTTCTAGGCCCCCTCCTCTTCTCTTTATATCTGCTTCCTCTTGGTTCTGTACTGAGAAAGCACGGCATTGCTTTCCACTTTTATGCTGATGACTGTCAGATCTATGTCCCTCTAAAGAAAAAAGGCAGATACCTTACACAGCCATTACTTCAGTGTCTCGATGACATTAAGGCTTGGATGTCTGTTAACTTTTTAAAATTCAATGATAAAAAGACAGAGGTGATGGTTTTTGGTAGCCCCACTGAGACCCCCAATGTGTATGTAGATTCCCTGGCACAGTATGTTAAGCCAACTGTCACAAACCTGGGGGTCAAAGTGGACTGTGATCTGAAGTTTGATAATCAAATTAAGGCCGTGGTAAAATCTAGCTTCTTTCACCTCAGGCAGCTGGCAAAAATAAAGCCAATTCTTTCACGGCAGCACTTTGAGACAGTGATCCACGCCTTTGTTAGCACTCGGCTGGATTACTGTAATGCACTTTATATAGGGGTCAGTGCATTATATATTAGTCATCTACAGAGGGTGCAAAATGCCGCAGCTCGTCTTTTAACTGGCACTCGAAAGTTTGAGCACATTTCCCCTGTTTTAGCTTCACTTCACTGGCTGCCCATTTCTTTTAGGATTCATTTTAAAATTCTTTAATTTACTTTTAAAGCTCTCCATGGCCTAGCTCCATCTTATCTCTCTGAGCTGCTACAGCCTTATACACCCACCCGCTCTCTCAGGTCAGCTGATCAGCTGCTCCTGAAGATACCCAGGACTGGGCGTAAACTTAGAGGAGATCGTGCTTTTGCTGTAGCAGCTCCCAAACGGTGGAACGAGCTTCCTTTAGAGATTAGACAGGCCACTTCTTTATCTGTTTTTAAGTCACTCTTGAAAACCCACCTCTTTACCTTGGCCTTTGACACCACGTGAGATGTTGGTTTTTTATTTTTATTTTAGTTGTTTTTAGGTGATTCGATGCTGTTTTATCTTGTTTTTGCTTTAACATAGGGCTGTTTTAATTTTATGTCTTATGTGTTTTATTTATTTAATTTGCTGTTTTTTGTTATTCTATTGTTTTAACTTATTTTCTGTACAGCACTTTGTTCCTGTGCTGGGTATTTTAAAGTGCTTTATAAATAAAATTGGATTGGATCCCTCTGTGAATAATGTTCACTGAAACTGATCTGTAGTTAATGAACTAGTCAGGATTTACACTAGAGAATGTTTCTGCCATTACATGGCCTGTATTTGTAGAGCGCTTTACTCGTCCCTAAGGACCCCAAAGTGCTTTTTTGCCCAAGGACACGACAACCGAGACTGTCCAAGCCGGGGCTCGAACCGGCAACCTTCCGATTACAAGACGAGCTGCCAACTCTTGAGCCACGATCGGCCCACATATTGTTGTCTTTTGTTGCAGACACCAAGTGTTGAGATCCTGTCTCAAACTCCTACATTCTTCCAGCAGGTTACACATTATTTTTTGTATTTGGAATCAAATATATGTGTCAGTTGGGCCTAGTGCAGGGGTCAGCAACCTTTAACACCCAAAGAGCCTTTTGGACCCGGTTTCCACACAAAGGGTCAGGGTTCGGGAAAACACTGGGAGCCGCAAATACTTTGTGACATCTAAAATGAAGATAACACTGTGTATATTGTTTTTACCTTTATGCTTTGTGTGAACAACTACAGTGTGTTGCTTATGAAATCCATGAAGTGCTACAGAGAAAATTACATTTTATTTATGTAATGAACACATTTTGAGCTCTTAAAGAAATATAACAAAGGAAAGCTGAACTACAATGATCCATTTAGCAAACACAAACTGTTATATCGCCTTTGGGCTTTTGGAGCCTCGACCTGACTTTTAAAAAATAATTGGAAAAAAGCTCTATGCTGCTACAAAATGAAAAATAGATATTTGCAAAATTCTTTTTTTTTTTTTTTTTGCCTGTCCCATTTGATTCTTTAGCCACCAGAATTGTTGTCTGAAGACAAACAAGGATACCCAATGGATTTACTTTGCCAAATGGATCTTCGTGGCATTGCCGTATTGGTCCATTTGGTTGATCTTTGTTTTTATTATTTATTATATTTTATTTTCAGATGTTACAGACGGGACAGACATCAGTGAGGGATAGGAAAGGGAGAAAGAAAGAGGAAGGAAAGGAAAAACAGAAGGGGAGAGGGACAGTGAGAAAGGGGGGGAGAAAAAAAATAAAAATCTCCTGGATCACCTGTTGAGAGAAGAATAGAAGACAAAAAAAGACAAAAAAAACAAAAAACAAAGCAACATACTAAACACAACACCATCGCATTAATCTAGCTAAGTGTAAACAGCAGTAAATACTAAATATTCAATGTTGTTGTGCAGCACGCAGGACAGATGTGCTTCGAAGTAGCAGCCAAGAAAGGTGTAATTTAAGTCTACGAGCAGTGAACACCCGTGTGCATACCTGTGTGGATCAGCGTGCTTGTATTCCAAAGGTTTCTCCATGTAACTAACTGCTAGGGAGTGTGGGGGGGCCACAGCCCCGTCCTCCAGGGTATGAAGCAGGTATGGAGGAGATCAAAACTCCAGACATCCAGAGGCCCCCAGAACACAAGAGACCATAGAAGACCAACAGAGGGGCAGCCGCGCCACTGTCCCAGCAAGAGCTGAGGAGAGTCCCAGATGAGGGTTCACTCAGCAGCCGCGGAGCAGAAGCCAGGGGGAGTTGCAGTGACGCGCCCGTGAGCTCCGCCGGCAGCCAGCTGTGCCTGAGTGACCGAGCCCCAGGCCGAGAGGCCGGGGGCACCCCACCTCCGAAGTGGTCCGAGCGAGCCCCAGGTTCCAGGCCCCGATAAGCGGCCGCCAAGGAGTGAGCCGGTGTGTACCTGGACGCCCACCCCCAGACACAAAGAACCACCAACGCACCGACACGTGAGGGAGTCCGCCACCGGCAGGGGAAGTGGTGGTGGGTGGAGATAGGCCTCCAAACCTTGGAGGGCCTGAGGTGTCCCCAGAGAGGTGGCGTCTGATACCCAACCTGACATATAGACACAGACATACAGGCACACACAGACACAAACATCCATTCCCCCCCTCATGCTCTCATATGCACTCACTCCACACTCAACCAACGTGGAGATAGACATAAAGAGACGCTGTACACACGATCACACTCCCCAAGCGTACTCTACAAACCGGGTCTAGGTACCCTTGCCCCTGGATGGGGGAACTGCACCCAGACCCAGGTGGTGTTACCCTTTTCCCTGCGGTGGGGAGAGGCAGACCACCCCGACTCCGTAGCAGCAGGGAGGCCCCACACTCCAGACCGCAGTCGGACGGCCAACTCCTCCTAGCCCTCCCGCTCCAGCAGGCCGCAGAGAATGGGGGTGGGAGAAGACTCCAAACCTCCCTCCACCCGCTCATTGTAGTGTTGATGCATGTGTGTTCTAAGGTGCATTTAAAACCCAGGAGGGCATGGAGCTACCTGCCAAGGAGCAGCAGGTAAGCGCATAGTCCCTCCTGATAGCCCTCAATATCTAAGTGTATTTAAAATTGAGAGGTGGGCAACGATGCCAGGGGTGGGGTGTACACCCTGATGGTAATATGGACTCCGTGATTGTGCCCACCCCCAAGATCCTATATGTATGTGTAATGAGAGTGTGAATAATGTGAATGTCTAAGTTGTGGGATAAAATTGAGGCAGAGGCAGCCGGAAGGGGACAGAGGGGGGGGGGGGGGGGGTAGCCTCCTCTGCACCCTGGTGACATACCCCTACTCCAAGGCCCTGCATGTGTGGGTGGTTGTGGTGGAGCGGGAAGAGGGAGGCAGCTGGAGATGGGGAGGGAAGGAAGGGAGGGGCAGGTAACCCCTCCCTGGGGCCAGCTCCCCCGCTGACCCCAGTAGGCACTCCCACACTCCGCGACCCGCCAGGGAAAGAAGGCCCAGGCCCATCCAGACCGGGGCCCAGTGCAGCAGCGCCTCCCGGCCCCACAGAGCCCGTGACAGTTCACCCAACCCCACCACAGAGAAAACTGCACCCACCCCACCATCCACTCATCTTCCAGACTACATAAGACAGTAAACGCCCAGGCTGAGATCTTCCTCCACCTCTCCTGTATCTCCCCCTCCTGCAGAGAGAGTCCCTGAAGAGAGGAAAGCTCCTGCAGATGTGACCATCTCCCCCACCAGTTGAAGAGCCCCCCAGGTGGCTCGACGCACCGGCGGCACCCTGCTCCAGGGCTGGGCCCCCATGCACCCATCCGCCCACAACCCCGGCAACACACCAACCAGGACCCAAGCCCCCGAGGCCCGGCCCGGGCCCCAGCCCGGAGACGGAGCGCCCCCAGAACCTCACGCCCATCCCGGACCCACCCAGGGGCAGCCAGGCTACCAGGTCAGTAACCCACGTCCGTCAGCACAGACCCTCCCCTAGCCCCGCTGCACGCAGCCACGAGGAAACAGTCACCTGAGAGCCAACAGAGCCCCCAACCGGACATGACCGCTACCCCGGGTTGAGCCCCCCAAGGAAGATGCCTCCGGGGAACCCCCCGACGCCCTAAGCCTGTCCCTACCCCCACACCAATCACAACAGTGAAGGCTGGACCAAACTATGACCCCCCACCCCCACTAGGTGATGGAGCTGATCAAAGGAGCCCAGAGCAATTGATCTGATGTGGTGGCAGAGGCTGTATCAAGACTAATGTAATCTAATAGATAATTTCTATATTGGTTAGAATTAAGATTGTTTTTATTTTTCCAGTTCATGAGGACAGTTTTCTTGGCTATGCATAGGGCAGTGAAAACCATATGGGCGATATTCTTTTCTGAAGTGACATTATCTAAGCTGCCCAACAAACACACTAAGGGGGAAGTTGGAATGTTACATTTCAGACACTTCGATAAGTCTTCACATATCTCGCGCCAAAACTTCTGCACTGGTGGACAGAACCAAAGAGCGTGGATATAATTGTCCGGTGAATTGGTTTGGCAGTGTGAGCAGTTGTTGGTAGACGTAAAGCCCATCTTGAACATCTGATGACCTGTATAGTGCACTCTATGTAATATTTTGTATTGAATTAATTGAAGACTGGGATTTCTAATTAGATGAAAGGTTTTTAAGCAAATCTGAGACCAGAAGTTTAGGTCTAAGTTAACTGATAAATCTGCTTCCCATTTTGCAATAGGAAGTGATATTGATTCATCTAATTTAGAAAGTGTTCTGTATATTTTAGATAATAATTTGGGGGATTTAAGAGTAAGAAAATGTGCCGCACTTAGTGGTGTTTGTAATTGAACTTGACTGAGGTTAAATTTCTTTTTTACTATGGATTTAATTTGTTGATATTCTAAAAATCTTGTCTTGTTGATCCCATATTGTGCAACTAGTCTGTCAAATGGAATAAATTCTGTTCCCTCTAATATATGTTCTAAGTATTTAATTCCTTTACAACTCCATTCTGGGAAATTAATCATATTATTGTTTTGTAATATGTCAGGGTTGTTCCAGATAGGTGTATGTTTGCATGGAATTAATGAAGACTCCGTTATTTTTAGAAACTCCCACCATGCTGTCAGAGAAGAGCTGATGTTGATACTTTTAAAGCATTCATGTCTTTTGATGTTTGAGCTAATAAATGGTAGGTCTGAAATCTCTAGATCCTTGCATAGTGCCTGTTCAACATCTAGCCAGGGCTCAACTAAGAAGGTATGTTTTAACCATTCTGAGATGAACTGAAGCCTGTTGGCTAAGAAGTATTGGTGAAAATTAGGCAGATCTAATCCTCCTCTATCCTTGGTTCTTTGTAGCGTTTTTAAGCTGATACGCGGGGGTTTATCTTTCCAAAGGAATTTGGAAATATATGAATCCAGAGATCTGAACCAATCTTGTGATGGTTTGTTAGGGATCATCAAAAATAAGTAATTTATTTTTGGCAAGATCATCATTTTTATAGTGGCGACCCTTCCCATGAGTGATATGGGTAAAGATTTCCATCTAGTCAGATCGCCTTCTACTTTCTTTAGAAGTGGGATGTGGTTTAATTTAGTTAAGTCTGAAAGCTTAGGAGAGACATTAATACCTAAATATTTAATATTTCCGGATTGCAGTGGGGCAGAGGAAGAATTATGGAAGGAGCAGTTAATGGGGAGAACTGTAGATTTTGGCCAGTTAATTGAGTAATCTGAAACTCTTGAAAACCAGTTTATTAAAGTAATTACCTCAGAGAGGTTGGTTTGTGTGTTTTGCAGAAAAAGCAACACATCATCCGCATAGAGACTGATTTTATGTTCTATGTTCTTACATTTTATGCCCTTAATTGTTGTAGCCTGTCTAAATGCTGCTGCTAGAGGTTCGATAAAAATTGCAAAAAGTGAAGGGGAGAGTGGGCATCCCTGTCTGGTGCCCCTCAGGAGACAGAAGCTGGAGGATGTCTGGTCATTTGTTCTGATACGAGCTGTTGGGGAATTGTATAATATTCTTATCCAGTTTATGAAAGAGGATCCAAAACCAAATTTGTGTAAAGTTGCGAATAAAAATTTCCAGTTAACTCTGTCAAATCCTTCTTCTGCATCTAGAGATAATATTATGGTTTCGATGTTTTTATCGTATGAGTAGTCTATTAAATTAAGTAATCTACGAGTGTTTGTTGAGGAGTGCCGACCTTTTATGAAACCAGTTTGGTCAGGATGAATTAAGAGGGGGGTTATTTTCTCTAATCTCTTTGAGAGAACTTTGCAGATTATTTTAAGGTCTACATTTAAAAGAGAAATTGGACGATAGCTTGAGGGAAATAAAGGGTCTTTGCCTGGTTTTAGCAGGAGACTAATGTTGGCAGAATTCATATTTGGTGGTAGTCTGCCATTTTCCTCGATTTCCTGCAACATTCCGTGGAATACTGGTGCCAGAATTGTCCAGAATTCTTTGTAGAATTCTGCAGGGAAGCCGTCTGGACCTGGAGCCTTATTATTAGGCATACTTATCAGGGCTTCCTGGAGTTCACTTGGCGTCAGTGGCGAATCCAGTTCCATTGCTTGACTGTCTAGTAATTTTGGAAGAGTTACGTTGTCAAGAAAGAGATCAATTTCATTTTTAGATGGGTTTATTTGTGGTGAGTATAAAGTTTCATAGAAATCCCTAAAAATGTTGTTTATTCTTCCAGGATCATATATTGTGTTCCCCGATAAATCTTTAGCAGCACATATAGTTGTTTTTTCTTTATTTATTTTTAGCTGGTTAGCTAGAAATCGACCTGATTTGTTACTGTGTTCAAAATTCTGCAAGCGTAGTCTTTGTATAAGGAATTGTGTTTTTTTATTAATAGTTTCATTTAATTCTAGTTTTGTTTTGCATATGTTGTTCAATGTTTCCTGATCTTGGTTGCACGCGTAGGCTTCTTCTAGTGATTTGATGGTTTTTTCTAATTCCTGAATATTTTCCTGATATTTGCAAAATTCTGCCCAAGTATGTATTTTACCTGGTTACTGCGTGTGGCGGGCGTGGTCTGCAGCGCCGCTGCAGGGGAGGCGGACGCACTTGAGCGTCACCCGCAATCACGCCTTAACGTCTGTGCTCTCTCTGCTGTTGTTTGTCTCTGTCGGGCTGTGAGCTGCAAAGCTACAGCCGGCTGTGTGCGCACAGCATCCGTGTGTGTAAAGTGGTCAATAAAGAGATGCTGAAAAGCGCGTTCATGCAAACATCGTCGGGTCTGCCGTGATATGTTTACAACGGGACTTCTGCTCCTGAACCTCTGCGCACAGCGTCTGCAGGTCGGGGCTGTACGAAGTCACTTTATCTCTACAGGACTGTAAGCTGTCGTCTGTGAGGCGTGAGCGTGTTTGTTTGAACACAGTTCACGGTGGAGAACAGCTGCTGACATAATGTGGATCCGAAGATCCATAACTGGCCTACCTGGGGCTGAAAGTCTCCATAAATGCAGGCGTTTCGGCGGCTACACCGGCTTCCACGAGTGTGACGCTTATTTTGAGAAAATAATAGAATATAAATGTATTTTTATATTTCAATATCACAATAATCTTCCAATGTAGAACTACAAGTTAAAAAAGAACTAACATAAATCAAATCCACTTCAGCTAAATACTTCTCATTTATTTCCATCTTACATGCTGTGACTGCAGCCATTCCCACATCTCTGTGAATGGGACTCATGGACATGGATCAGTGGTTGTTGATCAATGGTCCTGAGAATCTGCATAATTAAGATGAAGGAACGGAGCTCCCAGCCCATCGTTCCTGCAGCTGCTTTCAGTCTTTATGCAAATGTCCTGTTTGTAAGACTGAAACCTGCAGCTGAGACTGAAGACGTCACCTGATGATGACGACACGTTTCTCCCACAAAACGCTGCGTCCAGATGAACAGAAGCAACAGACTCACTTTCCTGGATGATTGAGATGCATCAAGACTTCATTGTGTGTTACTTCTCATTCAGCACAGACACATTATTGCTGTTAGGTCATGTCAGCTGTCACTCAGTACAAGCACAACTGTGAACAACACAAACTTCTCTTCAATGTGTCACAGAAACACTAAGTGTGAGAGCCTGTATGACACACAGGACAGACTGTAAGCTCTGCTGGCTGCACAGCACTTTGTAGCAGTTTTCCAACATGTCCTCCACCCGTGATGTCAGTGGTGGGACCCCAGTCACAGCACTCAGCACCACCTCCTTTAAATGGATTTTATAGCAGTTCCTCCCGTTACTCGGTGCAACGCTTCTTAAATGTGTTTTTGCAGGATAAAACACAGCAGGTGGTGTAGAGAGGACGTCAGCTGACGGAGCAGAGGGAGGCAGACTGTGGATAAATGACAGAGTGAGAGGAGAGCAACCATGACAGAAGCACAGGTGTGGCAGATAGAAGTGGCTTTATAGACACTTATTGTCAGTCCTCGTGCATGCTGTGGAAATAAGTGTCTGTGTCATGAGGTGACATGTGAGCTTATCTTTGGTCAATAAAGCTGAACGACCAGTTTTCACTTTGCTTGTTACGCTTGTTTAGTGACGTCTGGGTTTCTGTGGAGCCCGAATTTTGATGAGTTCTGGTGAAATCATCTGAGATCATCTGAGCATCGGTGAAGAGTCAGCAGAGAAAGTGTGGGACAGAAGTTTGCTTTGGACACATGGACTGAAATCAAAAAGTAACAAACAGGATTTCCAATGGACAGTATGGAGAAGTGAAAGTACACAAAGGCTGTGCTGGAACACGTGTGTTACACTTTTTGACAGCTGAGAACAAAACACAATATTTTGCATCATCTCTGCAGTGTCTCTTCTTTCCTCTGCTGTTGTGCTTTTAGCTCCAAACTGTTTCAAATGGTTTGTCAGCAAGCTGACCTCTGACCTCTGCAGTACTAACTCCTGACCCGTACAAAGAGCGGGCGTTTCTGACCTTTGACCTGCAGCTGTATGTCTCTCAGTCTCAGTTCTTCTCTCCGTCACTGATGGAGCAGGTGTAGTTGCTGCTGACAGTCAGTCGTTTGTTTTCTCAGAGTGAGGCTGAAGTCTGAACTGTTCAGAGCATCAGGTCTCATCAACGTGCGCTGCTGTAACGCCGCTTTGTCCTCTGAGATCACCAGGTATGAAACCTGAGTGCTGACAGAGCAGCATGTTCCCCCTCATTCACCTCCACCACCACAGCCAAGGCATGCTGGGAAACTGAGGACACACAGACGGAGAACTGAAGTGTCTGCTGTGTGTTCATCTCAGAGGCCTCACAGGTGACACATTAGCTCCAGAACACCAAGCCAGGTGTTTGAAGCCTGACAGGGATTCTTCCCATCCAGAGGGAGGATTTAGCTGCACAACAATGAACATTAGTGTGTAGTTTAGAAACACAGACTGTGCCTGCACTGCATCTAGTGAAGAAAAGTGTTACTGCGAGAGAACCAGGCTCCTTTAAAGCAGCTGATATTAAGGTTGAAAAATCAACAATAAGCTGATGTAATCAACGTTTCACAAAATGGTCAGCAGCTAAAATCTGGAGCCGTTCTTTGGTGGTAATTAACAGTTTGTTCTTGTTAGCTAATTATGTCATTAAAGGTAGCAGCAGAAGCCTTGTGTTGAAAGCCCATTCACTCACACATTCACACAGTATGTGTGTGTCTGTGTTACACTGTGGACATCCCTTCTGTTGGAGCGCCATCTTGTGGCAGGTTTAAGAAATGTTCTTCTTGTAAATCCAAACTGATGCACCTCCATAGCAGACTGTGGAGGCTTTCAGTGACATGAAGACTTGATTTATACTGTCATATTCTCCTGTTACACAAAGCACAGCACGCTGAACATGGATGAACTGAAACTCCCAGCATCTGACTGAGGAAAAGCACAAATCATTCTCACACTGACTCCTGCTTGATTTTAGATTTGCTTTCAAATCCTCACACTTTCATATGAAGCACTAAATGGGCTCCAGACTGTTTATCTCAGCTTCCTGTCAAACACACTGCTGCTCACACCGAGGCTCAGTTTACTCCTCCAGCCTGGCTTAACCTGCTGTCTGTTAAAAACAGTCCCACACTCCTCTGTTTAATCCTTCTGATCAGACTCTTTGATTTTGTATTGTTTTTACCTGAAGTTGTGTTTTTGACATGGTTCTGTCTGTGAAATAAAGCTCACACACACACTGCTACAGTCCTTCATACACTTAGAAACGAAGCTGCTCCTTTCCTCAGTGCTGACACATAAAGAAGAGTTGCTTTTATATCCAACACGTCTCTGTTCCAGAAAACAGCTTCAGCAGCCTCTGAGTCTGAACTTGGAGTTGGTTATAAGCCACAGGCCTGTGTGCACAGCAATGAGGAAATATAATGCAGTAAGTGAAACATGGATGTGTGGAACAGATTATCCCAAAGGTTGATTCTGTTCATCTGGACGTTCTCAGTGAAACATTTGGTCTCTCGGTCAGGTGACTCCTTTAGTCTCAGCTGACTGCAGCTTTCCAAACCTTTGTCACTGGATCACTCACTTCATCTCCAACGTGTCCCTGACACAGACAGCTGGAGCCGTTACAGCAAAATCATTGATCATCGTTTTTAGAACATTAGCTGGTGTTGGTGGGCAGGCTAGCAGTGCTAATTGTTAGCACTAGTTCTGCTGCTCTCCCTTTGTCTCTGTTATTGTTGGTCTTTAGTGAACAATAGAAAGTGTCTTCATGAGACTGTTGCCTAATGTTCAAATGTAGATAACACCACCTGCACCAACCTGTTACACAGCACAACCCTCTGGTGTAGCTTTGGCTGGAGCACATATTGGCAGCTCCAGTGACATCACCACTCCATGGTGACATCATCTCTACAGACTGTGGCTGTTACATATCCTCACCTGGTAATAATAAGACTGTCCTCAGCTGCACACAGCTCCAAGATGAACAAACTGAAGTAAATACAAATTAGAGTTACGATAGATTGAAATCTTGTAATCAGAGCTAATTCTTAGTGAAACTCTCACAACATCATATCATGATCCTGGGTTAGTGTCTCGGTCTCAGATCACAACATCAGCACAGGCTTGGCTTGGGTGAGGTATTGAGTGGTTCTTGTCCATGACAGCTGCAGGTACAGTGCCATCAGCCATGCTGCACCACATGTCTGCCCAGGAACATTAGTGTGGCTGAGTCTCATGTAAACATTGTGCTAAAGTGGTGGGAAAGTGGCTGCAAGCTGGCTGCACTGTGTCCAATACTCTCAGTATGATATCCACAAACCTCTGAGTGTCACAGAGTGGGCCTGTGCTCAGCTCACTGTGCCCCATTCAATTCTACTTGCATAGTTTTACAAGTAAAATTAAAAGTTGCTCAATGATAAGTTATTGTAGTAACAACTAAGTCCATGGTTATTATTTGTTAATAGTAGCTTAAAGCTTCTGCACCAATCATGGAGCACCAGGTTTAGAGCATGTGCTCAGCTCAAAAAACATAAAAACAAAAGTAGATTTAGAAGCTGAACTGAAAACATTTAAAGTGACAGTCAGCACAAATCCAGCTGACATCTCCATCCAACCCAAGTCTTCATTTAAAGTCATTATAACTGTGACACACGTTTGTTACAGTATTAATCCTGCCTGATGCTGCAGGGCCAACATCATGAAACAGGCTCAGCATTTATTTCCATTATGAAACTTTATCATTAAAAACAAACCATTGTTCTGCAGTCGTCCCAGGACTGTCGGTCAAACGTTCTCTCCACATGTTTAAGGCTGAGCTCACTTTATCGTCTGCCTGAAGGAGGGAAGCAGATGTTACTAAACATCACAATAAAACATATGAAATGGGTGCACATGAGGAACGTCTGCACTGTTAAAGCCATGCAAACATCTTCACACATGAAGCAGCAACACCTCTCAGTTTAGCAGCAGCTGGTAAAAGCCACAGTGATCCTGGAGCCTCCCTGAAGGACTCGTTCATCAGTAACTGTCAGGAGGACGATTAAACCTTCTGCACACGTCCTGTAGTTACACACTCGGGAGGAAAGACGACGTCCTCGCTCTGCAACATGATCTGTGTTTCATCCAGGACGCTCAAACACAGATTGGTCTCCAAATATTAGACGCACTGGTTCTTCATGCGTTTCTACCTGAGCACTCAGAGTCATTTCTACAACAGACCTCCTTCACCTGCTGGTGCCTCTGTTTCTGTGTTTGGCTGTTTCCATCAGTGCCTGATGTTTGTGATCTTTGATCTGTTCTGAAGTCTCTCTTTGTAACACAAATGTTGTTTGGCTTCTTTTGCAAACAAGGCAAAAGAACTTTAATGGATTCATTTGCTGATCTTACTGTTCTGATGCAAAGCCGTCCTTTCAACGCTTTAGAAAGAAAACCAAACAATGTTTTTAAAACTTTCCCAAAATGTAAAAGCTATTAAAACCATAAACTTCTGCTCCTTGATCATGTGATTCTTCTTCTAGACTGTCTGTAATTGTTATTGCTGATTGTCAATAAAGTTGTTTTTTATAAGTTATGTTGTAAAGGAAGCTTGTGGCGAGGGAGGAGGGGCGACTAAAAGCAGGTTCATATAGTGGGAAAGTCCTCAGGTCATGTGAGGATATTTACTGATGCGTCAACACTGTCAGATAAAAGAACGGCTGCTGCATTTGTTCTCCCACAAATAAGTTTGGTGATGAGTAAAAGAATTACAGATGATGTGGCAGTTTATACTGGGAGCTGGTAGTGATGTTACTGGCTTGAACTGGGTGGAGGACGCACTAATATGGAGGTATGTGGTTTGCTGGGACTCTAGCAGCGTGCTAGTGAGCACAGGTGATATGTCTTCAGACTCTAGGCAACATATTGTTTTTGATATACTTCATTTACTGTATAGAATCAAACACAGAGGGATAGAAGTGGATTTCTTATGGCTCCCTGTGAATATCGGTGTTGATGCAATGAACAGGACGATAAGTTTAAAAAGGTGCAGCAAGAAGAAGTCGTGCAGGTTTGACTATAAAATACAGTGAAAGTGAGGTGAAGAGTATAATGAAGGTAAAGATGAAGGACGAGTGGCAGGCACACTGGGACAGAGACGGGAAAGGCAGATATTATTATACAGAAAACAGTCGTGTAGAAGAAGCTGCAGCAGAGACCAGGATGGAATCTGGAGAGTCAGAGTTGGTCACACAGGCTTGAATAGCACACTTAAAAAGGTAAACATGACACAGGAAGTGTGACTTCTGTGGACCAGAGGAAACGTTTGACGGGTTGTTAGCGTCGTCAGGATGCTGGATGGAAACGCTGTGACTGATAGGATGATTACAGGCTGGACTTTGTCTTCCTGTTACAGATGGATCCAGGCCCTGGATGACTGCTGGACACACATGACCCACACTAGGCTGCCTTCATCCATCCTTTCCTCCTTCACTGAGACTCAGAGTCAGCATGTATGTATTGATCAGTGATTTGAATCCTTTCATTACAGAGTGAAGTTAAAGTAGACGTGTGAACACACTAATAAACACAAAGGGACACAACTACTACTCCATGATGGAAAGCTGAAGTATTACACAGCTTTATGAACCTCCTGTTATCCTGGTAGACAAGTACAGCAATAAATCTTTTAGATGGTAAATGGCCTGTATTTATATAGCGCTTTACTAGTCCCTAAGGACCCCAAAGCGCTTTACATATCCAGTCATCCACCCATTCAACGGGTGAAGTGTCTTGCCCAAGGACACAACGACCAAGACTGTCCAAGCCGGGGCTCGAACCGGCAACCTTCCGATTACAAGGCGAACTCCCAACTCTTGAGCCACGATCGCCCCAGATGTATAGTATGTATAGTAACTTTTGCAGGGGTTTGACTAACAGAATGATGCACCCTCTGTCTGTTAAGGATAAGAAGCCCTGTATAAGCTAGAACTTTTAAATGTTTTTAACACCACAACATGTAGAAGAGGAACTTCAGCAGAACACACACACACACTATATTCTTATTTCTGATGTATGTTATAAATTCTTGAGCCACGATCGCCCGTTACTTTTACTTGAACATCTTCTGGCTCCAATAAGCTTTGAAATGTGACCATGAAGTTAGAGACACACTGACTGAAACCCACAGCTGTGACTGTGGATCACATCCACACACAGTGTAGCTGCTGTCTCTGTGTGAGCCTTTGCACTGCTGCTCGCAGCACCGTTATATCACTCAGCGCTCGCTGCTGTTATTGAATCCACTTTTTACTGTCCGTGCAATCAAGCTCCTCTGCAGAGCTAGAAAATATCTTCGAACCAGTTTATGTGTTAGGGGATCCTTTGCAGCTGTGACTGTTGCCTCTGTTTTTGTCCTTTGGTTCCTGGGAGCCTTTTACATTTCCATCAGCAACAAATATCTGAACAGGCTTTATTGTAGGAAATACAGGATTAAATAGTTGTCATTATTTATTAGATGTTGTTAAAGATGATCAGATGCTTGTTTAGTTTAATGCTGTGGCTTCAGTCAGCATCACTGTGCTGTATAGTTTTATTTTTCTCATCCTTCTGTTAAAGTTGCTGAATAAAAGCTGGTTGGTCTGCACCTCACCGCTGCCTCGAGCCTCCTTCTTTAAAGCAGCAGAGGCTCTTCATTCAGGTATCACAGCTCGAGTTGTTCTGCAGGAGACCCAGAGTACTGTCCTTGGTCCATAATGACATTAACTTTGATTCATGTCAACACGAAGCCTGAACGTCTGTGATGAACACACTATCAGCATCACTGACATATTTCATCATTTAAAAACACTTCCTGTCACTGTGGTGGTTACAGTGACATCATGCAGTTTGTGCTTTGACCTCCAGAGGGCGACAAATCAGCACAGACAGAGAGCTCCATTCAAACTTTGCTGCCATCAGGAATAATTCTTCAAATATAATCATCAGTGTTTGAGCAGTTATGATATCAGGGACAATCTAGACATGTGTGACAATACTGAACATGTCACATGACACACCTCAAACATCATGTGATCCACTCTCAGTCTGCACTTTCAGTCATGACTTCATGAATTTATGATCAGTTTACTCCTGAAATATTCAAATGCTGCAGGATGAAGAACAACAAAGTGCTGACACATGTTTGTGTTTCAAACAGGAAAACCAGCAGAAATAAATCATCTTTGGACAACATGACAGAGATTAGTGAGTTTCCAACTTGCACTTGAATGCAGCACAGACAGATTCTGATGTTCGTGGTTGTAAACGTGTCCTCAAACGCCTCTCTGACTCTTTCCTTCCTGCTCAAAGTTCCTCTTTTCTGAACTTGGTGTTTGTGCCTGACGCTGATCGTCTCCGTGTGGAGCTCCGTGTGAAGGTAACGTTAGCAGTGTGTAATGTTTCCTGGCTAACATCAGCTGTGTGCAGCTCAGTTCCAGCACAAATCTGCCGCTCCATAGTTCACGGTAACGGACTCATGAGGTCGACCGTTAAACGCTCTCCCGCCATTTTGTCTGTGTGCGCGGATGTGTACGTTTTTGTTACCACTGTCATCTCATCAATAGCCTATTTGTAAAAGATCTCTGTTCATAGTTTAGTTGGATTTTAAAACTCTGTAGTTGGACAGTTTTATTTTGGACTGATGCTAAAATTCTTGCTGATTGTTTCTGTCGAGGTTTTGTACTTGACATCCGCCATTTTGGATGTGATAAGCTGTAGAGAGTGCGTCCAAAAAGAGAAACCAGAAAGAGAACCTGTTTTATTAATAACCTCTTGCAAATAGAAGAATATGAAAAAAACAACAACAAATAGGATAAAACCTTTAAATTACTTGAATTTTTAAAATCACCATCATCTGTTAACACAAATTTGATCATTTCAAATTTGTGTTTTCATTTTCTCTTCCCAGTTACTTCTTTCTCATTCTCTTCATTCTCCTTGTCACCTTACGTCTCACTCCTTAACTGAAGTTATAGTTCTAACATAAGAAGTCCCACCAACGTCCTTTATTTAATCTCTGTGTTGTCACAGTTATTATCATCAGATCAGACATGAGACCCAGACAACAACATAAGTTTACAAGCTAACATCATGTCAGCTAACATTAGACAATAGCATCATAAACTTTAAATTACTTTGCCTCTGATCAACAGTTTGATTACATTCTCACATCACAGGTTTAATTGCTAAGTGTGAGTCCGCCCACATTAGATCCACTTTTCAGCAGGTGGAATAATTTGTAGTATATAGGTAATACATCAACAATGCTGCCGTGGCTAAGTTAGGAATATTTATAATGTCATTTCCAAAACTTGCATATGATCTGCAATTTGTAGCAGATCTACTGACTGTCACAGAGCAGCTGGAGCAGTCTCAAATGCAGGTCAGTGCACTGCTGCCCCCTGTGGCCAAGTGCCATAGCTACTGCTGGATGAACTCGTGACACATCTGCACCTGTTTCTATGAACACATTGAGTCTGAGTGGCTGCACTTACACTGGTGCATTCAAACATATTGAAAGATGCCAGCAATGTGGATTGTCAAGACTCAAACCAACCATTGAGCAAAGACAGCAGGATCACTTGTTTCTGTTTGTTATACAGCCAGATTTACTCGTGACACACATGTACAGCTGCTTTATCACCTATTCTGAATTTGTTTCAAGCACAATACATTTGTTACACATGTTGGGATATTGTGTTTGTTTTAAATGTTATATACCTGTGTGGTATGTGACTTGTGTTGCCATGACGCCAGGTCTCTCTTGGAAATGAGATTTTTAATCTCAATGAGATTTTTTTTTACCTGGATAAATAAAGGACTAATTTGTAACTTTCAGTGTTTTCCGGTCTTCCAAAGGAAAAAAAACCTTCAACTACATGACATGCAGTTGTGTATTTGTTTTCACCTTATCATACACTTGAAGTTTTACAAATCACCACTTCTTTAGTGAATATCATTTCAGTCTCAGACAATCTCGTTTCTCTTACAGAGGTTGAATGCACCTTCTGCGGATGGCGGTACCACACAGTGTGCGTGGACTTCCCCTGCACAGAAGGCAACTACAAATGCTGTGAATGCTAAATAAACAGAAACAAATGATCCCTGTTGTCTTTGCTTGATGATTGGTTTGAGTCTTGACAATCCACATTGCTGGCGTTGCATCTTTCAATGCCAGCAATGGCAGGTATCAGTGCTCAAACCTTTTGTGTTTGTTTCCAACAAGTTGCCCACCTCGGGAAACAAAAATGTGTTCTTTTACTTGTCAGATGAACATATGAGACACTTTGACTCTTCAGTGCAGTGTGGAGCCTAACAAAGATCTGTTTTGTGTCCCAGCTGATCAGCAGGAGGAGGAGAGTCTGACGGAGCAGCAGAGGAACATTTTCAGCTACTTGGACTCAGCTCAGCCACTACAGAGGAAACAATGAGCTCAACACAGAAGGTGACAGACAGAGCAGGACCATATGACCAAAGATATTTATCACCATATACATTTGAACATTTGCCATAACGATGTAGCTGACGATAGAATTGACACCAGACAAAATACTTTACAGCTGCACAACTTTATTAAAAACCCATCAATGTATTTTCACTGAAACAAGCAGCTGTTGTTTATGTGCATTAAAGTTATATAAAAATGTAACAGTGCAAATGCAAATTCCTCGCTGACAGTTTAACCAAAAGGCGTTTCCAGTGGAAACTGGCCGACACATCCTGAGCATAACCATGTATAATATCCACTAAACTTCAGAAGAGGTTATACAGTCGTGGCCAAAAGGTTTGAGAATTGCATAAATATTGGAACCTGGAGAAGTTGCTGCTTAAGTTTTTATAATAGCATTTTGCCTGCACTCCAGAAGGTTATGAGGAGTGATCAGATGAACTGCATCGTCCTTCTTTGCCATGAAAACGAACTTAATCCCCAAAAAGCCTTACCACTGCATTTCATTGCTGTCATCAAAGGACCTGCTGAGACCATTTCAGTGATCGTCTTCTTAACTCAGGTGAGAATGTTGGCGAGCACGAGGCTGGAGATCATCATGGCTGTATCCCGATTCAGGTTCTGCAGCTTTAAAGTCCTCAAGGGCCGCGTACTCAAAGACCGCTAAGGCCGAAGTGCGAGGCTCGTAGGCTCGTGAAATGGGACGTCTAGCCTCCGTCGCGCTGCCCAGGTTGCCTAGCAACCATGACACTAACAGCTGGAAACGTTTCATACAGCTTTGTTTGACAGAAATGAAGGAGAACATATTTAGTTCATTTGTTTCTACATGAGCTCTGTGTGATTTGATGAGTATCTGAGGCTGAGACCACAGGACTGTGAAACATGATTGTTGGGCTTCATTTCTGTGCTGAACAGTCGTTTAAGATTAGCTGTAAATAAAAATTAGCTGATGTTGTTCATGAGACTAAAGTCATCTCACTGTGGTAATGTAAATATAATATGGCCAATATTATAGTTATTATATTAATCACTTCACTCACAGATACATCTATATACACTCACAGTGTGTATATAGATGTATCATATATAAGAGACAAATATTGTTCGTTTAATATGTTGGTACTAAATGTGGCTCAATGCTTACATATATGTGTAAAAGCAAATGTAGGAGCTGTGATAACTGTGTCTGATAGAATGAAGAGTAGACTGATATATGAAATATTCCTATATTGGGTGAGAAAATCAGACCATGTCATAACTGCTGTAAGTCACACAGAATAGACATCAGAGCCTTAAACAGGCTGACTTCTGCTAAATGGGTCAAACTGGGCAGAAAGTCTACAAACACATAACATCCTTATAGAATATGATGTAACACTATAGATCAACTTAGCTCAGAATATATAAAGCATATAAACAGTTACAGCAATGTGATGCAACAAACACAGCAGCTACTGATCCAAAATACTCAAAGCTTCATAGAACTGAAACCAACATTTATTTTTAGCTCCATCCTGCTGCTGATACAGACTTTAGGTTTCTGAACATTAAACTTGTTGCTGCCTTTCATAGTGTGTAACTTGAAGGCCCTGAGTACTTTCTCCCACACTGAAAACACTGGGATGATCACATTATTTGAACATTACCTAATAAGACTGATTCAGGACCAGAGATGGGCAGTAACGCGTTACTTGTAACCCAAGTAAGGGATTACTATTGCAAAAACGGTAATTAGATTACCGTTACTTTCCCGTAGGAACGCTGCGTTACTAAAACCGTGATTTCTTTGCGAGAATGTCTCACGACAGTGACGTAAGCGAGTGCGCCGTTAGTGACAACAGCTGTGTGGAGATCAACATTGGATCATATATCGAGTTCCTTTAGAATAAACAAACATAGGATTTATTATCACTGAATAATTATGTATAAATCTATACAAATTATAGAAATATGTAATAGGAAACAACAAAATAATCAAAATTATAAAATTGTGTGTGTGTGTGTGTGTGTGTGTGTGTGTGTGTGTGTGTGTGTGTGTGGGCATGATTTTAGTGTTTGAACAGTCATGAATTATCTTTAACAGCAGGTTGGATGTAATGTGTTAGAACTACCAGCAGGTGGGGATAAGAGACCTTTAAGGTGTTTGGTGCCACGCTCCACCTTCAGGTTTAAAACTAGTGTTAATGGAGTTTGAAGGTTGAGTTTGTTCCACGACTGCATTTCACTCACTGCCTCTGTTTGTATCTCTGTCACTGCAGGACCAACATGGAGCCAGAAGTCAGCGCTCTCAGGAGGCCGACAAACCTCACAGAAGAAAGGGAGAGAAAAAACACACCTGTGACGAGTGTGGGAAGGGTTTTACTGAGAAGGGTAAACTAAAACGGCATCAGGTCATCCACACTGGAGAGAGACCGTTCAGCTGTGACTTGTGTGGAAAGTCTTTTTCCTTCAAGGATGCTCTAAAAAGACACCAACTCATCCACAGTGGAGTTAAAGCGTACAGCTGTGATCAGTGTGGCAGAGCTTTTACTCGTAGTAGCAGCTTACAGAGTCATCTAGTTACCCACTCTGGAATTAAGCCATACAGCTGTGAGGAGTGTGGGATGGGTTTTACTGTGAGGGCTTCACTAAAACAGCATCAGGTCATCCACAGTGGAGTTAAAGCGTACAGCTGTGATCAGTGTGGCAGAGCTTTTACTCACAGTAGCAACTTACAGAAGCATCTAGTTACCCACTCTGGAATTAAGCCATACAGCTGTGACGAGTGTGGGATGGAGTTTACTCTGAAAGCTTCACTAAAACGGCATCAGGTCATCCACACTGGAGAGAGACCGTTTAGCTGTGACTTGTGTGGAAAGTCTTTTTCCTTGAAGGGTTCCCTAAAACAACACCAACTCGTCCACAGTGGAGTTAAAGCGTACAGCTGTGATCAGTGTGGCAGAGCTTTTACTCACAGTAGCAACTTACAGAAGCATCTAGTTACCCACTCTGGAATTAAGGCATACAGCTGTGATCAGTGTGGCAGAGCTTTTACTCACAGTAGCCACTTACAGAGTCATCTAGTTACCCACTCTGGAATTAAGGCATACAGCTGTGATCAGTGTGGCAGAGCTTTTACTCACAGTAGCAACTTACAGAAGCATCTAGTTATCCACTCTGGAATTAAGGCATACAGCTGTGATCAGTGTGGCAGAGCTTTTACTCACAGTAGCCACTTACAGAGGCATCTAGTTACCCACTCTGGAATTAAGCCATACAGCTGTGACATCTGTGGAAAAACTTTCAGCCAGAGAGGGAGCCGAAATACACACCTACGCATTCACACCAGACATGATGTGTACTGCTGTGAACAGTGTGGCAAAGAGTTTACAACAGACGCACACTTACAACGACACATGTTTACCCACACTGAGGAGAGACCTTATCAATGTGACCTGTGTGAGAAGACTTTTAAATCTCCACGTCACCTGAGACAACACCAACAGATCCACACCAGAAAGAGACTCTACAAGTGCAGCTACTGTGAGGTATGTATTTATATTGTTATCTTGTCATTTTAGCCTGACTGTTTGGAACAACTCCTCCTTGAATCACTACCTTATCGTGGTGGAGGGGTTTGTGTGTCCCAGGGATCCCAGGGGCTATGTTGTCTGGGGGCTTTTGCCCCCTGGTAGGGTCTCCCATGGCAAATTGGCCCTGGGTGAGGGACCAGACAAAGAGCGATTCAAAAGACCCTTATGAAAAGGACACCGAGGGAACAGTTTACCCTGCCCGGGATAGGGTTACCGGGGCCCCGCCCTGGAGCCAGGCCCGGGGAGGGTGCCCGAGGACGAGCGTCTGGTGGCCGGGCCTTAGTCCATGGGGCCCGGCCGGGCACAGCCCGAAGAGGAGACATGGGCCCATCCTCCCGCAGGCCCACCACCCGCAGGAGGCGCCATAGGGGTCGGGTGCATTGTGTGCCGGGTGGCGGCCAGGAGCGGAGGCCCTGGCGGACTGACCCCCGGCTGCCAAGACTGGCAATAAGGACATGGAATGTCACCTCTCTGGTGGGGAAGGAGCCTGAGTTAGTGCGTGAGGTTGAGAGGTACCGGCTAGATATAGTTGGGCTCACCTCTACACATGGCTTGGGCTCTGGAACCAGTCTCCTGGAGAGGGGCTGGACTCTGTCTCAGTCTGGAGTTGCCCCTGGTGAGAGGCGGCGGGCTGGGGTGGGTATTCTAATATCCCCTCGGCTTGCTGCCGGTACGTTGGGGTTTTTCCCGGTGGACGAGAGGGTTTGTTCCCTGCGCCTTAGGGTCGGGGAACGGGTCCTGACTGTCATCTGCGCTTATGCGCCGAGTGGCAGTTCAGAGTACCCAGCCTTCTTAGAGTCCCTGGGGGGGGGGGGGGGGTGCTGGAGGGTGCTCAACCTGGAGACTCTGTTGTCCTGCTGGGAGACTTCAATGCTCACGTGGGTAACGACAGCGAGACCTGGAGGGGCGTGATTGGGAGGAACGGCCTCCCTGATCTGAACCCGAGCAGTGCTTTGTTATTGGACTTCTGTGCTAATCACAGTTTGGCCATAACGAACACCCTGTTCGAACATAAGAGTGTCCATAAGTGCACGTGGCACCAGGACGCTCTAGGCCGTAGGTCGATGATCGATTTTGTAATCGTATCAGCAGACCTGTGACCATATGTTCTGGACACTCGGGTAAAGAGAGGGGCTGAGCTGTCAACTGATCACCACCTGGTGGTGAGTTGGATCAGGTGGCGGGGGAGGACGCTGGACAGACCTGGTGCACCTAAACGCGTAGTGAGGGTGTGCTGGGAACGTCTAGCAGAGGCCCCAGTCCGCGAGATCTTCAACGCACACCTCCGGCAGAGCTTCAACAGCATTCCGAGGGAGACTGGGGACATTGAGTCCGAATGGACCATGTTCAGCGTCTCCATTGCCGAAGCTGCTGCATTGAGCTGCGGCCGCAAGGTGGTTGGTGCCTGCCGCGGTGGTAATCCCCGAACCAAATGGTGGACACCAGAGGTCAAGGGAGCCACCAGGCTGAAGAAGGAGTCCTATCGGGCTTGGTTGGCCTGTGGGACTCCGGAGGCAGCCGACAGGTATCGACAGGCCAAGCGGAATGCGGCTCAGGCAGTGGCTGAAGCAAAAACTCGGGTGTGGGAGGAGTTCGGAGAGGCCATGGAAAAAGACTTTCGGACTGCCTCGAAGAGATTCTGGCAAACCGTCAGGCGTCTCAGGAGGGGAAAGCGGTGTTCTACCTGCACTGTGTATAGTGCTGGCGGAGCGCTGCTGACGTCGACTGAGAAAATTGTCGGGCGGTGGAAGGAATACTTCGAGGACCTCCTTAATCCTACTGACACGTCTTCCGAGGAGGAAGCAGAGTCTGGGGATGAGGGGAATGACCCACCAATTTCCGGGGGCGAGGTCACTGAGGCAGTTAAACAACTCCTTGGTGGCAGAGCCCCTGGTGTTGATGAGGTCCGCCCCGAGTTCCTGAAGGCTCTGGACGTTGTAGGGCTGTCCTGGTTGACACGCCTCTGCAATGTTGTGTGGAGATCAGGGGCAGTACCTGTGGACTGGCAGACCGGGGTGGTGGTCCCCATCTTTAAGAAGGGGGACCGGAGGGTGTGTTCCAACTACAGGGGGATCACACTCCTCAGCCTCCCTGGGAAAGTCTATGCCAGGGTGCTGGAAAGGAGAGTTCGTCCGCTAGTCGAACCTCGGATACAGGAGGAACAATGCGGTTTTCGTCCTGGTCGCGGAACACTGGACCAGCTCTTTATCCTCTCCAGGATACTTGAGGGTGCATGGGAGTTTGCCCAACCAGTCTACATGTGTTTTGTGGACTTGGAGAAGGCATTCGACCGTGTCCCTCGGGGTGTCCTGTGGGAGGTGTTGCGGGAGTATGGGGTGTCTGGCCCATTGCTACGGGCCATTCGATCCCTATACGACCGTTGCAAGAGCTTGGTTCGCATTGCCAGCAATAAGTCGGACTCGTTCCCGGTGGGTGATGGGCTCCGCCAGGGCTGCCCTTTGTCTCCGGTTCTGTTCATAATTTTTATGGACAGGATTTCTAGGCGCAGCCAAGTGGCGGAGGGCTTTCGCTTTGGTGGCCTCAGAATCTCATCTCTGATTTTTGCAGATGATGTGGTTCTGTTGGCTCCATCGGGTGAGGGCCTCCAGCTCGCACTGGAACGGTTCGCAGCCGAGTGTGAAGCAGCGGGAATGAGGATCAGCACCTCCAAATCTGAGGCCATGGTTCTCAGCCGGAAAAGGGTGGAGTGCCCACTCCGGGTCGGGGATGAGTTCCTGCCCCAAGTGGAGGAGTTCAAGTATCTCGGGGTCTTGTTCGCGAGTGATGGGAGAAGGGAGCCGGAGATCGACAGACGGATTGGGGCTGCGGCTGCAGTAATGCGGACGCTGCACCGGTCCGTCGTGGTGAAGAGGGAGCTGAGTGTAAAAGCGAAGCTCTCAATTTACCGGTCGATCTACGTCCCTACCCTCACCTATGGCCACGAGCTGTGGGTAGTGACCGAAAGAACGAGATCGCGGATACAAGCGGCAGAAATGAGCTTCCTCCGAAGGGTGGCTGGCCTCTCCCTTAGAGATAGGGTGAGAAGTTCGGCCATCCGGGAGGGGCTCAGAGTAGAGCAGCTGCTGCTCCACATTGAAAGGAGCCAGCTGAGGTGGTTCGGGCATCTGACAAGGATGCCCCCTGGGCGCCTCCTGGGTCAGGTGTTCCAGGCATGTCCCACCGGGAGGAGGCCCCGGGGCAGACCCAGGACACGCTGGAGAGATTATATCTCTCGGCTGGCCTGGGAACGCCTTGGTGTTCCCCCGGATAAGCTGGAGGAGGTGGCTGGGGAGAGGGAGGTCTGGGCCTCTTTGCTTAGGCTGCTGCCCCCGCGACCCGGCCTCGGATAAAGCGGATGAAGATGGATGGATGGATGGATGGATGTTTGGAACAACTCTGCTCATTAAACTGTGTTAGCATGTTAGCAATTCTACTGCATGGAAAAGCAGCTCTGAGTGATTATTCAGATTTTCCTTTCAGTTATGATTTTAGTATTACTGTAGTATTATGGTGGTAGTATTGTAGTTATTGCAGCCCAGTAAACTGAGTGTGTTAACTGAAACAGTCAAATGTAGTTGGACGTCTGCAGAGATGCTCTTTATTTCAGGCGACGTTCAGGATACAAATGTTGAAGGACTGACTTACACTGTCTTTGTGTCTTTGTTTAGAAGCAGAGCGACACAGATAGATCCAGTTCTCAACCCTGTCATCACTGTGGTGGTGGGAAAGACTTTCATTGTGACCTCTGTGGAAAAACTTTCAGTCGGCAAAAGACCCTAAAAGTACATCAACGTAGACACACTAGAGACAAACTGAAATACTGCAAAGAATGTGGGAGAAGCTTCACCACACCAAGTGAGTTAAAACAACATGAACTGATTCACAGTGGGGTTAAAAAGCACTTCTGTGATCAGTGTGGGTCATCCTTCACCACTGCAGGTGAGCTTAAAACACACAAACGAGTCCACACAGGAGAGAAACCACACAAGTGCAGACACTGTGAGAGAAGCTTCTCACATTCAAGTACTCGTAACAGGCATGAACGTGCACACATGGAAGGAAACTACAGCTGTGACCAGTGTGACAAGAGCTTCAGGAATCTCAGTTCATACTCTGCACACAAACGATCCCACGTTACTAATAAACTGTTTCGCTGTTACCAATGTGCCCAAACATTCACCTCATTGTCTGCTCTGTGCAAACATCAGCGCCATCACTCAGGGCTGAAATCACTCCCATCACTGGATCACAGTGAATCTGAAGACACAGAAAGATCCTCTGGTTTCTGTGTCAGACTCAAAAAGCTTGAGATCAGGCTCCACAGAGTTCAGATAGAATCATTTAAACTTGTGTTGAACTGAACTGGTTGCTGGGCTGAACTTCTACATAATACAGATCTACATGGGATCTTCTTTTCTGTTGTTTTACTGAGTCAGTTTTTGTCCTTTTTTCTCTGTCCTGGTTTTGCTCGTCTGTAAATGATTGAAACTCAGTCAAATAGTTCATTGTTCTCCAGCAAAACGTTTTGGAAACTCATGTTTAACCTTTAAAACTCTGACATGTTTTAGCACACAAGGCTTCATCGGGGAGTTCACTCATGATTGGACCATGAGAACAAAGGTTTTTAGTTCTTTCAAAGAGAGTCTTGGAGATGTTTGATGTTTCTGTTTTTCTGAAACCACCTGAAAGAAAAACTATTTTTCTTGCTTTATGTAGTGTGGAAGTTTTTAATGTTTCTTCATCTGTGATGTTCTTGAATGTGTTCACGTGAAGATGGTACAAATAAACTGTCCTTTCAGCTTTAGCTCCTAATTTATTCATTATTTATGGATGTAGCACAGCAGCCGTCTCTTGATTAACACATGGAGGGCTCGGGATCTGATGGTGTCGTCTCCCTAATTTGCCCACTCAGTAAATCTCACTCATGGCCAAGAAATTGAAATAAACCTTGTTTCCCTGCTGGATAGTGATCCACTGTAACTCTGCTCCTCCTTCCTGTTTAGGATTTCTGTGGCTGAAGTAAAATTCCCTCCATCCATCACTTATCCCAGCTAACCCAAAGTGAAATAAAGTTTTGCTCGTCTTAAAAAAGCATTACAATAATGGGCATTACCAATGCAAACTGAATGATACAGAAGATGAAAGAAGAGACTTTGATCAGTTAATAAAGCTCATGATCTGGATTCATTGTGGCTGCTACACAGATACTTCTGGGTCACTTCTCTCAGTTAGGAACCTTCCTCACCAAACTGACTGTTGGACCACACCCCTGGTTTCATGAGAAATTGTTTCAGCCATGATTTCTCTTCCTGTATTTCAGAGTAAAGACTGAAGTGACAAATGGAAGCATGTTTAAAAAACACAATGTGAGAGAGACGTTGAGGTCCTTAGAAGTTACCCTGGGTTTTTCTGTCACCCTGCTAGATGTTACACACCTTGTTATTGGACTGATTTCTACTGCTGGACTACTCCTGCGGAGAGTAACAATACTCTTACTAATTAGCTCCCTTTCACACCTTTGGGGATATTTATTTTTGTGTTTGCAGCGCTGTGAGCCAGAACAGCGAGAGAAAAATCTGCAACAGCAACGAGCCGAATGCTTACGTGAATCGCAGCAGCTGCACATGTGCTACGCTGAATTAGAGGATATCTTTGCTCTGGATTTCTATTTCTATATGATTCTTCTTGCATCTAAACAAAGATGATTCAATTTGCTAAATGTTGATGGCTCTTCGTGCTCAGGTGTAAATGAGACGTAATATTTGCTCTTGGTTTGGTTCTCCTGTACAGAACCTTGCAGTACAACAGAAACCTAAAAACATTATTTGTAGTTGTTATTCTTAGTTGTTCTGCTGCCTAAATACCACAGGGTCTGATTATGAAGTTATTGAGCTGCACATACTTTACGACCTGCTTAAGTTCGAGGTCACAGCGTCTGTAGAGCAGCTGGAACATAATGAAGTCTACAAGGTTAAAGTTTTCTCTTCAGTTATTGTTCTTTCTGCTGCTTGGTTTGATGGATCTGAGAGCTTTTGTTTTTATTATTGTTATTATAATTATCATTAATATTTTACTCTCTAGAAGCTTTAAAATAGTGTTTGTGTTTGAAAAAATTGATTTAAGAATTGAACAGAAATATCTGTCCTTCTGAAAATCGCCCAAAGGCACGGAGACAAAGTCAAAGGATGCAACCTGTAACTTTCTCTTCCTTCATGTCAGGACCATCATCCATGATTTATATAAAATGCATATAGCAACAGTAGCACTTTAGTTTGGACTTTATGATTTCTGTAACTGGAAAATATTATTTTGTTTAAAGACAGAAGAGACCGCATAGTTGCAACATCAAAGGGAAATATTAATTAATTAGCATCAAGTATATTTGTTTCTTAAGCGTTTGCACTATAACTTAAGTAGGATTATAACTTTTAAGGAAGGAAAGATTTCAGATATTTAGTTCACTGTTTCAGTTATTTTATATGAAATTAAAACATTTACGTTGGTCAAATATGATGCTCTAAATCAAATAAAAGTTTGAAAATAAATGATGTATTTTTAAATGCTGCAACAAATGTTCACAAAAAGTAACTATAATTAAAACCAGTTAAACAAAATCAAATGTTTGAATCATGCTTAACCAAATGCCAGGCTGGAGAGCTGAACCTAAAGTATACGTAGAAAGATTTCAACATGTGAGCAGTTTTTAATGTTTTTATCGCATATAAATGTCACAGCAGTGGGTCCTGGCCCAATGCTTTGTGTTTTTGCTTTTCTTTGACTCTTGTTTTTCTTGGTTTTTGTTCTTCTTATTTATCAGGCTCTCAGTAATCTTAGTTCTCCCTCCCTCAGTGTTCATTTCAGCCTGTGTTTAGTTTCTGTTCCCGTGTCCCACGTTTCATCGTTTCATGTCGAGTCAGCCCTGTCTCTCTGTTTCCTGTGTCTCCCCAGTCAGCCCCGCCTCCCTCGGGCACTCATGTGTGATACAGAGTAATAAACCTGACTACATTTGCTACACTCTCTTTATTACCTGTTACTTTAAAACTCATACACTAATTATGTCTGCCCATCTCTCTAATGTGAAGGTCAAAGGTCAACATCCCAGTGACATAAGAATAATCCCAAAGGGGCAAAGGCAGCGGTTAATTTAGCACATTTAGCATTAAGGGTACAGCAAGGATATACTTTTACTTATTGTGGCAGGGGTGTGGTCTCTGGCCTGCTGCAGTGGAGGCTGGTGGCGGGACGTTGGACGGCACAGGTGAGGGTGATGGAGCTCATGACTCTCCCCTTTATAGTGACGGAGGAGACTGGCGTGGGGGAAGCGTGTAGTGGAGGAAGCCGAGGAGAGAGCTGGTTTCTGGCTACAAAGACGGCGTCAAACCAGAAAAGATTGCTCGTGGTCAAATAATGTGTGAATCACCTGTGAATCAAACTGTGTGTGGCTCAGTTCATGTCACAGTGTTGTTTAGTATATCTTCACTTGTCTCACTCTCCTTCTGTTCTGTCCATCAGGACGATCCTCAGCGCTTACACAGATCCTCCATCGATGTTTTGGATCCAATCAGTGATCAGTTCTACGAGGAGTAAGTAAGTAAGTAAGTAAAATTTTATTTATATAGCACATTTCTAGATAGAGATCACAAAGTGCTTTACAAGATATAACAGATTAAAAAGACAAAAATACAAACAAAGTTAGCAAAAGGCAGTTTTAAAAAGATGTGTTTTTAGCTGTTTTTTAAAAGTAATCAATGAATCAGCGGATCGTAAGTCCTGAGGAAGAGAATTCCACAGTCTGGCGGCCACAGTAGCAAAAGCTCTATCACCCCTAGTTTTCAGTCTCGTATACTGAATGACAAGTAGGCCCTGACTACTCGACCTCAGAGACCTACTAGGGGCATAGGGCTGTAAAAGTTCAATGATATATGGTGGTGCTTGTTGTTGAAGAGCCTTGAAAGTTAAAACCAAAATCTTAAACTGGACTCTAAATTCAACAGGAAGCCAATGTAACTGCATGAGCAACGGTGTTATATGTGAAAATTTAGAAGCTTTCGTCAAAAGTCTTGCTGCAGCATTCTGAACGATCTGCAGACGCTCCAAAGAACCTTTATTTAAACAAGTAAACAGGGAATTGCAATAGTCCAGTCGTGAAGAGATAAAAGCATGAATAACAATCTCCAGTTCGGTATAGGATATAATAGAGCTCAATTTAGAAATATTTCTTAAATGATAAAAGCAAGACCGAACAAGAGATTTAACATGACTATCTAACGTAAGAGCAGGATCAAGGATAATCCCTAAGTTCCTGACAGATGGTTTTACAAACGTTGAAAGAGGACCAAGAGCATTTATTATACTGGGTATATGTCTATCTGGGGCACATAAGAGGACTTCGGTTTTACTTTCATTTAGTTGGAGGAAGTTTTCAGCCATCCAGCCTTTAATGGTTTCCAAGCACACATTTAAAAGCCGCAGCTTAGAAGCCTCTTCCGGTTTAAAAGATATATAGAGTTGGATATCGTCCGCATAACAATGGTAACAAATATCCTCAAAAGGGCTCAGAATGTGCTGGAGAGGGAGTAAATAAACTAAAAACAGTAATGGCCCTAGCACAGAGCCTTGTGGCACACCAAAAGACAGGGACGCAGAAGATGATCTATACTTAGAAACTGCCACAGAAGAATATCGTTCAGAGAGATACGAGGAGAACCATTTCAATGCAGTCCCAGAGACACCAACCCAGTGTTTCAGCCTGTTAAGTAAAATATAGTGGTCAACAGTATCAAAGGCCGACGTAAGATCCAACATTAAGAGAACAGAACATTTACCTGCATCGCTTTGTAACAAAATGTCATTAGAAACTCTAAGAAGGGCTGTTTCAGTGGAATGAACTTTACGAAAGCCAGATTGAAATTTGTCGAAAATACTATAATTATCTAAAACTGCTGTAAGCTGCTTAGCCACGATCTTCTCTAGAATCTTAGCAATTAACGGAATTTTTGAGATCGGTCTATAATTGCTAGGGAGAGATGGGTCCAGCATAGGCTTTTTTAACAAGGGATGTATAACAGCAGTTTTAAAATAGGCAGGGACTATGCCCGAGGCCAAGGAGGTATTAATTATAGTAAGAATACAGGGACCAGTAGAGTAAAAGACATTTTTAAATAATGATGCAGGTAAAAAATCAAGAGAGCAAGAGGATAATTTTGTTGCACTAACTATTTTTCCCAGCTCTGGTAGTGAGACAGGTGAAAAACCTTCTAAAACAACAGGCCGAGCTGGCGTGGGAACAGACAGCGCAGACGCTGAAAAAGACAGGTTTTTCCTTATGTTGCTAATTTTTTCTAAAAAGAAAGCAAGAAAAGTTTCACAATCTTCAACAGAAGAAATAATAGCAGCAGGTGGAGCAGGAGTAATAATATTAGTAATAGTATCAAATAAAACTTTAGGATTACCTCTGCTCCTTGCAACCAACTGAGAAAAGTAAGCAGCCCTCGCAACTCTAATAGCATTGTTAAAGGAGGCTAAAAGATCCTTTAAATAGAGGAGATGAACATTTAAGTGAGTTTTCCTCCATAACCGCTCAGTTTTACGACAATTACGTTTTATAAGACGAATGTTGTCATTTAACCAGGGTACAGACTTGGAAACAGGCACAGGTCTCATTTTAATCGGACAGATTTCATCTAAGATCGAAAGACAATGATAATTGAATAGATCTATAGAAAAATCAACATCGTTTTGTGGGGATAATGTTAAATTAAAAACATCAGAGAACTTCTGTGCTGTGGAGGAGTCTAAAGTGCGGGAAATAACTGTCCGATGAACAGGAGACATAGGCTCATAAAAAGACATATTAAAAAAGACACAATAATGGTCAGAAATAAAAATGTCCTTAGAACAGATATAATCAATATTCAGACCCAAAGAAAAAACAAGGTCCAGTGTATGGCCTTTGTTATGTGTGGGGCCAGATACATGTTGGATAAAATGAAAAGAGTCCATGATACTGGTAAAACTCCTAGCAAAGCGGTCGGACTCATCATCAATATGTATATTAAAATCTCCCACAAGAAGCAATTTAGACAACCTCATAGTAGAGGACAGAAAATCACTAAACTCGGCTAAAAACGAGCTGTTTGGGCCAGGAGGGCGATAGACCAACGCACAGTAAAAAGGATCCTTCTTTCCAATTTTGATGAGCTGCAGTTCAAAAGACAGAAAGTGTCCAACTTTCACTGAACGGCAGTTAAAACGGCTCCGATATGCCACCGCGAGGCCTCCTCCACGACCAGATCCTCGAGGCTGGCTAATGACAGAGAAGCCATTTGGGCACATTTCAATAGTAGACGAATAATCCGACCCCCGTTGCCAGGTCTCAGTCAAAAACAGGAAGTCCAGATTTTTAGAAACAATAAAATCGTTAAGCACAAACGATTTATTCGTCAAAGATCGGGCATTAAAGAGCGCCATAGACAGCGGTGTGAAAACATTGTTGTTGGAAGAAGCTAGAGTTTCTCGAATTAAAGGGCGTAAATTCTCGGGATCAGACCCTTCACGTTCATATATTCCACTCACCGAGGGGATGAAAAGCCAGTCGGCAGGAGAGTCTGGATGAACCCTTCTGAGATAACACGGCCTTGGAAAGCCGGGCCTCCTATATCCAAGTAGGGCCTTGGGAGACAGATTCCTCTCCATATAGCTGTCATGTGCGTAGGCAACGGAAAACGCCCGACATCGCTTTCCAATTCGTCCCCGCCGCCAGAGGAGCCTAAGCTTCACCTGGATGCCCGATCTCTTTCCTCTTCTTCTCCGTAGTCTACGGGGAACGCTGAAAGCGCTGGCCGAAGATCCAGTCACAGGCAGAGGGTGGAAGGTACCAAAGGAGTGCGGAGAAAAGTGTGGAGAATGGAAAGTCCCACAAAAGGAAGGAGAAAAAACATCTTTGGCCGTCATTGACGAACGGATGGATAACAGCGTCAGACGATCGTAGACCAAGGTAGCCAGTACATCATTAAAACAGTTAAAAAACAGCAGAGTAGAAAGAAAAAACACGACAATAGAGCGAGACCAACTACACCCGGCAGCGGCGAAGCCAAACACAGGCGCCATCATGCCGGAAGGAGGCCTGGATGTTCACCAGCGCTCGCTACACCTCCATCTACCAGAAGGTGAGTGTACTCCTTTGTACTCAGATTAACATTTTATTTCTTAAAATACATTTTCATATATGAGCTTTCTATTATTTCATGGGCCATTTAATCAATATTAAAATTACAAGCATATCAACAAAGGTGAAGCTGGTTTTTTCCACTTGCTGTCACACAGTCATGGAGGAATACAATAAATACATAATCAGTCATAGATCCTGAACAATGACATTAAAAGAAAGTCTGTGGCTCTAAAAACTAAACAGTATAAAGACATGCTCCAAGCTGCTGTTTCTCTCCTACTCCTCTAGGTTTTCCACTGTCGGCCATCCAGCGATGCTGGAGGGCTACCTGGCCAATGCTGGCCTACACAAAGAGGTCCCGGCTCGGAGGAGCTGAAGAAGATCCTTGCCTTCCTCGTCAGTTTCCTCTTCAGTTCCTATCCCAACAAAACCTTCTTGCACCTATTAGCTCCAAAGAGGCTATGGTGCCCGTGGAGGTCTGGACCTGAGGCCTGTGCTCATCACGTGGATAGAAAACACTCTGACACCATTCTGGAGGTCTGATGGGACTCTGACCAAAACACAGATGAAATAAAACTTGTGGCTGGAGCTTTTAAAATGACTTTTTCACCTCATAGATTAATGCTCATGATTGCATGTTAGCGAGACAGCATCTCCCCAAGGTGAAACTCTCAGGAGACATTTACTCTTAAACTGTAATCTGGTTGAGACTACTTGAGGAGATCTTAGTAGCGAGTATGTGGATTTAGTCTCTTCACCAACAGCAGACAGACCCATGCCAAGAAAGCAGACATGTTCTCAAAGAAAGCCGAGAGCAGAGATTGGAAAAAGCTAAAAAGAAAAAGCTGCAGCTTCAGACGACTATCTGCCTGTAAGGCTGAAAAAGTCCAGTTACGCTCTATTTTGGAAAAGCTCCCAGTTTTGGTAACCTGGACTTTTATTTCCCCTCTTCTGCTACAGATGTTGACTGTGACCTCAGAGGCCAACTGGACCACACAGCTGCAGCAGGAGTGAGGGAGAGGAGTCTTCATCCAGCTTCAAAGAAAACATCCAGGTAAAGTGACGTGGATCAGCGGATAAAGCCGTCTCCACTTTCAAAGGAGATCCTCTGAGAGAGAGACTCTCTGAGCCATTTTAGCCTCAAATTATAGGACTTTATAGTACAGCAACACTTTTAAAGGACAAAAATAAGATAAACTGTGACTGTAATACAAACAAAGTATTGCATGTGTTTTTAAAAGTGTTCCTCCGATGGGCAGGATATCACTATTAGACTGTCCCACCAGCCAACTTCAACAAGAGACCACAGCAGCATTCAGTGATCAGCACAGATGTTCCTCTAACACTCAGCATCTGATCCCTGTTGGTCTGTGTGCTTCTGCTTTTGCTCAGTTAGAAACCCTGCAGCAACCCGACCCAAAACTGTGTCTTCTTGTTGGCCTCAACGTTGAAGTGTCAAACGTCCAACATCTGGAAAGGAAACCACGCCAGTGTACTGTGATGTTTCACCAACATGTGGCAGACGCTGGTCCTGCCTTTCATGCTGACATCAGCAGAGAGCCCCGCCTACCTCAAAGCCTCCCCTGTCATGTATTGATCAGGATGATTATGAAGATGAGCGAGTGCAAATAAGACTGTAAAAGTCCACGAGCAGAATGTTTGGATGCTTTCTAATGATTCATGAATATCATGAGAGTGTTTGTGTGTTTTGTCTTTTCTTTGCTGACGTTTGTTACTAACAAAGACAATTTACGCTCTGTGTGTGTTTTCATCCTTACCAGCCGCACTCTAACTGCAATGAAGGAAACAAACTGTAGAAATGGTCGACTCAGTGACTTCATAAAATATTGAAGTGGTTCAGGTAGAGCCAGTTTTTAAATGACCATGAACACTGAGCGTATTGTATCTGTACAGCATGTTTTTCTATTAGACAGATTTGTAACAGAGGCCTTTCTCTCAGTAAGTTTGAAATCCTTTTCTGATTTATTTTGTAATCTCTGATCTTTGTGTATCCTGCTCAGTTTGCATGCTGCCTGTAGGAGTTTCTGTCTTTGTATTTGAAGATAATTCATTGAATATACTCAGCTGCTTCCCTTTGGTGCCTCACACATCACTGAAGTTTTTCAGTGTCCAGTTATTTGTTTTTAATAGCTGTTTGAATTCTCTGTATGTTTGACCCTGTAGACTGTTTAATGGACTGCTCGTCTTCCTGTTTGTAACCACTGCCTGTTTAGGACTAAAGATTTGGATTTTTGACTTTAACACAGCCTCTGCGTGTCGTCCCTTTGTGTCCTCGTCCTCTGTGAATGTGTCACAGATGTTTCCATGATAATAACACAGCTTTCCCACAGTGGCTTGCAGCAGCATTTATTCACAGCACATTTGAGAAAGGTTCAGATTAACTCGATGAGTTTATATTCAGAATGATTCTGACAGTGGGCCACTGTGAATTGTGATCTTTCATCAGGTCAATGTTTAAGTTCAGTATTTCAAAGCAGGAGCTATGAACAGTCATCATGTTGGCATTATTGATTGCAGTTATGTTGATTGCAGTTATTTACATCAGACTTCTTCTCTGAGATAAGAGCAGCATTTGTGGGAAAGATGACAGTATTTCCAGGCTGGATGCTGTTTGCAGGGAGAACTGAATGAAAGTCTCCTGCACCTCAGCGCTGAGGTCCACACCTGTGAACACAGATGAGGTCAATCTGCTGCAGCACGTAGAGCTTTACTGATCAGCAGGTTCAAAGGATTCAGCAGAGCGTAGAGTCAGAGCTAAATGCCACATCACCATAGAGTTTGTTAACAACAGCTTTCTTTGCCCTTTGTCTCGATGGACTGAATCAGGGATACTCGTCATACTTCACCTCAACCACGTCACTGAGAGACCCCAGCCTGACACAGCAGCAGAGATGATGAAAGCAGAAACAGCAAACAGATGCTTCAGTTGTGTTTCTCTCTGTGTGTGCGCTCACGCCCACTTGTGTGTGTGAACTTTCCACGTACCTCAGCTTGTTTCTCCAACATGAGCCATCAGGGCTGAAAAACATCACTAACACATGAATTCTTTCTCTTTTTGTTATCACCTGTGATCATGTGTCTCATGTTTCTGTCATTCACCAGTTCTTGTATAGTTACGTGTAACTAGACTTCTGTGGGACGTAAATGATTGTTTTGTATGCAGATCTGTACAAAGGATGTAAACACTTGATTACAAAGGAGATCTCAGCTGTGTTGTTGTGGATGGACTTCAACGTATTTGTTAAAAAAGAGAATAAAGCAAAGTGTTTTAGCTGTTTGGGAGTTTTTGTTTGATTCCATTCAGTTTTATTTCTATGGAGTCAAATAATAAGAAAGGCTCTAGAACAGCCCTGAGTTTGTCCAGGTGACACTCCTCTGAAAACAAAGACAAAGAGGAAGAAGGGGATTCGTTTTCAAGTCTTGTTTCTTTCAAAATAAAAGCTGAAATGTTTTGGAAGCATGATAATATTTCAGCCAGGATGCCGTCTCCAAGGAGACCTGCACCTCAGCGCTGAGCTCCACATCACGCCCTGTGAAAGCACAGATATAAATCTGCTGCAGTGAGAAGAACTTTACCCAACACAAGTGTAGAAGTAGACATTTGACTTTACCTACAACCTGTTAACAACAAAGCTTTCATTGCCTCTGTTGTTGATGTCATGTAGGACTAATCATACTTCACATCAGCCATGCACACGTCAGAGGATCTCCAGGCTTTCAGTAATAAAGCCAAGCAGATGATGTGAACATAGCAATAGTAAAACATGCATCATAATCAGCTGTATGTGTCGACTATGTGGCACCTCAGTCTTGTTGGCATGAAGAAAAGTTGTGTAACATGTAGCATAAGGGCTGCAAAGACATCATGTAGACAGCAGTCGTCTGTTAGTCGTAACGTATCTCCTGTTAAAGAGTTAAATGTGCGTTCTCCATCTCTGTCCTCTCACAGCTCGCCGTACACCAACTCCAGCTGTGGTAACCATGGCTGTGCCCATCAACACGCTGAAGCTGAGACGCCACCCGTCACTATGGCGACTCCAATAGGGTTACCTGTCAGCTGTGGACGCATGAAAGGAAAACAGCAGAAACACAGACATGTTTACTGGAACATTTCCTATTGACAGCTTTATGGAAAAGTGGGTTTAAACACTTTTCTGTGTTTGATTTTGTTTATTTATGGATTTATTGTGAAAGGAATTTCAAAGGTTTAATTTGACCTTTCCCCTGTTTTTCATACAGACTGGAGACGAATGGATGGTGCTTTCTTTCTTTGTCTAAAGATAATGAATAAAACTCTACAGACATCTTAAACCACCCTCCTTTCTATATATTTTGTTATATAAATGGAAAGTATATAAGACACAAACTGAGCTTATATGATACTAAGGACCCTGGAGGTCAGTCCACCTTTATAATTCAGCACAGCCTGGAGTCTCTTAGTCGAGCTCGTTTGTGTTTTCTGTGAGGAAGTTTTCAGCAGCAGCTCTTTTCTTGGATGTTGGTTCCCTTTGTTTCCATCCTCTGTTAAGATGTTTCAGTAATGTTGAGGTCTGGGGAGGCCAATCCATGGCTGACGTCCTGTGATGCTGCATTAGCAGTTTGTTCATAGTGAAAAATGAAGCCACTGCCAATCAGACATTTGCACAGTGGATCAACTTCTGATGGTACTGTCCTGAATTCCACACCTATAATATGTTTGCACATCCTGATGAATATGTGCAGCTGATTTTCAGTCCAGTTCCTGTGTGACAGACGCCAGTCTTTCTGCCTGTGTCCTTCCTTAACAATAGAGCCATCCTTCCACTGAGACTGTTTCTGATGAGGCTTCACTGAGCAGTAGATGGATCCCTCAGCTCATCTAATCGTCCTATTTCTAACACATGACTGTCAGAAACTGTTAATCTGCTGCAGCTCTTTAACTCCTCCACTTCTTTTTTTGTAATCTCTTAGTTTCCTCATCTTTTAAGGTGGCACTGCACACCAGATCCAAAGTCAACATGCTGTTATATAATCAAATCACTTTTTTATTGTCACATCACATGTGCAGGCACACTGGCACAGCACATGCGAGTGAAATTCTTGTGTGCGAGCCCCACAAGCAACAGAGATGTGCAAACACAACAACACAAACGAGCAAAATACAAGAATGGCCAACCTGAAACTAATAAATATATGTACAATATATAATAGTGTATGCATTTCTGGATGTGTATACTAAATATTATCCTATGTGTGTGTGTGTGTGTGTGTGTGTGTATACACATTTTTACAAATTAAATAGTAAAAAAATAATATATAAATATATAAATATATAAAATATACAGAGTTGAATATGTGCAAAACAAGTGGCATTTATATACAGTGTGGAGTGCATAATGTTAAAGTTCCAGTAGTGAAGCTGAGGTGTCTATGACGTGTTCAGCAGTCTGATGGCCTGGTGGAAGAAGCTGTCTCTCAGTCTGCTGGTACGGGACCGGATGCTGCAGAACCTCCTTCCTGATGGAAGCAGTCTGAACAGTTTATGGCTGGGGTGACTGGAGTCCTTGATGATCCTCCCCGCTTTCCTCAGGCAGCGCTTCCTGTAGATGTCTTGGAGGGAGGGAAGCTCACCTCCAATTATCCGTTCAGAGCACCGCACTACTCGCTGGAGAGCTTTGCAGTTGTAGGCGGTGCTGTTGCCATACCAGGTGGTGATGCATCCAGTGAGGATGCTCTCAATGGCACAGTGATAGAAGGTCCTGAGGATGCGGGGGCTCATGCCGAATCTTTTCAGTCTCCTGAGAAAGAAGAGGCGCTGCTGCGCCTTCTTCACTGTTTTGTTTGTGTGTACTGACCATGTAAGATCCTCAGCCAGATGTACACCAAGGAACCGGAAGCTGCTCACTCTCTCCACAGCAGCGCCGTTGATGGTGATGGGGGTGTGTACTTCTCTGCACCTCCGGAAGTCCACTATCAACTCCTTTGTCTTTGCAACGTTGAGGGTGAGATGGTTGTCTTGACACCAGTGGGTCAGGGCGCTGACCTCCTCCCTGTAAGCCGTCTCATCACCGTTGGTGATAAGACCCACCACTGTAGTGTCGTCCGCAAACTTCACAATGATGTTGGAGTTGTTAGTGGCCGTGCAGTCGTAGGTGTAGAGTGAGTACAGGAGAGGGCTCAGTACACACCCCTGTGGAGCACCAGTGTTCAGTGTGATGGGGGATGAGGTGATGCTGCCCAGTCTGACCACCTGGCGTCTGTCAGACAGGAAGCTAAGGATCCAGCTGCAGAGGGAGCTGCTCAGTCCTAGATCCTGCAGTTTCCTGTCCAGCTTCGAGGGAACGATGGTATTGAATGCTGAGCTGTAATCTACAAACAGCATTCTCACATACATGTCTCTCTTCTCCAGGTGTGACAGGGCAGTATGTAGTGTCAGGGCTATGGCATCATCAGTGGACCCAGGGACGTGCAGAGAGGTTTAAAGGGGCGGGTGCTCAAAGTTAAAAAGGGGCACATTGAACCATGCTGAATAACAACAACACACATTCATCAAGAATCTAATATGGGAAGGGCAGTGCTGTGTTGATCTGAGACTGTAGACAGTAAAAAGTCCACAGGAGAGATGGTAGCTGATTAAACAAGTGTCATGAGATAATAACTAAATGCAAAGATTGGTGACAGCGCTTGGAACCATAAGGCAACAAAAAACTGTGAGAAATAATTTAGGCTCTGCCTGTGAATCACTCTTTGCTTCTCTTCTTCCTTCCATCCCATCATTTCATATATCACTCTGCACTTGCTGTCTATGTGAGAACAAGGCACAACTTGCTATTGCAATAAACTATAATCTAATTATCCACACCTAACAACTCTTGCACTTAATCTATAATAAAATGATGACAGCAAAATGTTATAGCCCTGCCTTTAGTAGCCTCACACAGCTCCTGCTGTTTCCTCCTCATGTCCTTACCAGGCATGTCTGCACAATGTTATATCATGAGTAATAATTTAAAATAATCCATATACATAAAACACACACATGCACACACAGTGACACTTTAGACCTTCTTCAGAATACTGTATATACTATGGGCATCCTTACATTATTATTTATTACTAGAGCTACAATAATAAAGCAATGAGGAGGGGGAAGTAATAAATATGAAATAATGTATTTATGATGATTCCATTTGTTTCACTATCCACTCTGTGCAGGGCAAAGCTTATTACATCTTTAAACTGTAGAGATACAATCTTTTGTCTTATTTAAAATATAAATCTAATATAATCTGCTTCTTAATGTATGTTCTTTAAAATACAGCTTGTGTTTTTAATATATTATAATTATAATAATTATTATGGGGACATGCATATTAGATCGTTTTTAGTGAAATATAATCCCTCCGGGCAGTGTTTTGTAAATAATGTGTGTTTATCATTTATATGGGAATATAAAGAACTAGTTTTAGCTGTTCTACATAAACAGCATATCCCAAATATCATCAAAACAGAAAATTAGAATAAGAGCTTTCAAATCCAATTTATCGGCACAATTATTTCAATTTACTTAAATGTGCTCCGAGGGCTAACAGGCTGTTTAGATCACAGGGACATGTTACATAATGAAGTAATGAATGTCATTTCTAACTGTTTGATTTTATAAAGTATGTTTGATAAATGTGGGACAAGGACAAGCATGTAATAGGATTAGTGGGGATACATTCATGGAGGAGAGGAGAAGTCCTAAAGCTAGCTAATGAAAGGACAGCAAACTAACACAGAGGAAGAGGTCAAGGCAGAACAACAAAGATTTCTTTGCAGGGTGAGATGAGGAAGGGAGGAGAGTAACCACTGTGATCACCCAGAAGAGAATGACTCAGGTCTGTGTCCAGTCTCCCCAAATCAGCATGACACAGCAAACTAAGCTACATAAATCTCTGAATTACCAGCTGAGCCACTAATCCAGGCGGTATGACACTCGCCAAACTGCTAGTTCTGTGATATTTTACCACCGAGCATAAAAGTGCTTACAGGAAAGGCCAGGAAAGAATAAGCCATGAATACAGAGTTTAAATCATAAGAATATTTTATAACGTTTAACATTACGCAGAAGCATTTCATATTCATGAAACGCTTTCAATTAAAAGAAAACATCGAAACAGGTAATAAGGACACACCCAACATGCTCAACACCCACTTTAGTACTTCCTACTCAGCAGTTTCAATTACTGGTTAAAGCAAATGTGTTAGAAACTTAAAGCACGTAAAGAATCTGCTCAAGTCAAACAAGACATCAGACACACATCACCAAGAAGGCAAGTTTAAAGCAGTCCTACAGAAAGGTTTCAAAACTCACTCCCACAGCTTGATTCCAAGGATGTTAGATTCCTATCGGGCCTTTTCTACTGTTAATGTTTAAGCTAAATGACAACTTTGTTTGTCCACTGTCAGCATTCGAAACAACTTCTACAGGGTTTAATGGAGCACACAGATTTGACTTTTTACAAAAGCACTCAATGAGCTGTAGTAATGAAGAATTGTATCACAGTACGTTTTGTCATATCCTGTCTAAGATGTTTTTTCTTGCATGAGCCTAAGCACTCATTTATACTCGTATCCAATACAACTGATTTCGGTTTTATGCTTCCTAAAACCCTTAAAATTCCTTGTCAACGTCTTTTAGTTTAACCAATCCTAAAGAAAATCAAGCTTTGCTGCTCTACTCTATTTCCCGTTCCCTGCAACATGTGTGTGGATGCTGAATGAGACGGGTGGAGGGATGAGCGCTACATGGTTGTGTTTGAGCAGGAGGGCCGGATGATGAATGGGCTTTTATAGACATGCTGTTCGTTTACGGAGGCTTGTAGGCGATGATCTCTTTAGTGTAATATGAAAAGGAAACAGACACATCGTGATATCACAAACACAATCCTACATTTGTGCCAACCTAATAAAATAATATGCAGTACTGTGTGAAACTCATCAAGTGGCCTGAACTAAAAGTTCTCCAGCAAGTTCAGTAGCATTGCTACTTGAGATCGTTCATGTTGCAGCCAAGAACTTCACTGATGACTGCTGCCATGGTGTAAATCAGCTGGTTGGTTCCAGCGATGGTCACACTAGGGACTGTCCACTGCAGTAAAAACTCTGCATTATCACTCCGTTACCTGCTGCAAGCACTGCCACAGTCTGATTTTCTTTCATCACTACCTGAATTGTTTGACTAAAAGGAAAAAGAAATGGCAGATGTCCTTCTCTACAGGGGAGAACTGTTGGCAAACTGTTCACCACCCCCCAACCGCCCTGTCTGTCATCACTCCACTAGCATTGCTGTTTGTAATTATATTCACTCCACTTTTACACACCTGTACATAATATCCTAAAAGCCACAAATCAACTAGAACCCTGCTCTGTTTGGTAATGAACTGTGATAAAACAAATATCCCCTGCCTATGAAAAACCATAGGCTTCCCAAGGGAGTCATGAGTTCATAATGTTCATGTTCATAAACACTGAAAGCTGACATGGAGTAGGTCCCAGGCCCTGAACTCCATAAGCAAGAAAATGGATTGATGTATAAATACACACACACACATATATTAGGGGTGCAACGACAAACAAAATTCACGGTTCGGTTCAGTTCGATACTTTGGTGTCAGGTTCGATATTTTTTCGATACAAAAAAAATGTTCATGCCTTTTTAATTTGTCAGTTATTAAAATTATAAATATATATTTTAACTCAAACGTACAGTTTTTAAATTTAATGTTGCTGAAACAACAAAGTAATAAAAAATAAATAAATCTATCTGATGGAGGAATCGCTCATCTTTGGAAAAGAGAGTTTATTACAGAGAAATGGCTCTTTCAAAATAAAAGCTCTACTATACGCTTCTTCTGGGCTATATTCTCAGCAGCATATTAAACATATCAGGTCCCCATAAGGAGAATCCTGTGCTAACAGCTGTCTAAATGACTCGGGTAAAGTTTGTAGCATGGTGCTTGTTGTTTTGTCTGCTTCCACTTGTCTTTGCACCAGGATGATGTCGGAGTAAATGTGCAGTCATATTCGTTGTGTTCCCACTAGTGCTGTCAGCGTTAATCTGAAATGACCTTAACGCCACAACACGGCAAATCTCCGTTAACGAGCGACCGCGGATCGCCCCGTGCGTGGGGCTAGACGGCCAACACGTTAACGAGCTAACTGCGCTAACACACTAGTTCCCACCCATGTAATTGAGCATTGCGTGGCACATCCAACATACTGTTTTACTTTAGTCCATGACTCGCTTACCTTCAGGGTCATACGTCACATGAAAACCAAAATAATTCCAAACACCAGATCTGAATGAGGGTGGGGGAGGTTCAGTTTGCCATGTTGCAACGAGCTTAGCTTCTGTCTTGCTAGCTTGCCCTGCGCTCAGTGGATCTGTGCTCGACAGTGCAGCCTAGGCGGAGTAGTCGAACGCAGATCCACTGAGCGCTCAACACAGACAGCATCGTCAGAAGGAAAGTTGATGAAATAAATTAAAAATATTGTATTGTTCGATACATATGTGTACTGAACCGAAAGCACTGTATCGAACGGTTCAATATCGATACGAGTATCGTTGCACCCCTAATATATGTGTATATATATATATATATATATATGTGTGTGTGTGTGTTTCTGTGGTTCAGCATTATGATGCTGAACCACATCATAATGAATAAATGGATAAATTTCCAAAATCCCGGAGCAATGCAAATTAGCCGGTGAGAGGTAAGGAGCTCTGTCATTGGTTAGACAGTCTTAGCTTTGCACCTATACCAAAGGCCATTCAGCCTCTGTGTTTACACTCTGCCTACACAGATGTTGGACATGAGACGACACAGGAAAAGGATTTTTGATGTGAGGTTTTTATTGAGATTTTATTTCTTTTTTTTCTGATTTGAAGTATTTATTAATGGAATAATTATTTATTTTCAAATACTGATTTATAAATTTTTTTATTTTCAATTAAATTACTAGATAATAAATTACTTTTGTATTGAATAAATAAAATAACTTAAAAATGAATTTGTAAATTAATATTTTATCGCACAATTCATTGTTTAAGCAAAGAACTTTTTATTTCGATGCGCTGGATCTTCTGGTCCTCTGCACATAAGTGGATTTCCATTTAGACTTTATATAGACAACAACTCAAAGTGCTTTACAACAAGTCACATTCACCCATACGATCATCTAGTGCTGTACTTTAAACACTTTAAACACAAACACAGATACTGTGGGGAGAGGCCACAGAGGCACAGGGAGAAAACTCACACAGAAATCCAACAATTAAAGAGGAACCTTCTCGATGTAACACTACCATCCTGCAAGATGACCTGGTCCTGGGCCATCTTAATAAGCATGCTGTGCACAGTAGTTTCATATTCCTGCCAGAACAAACACCAGACAGTTTGTACACAAGGCTCAGATTCTCGCTTTGCCAGATACAGACAATAGTTTAAGATCCTAATGTCTCTGCACAGCTCTGTATGTACTGAAATATCCAACCTCAGATATTTCCTGCTCACTCTCTGCACCGCCTTAGACAACAAGTAGTTCATGCTATACATAGCATTGACTTTTCATTCCAGCCATGTGCACTCATCAGGGCATCAGTGCTGCCGTAGTAACCACACTAACACTTCCTTGCACCTGTTGAAATGGCCTCAGTCTGATCGTGCCCTGAACAAACTCACCTTTAACATCCCACACACGGACTAAAGATGTGCGTGTCAATAACACGTGACAGGAGAACATGCTGGTTGTCTGTCATGGGGCTGAATTAGAAACAGAGCAGGAACTACAGTTTGTCAGATTAAGACTGATCAGGTCCAACATCCGCTCCCAGCACTGATTTACACGTTTGGTGTCACATTGAAGGAAACGCCTACTGGCACAACCTGCATGTGTTAAACTGCTCCTGCGTGTAAACAGCGTGTCACTTACGGCTTTTTGCATCACAAGGACGCGCACTGGCGTCTCAGGGTGACTCAGATGTTTGCTGAATGAGGTGTAGACCGGACTAGGCGGGACTCATTTCAGCAAAACACGAGCTTTTCCACCCACCAGTGTTTATCTGTGTGCTTATTTTAAAGAATTATTCCATCGTTATCAAATACGAAGCATTACACGCACGTCGAGCCGTTTCTGCTGAGTCAGACACCAGTGCTCCCGTGTGCTGATTCTCGGGTCCATCTTAAACTGGTGTGTTTGCGAATGAACTTCGGTAAAACGTTACAACGTTACCGGGCGCGCAGAGGGTCTCGGAGGCGTGTCGTACCTGTCGGGTGGTCGCGGGCTCCTCGTTCCCAGTGGGTGAAGGTGTTTCTCCTTCAAGCGATGCTGGGGTGACCGGAGAAGAAGCCATGTCCCCCCGACATCACCTCTCACTAAGCGCCGCTCCTACTGTGACTTTCCTCGGTGTCCTCCAGCGTGCAATACGCTGCCTGGCGCAGTTTGCACGGACGGTGGACCGGTTGCGTCGCTCGTCTCCTGTGCGATCAAAGTGAGTCTTCGGCTGCACAGTGCAGCCACTGTCCCTCCTCCGGCCGGCGGACTAGTCCAGGCGAGGCGGATGACGTTGTCCCGGGTCTCGCTCGCTCTCGCACATGCAGGACTTGGCCCAGTCTGTCTTCTTCTGCCTCACTCTGCGCTCTGCTTTTCACTTCATGTCTTTTTGTTTTGTAAGGTGGCTAACACGATCACTCCTCTTCTGCCTGCAGGACTCTGTGACTGCTCTGTGCTGTGGCAGCACACTCCAGCCTGATAGTTCATTTTACAGCTTTTGGCACTGCGACGCTCTCCTCGGCTCGACAGACACAATCTCACCATGTCGGCACAATATACTGAGTGCAATCCATAACATGATTTTATCTCACTGTAACTTTTAAATCGACCAAATGTTGCGTAAATGACGTGTCACGTGACTTGAGCACATGCACACCCCCTGTCCTCACAGCAGACATTCATCTTAGCCCCCCCCCCCCCCCCCCCCCCCCCCGTGTTTTGAGATCATTGCTGCAACAAAAGGTTGCCACAGATATTTCTACATGAAACGTACTGAATCAGTTGGCACATATTTAACTATGGTTGGATGAGACCTGCACTCTGTTTTAATATAATGTTGTTTTGTTTGAGTGGCTGAAATAAAGCTAATAAAATAAATGAATACTAAAATAAAGCTGAATCACATCACAGGAACGACACAGCCCTGTTCCTCCGGGCTGTCAATCTGTGAATCAGCAAACATGTGTGATTTATTGTCATTCATTTGCTAAACAAACTTACCTCTGAACTTTGACCCTGACAATTCAATTTTATTTATATAGCGCCAAATCACAACAAAAGTCGCCTCAAGGCGCTTCATAGATACAGAGAAAAACCCAACAATCATATGACCCCCTATGAGCAGCACTTTGGCGACAGTGGGAAGGAAAAACTCCCTTTTAACAGGAAGAAACCTCCAGCAGAACCAGGCTCAGGGAGGGGCGGGGCCATCTGCTGTGATTGGTTGGGGTGAGAGAAGAAAAACAGGATAAAGACATGCTGTGGAAGAGAGACAGAGGTTAATAACAGGTATGATTCAATGCAGAGAGGTCTGTTAACACAACAAGGGAGATCCAGGTTTCCCAGCTGACGAGCAGAGGGCAGCGGCTTCCACTCATTTGAGCAGTTTGTTGCGTGACCTCCTGTCTCTCACTGAACTAAAATGCCTCCAAACAACAGCAAAATAGATGGCACTCACTCCAACGTCTTGCAGCAAAAACATTAAGTGATGGGAAGAACAGGTGATGGATGAGCTGCAGATGTAACCGGTGTGATTCTGCGTTGTGTCTGATAAAAAAGGTAAAAGAAAGAAAGACCTCCCAGTAAATAATTTGCCCACTCCAGCTCCTACGACCAAATACAAACAGTGGGGAAGAGGGTTAGTTCAACCCACCACAGCTCCCAAGCTAGCAAGGAGTATATATTCATGCTAGCATTTATGGCGCCTAAAACACATTTATGATACACACATACGACACACTTATAACATCTAACAAAAACAGGCTTAATAATGACAATAATCGAACTAAAATTGCAACCAGAAACATCCAGGTGGCTAAATATGCATTATATGTGTGTTTTAAAGTGTTGGAAAGAAATGACACCCACCTCTCCCACAGGGGGATTGTAGAAAAGGGGAGAGGCAAAAGGGGTACACTGTATTTATAGGATTGCACCGAAGAAGGAGAAAAGAACGAGGAGGGGCTCTAACTGATAATGAACACAACTACAGGCTTGGAGGTCCTAAAAGTCAGGTATAAAAGGAGCAGTTTGGGGGTTTAGAACACATTATAACAATGTGATTTATGACCCTGTTACACAGAGCCAGCAGAATGAGCTGCTGCCACCACCACAATCAATGGTGACGCCAATTTAGAAAGAGCCCCAGTTGATTCCACTCTTGCCAGATGCTGAATACACATCGTCTAAAAGTGTGTGCCATTGACCAAAGGAGGAGTGGGCTGTTCACACATGCCTGTGTTCTTATGGAGCAGTCTTTGAGGATGGCGAGTCCAGAGCTGGAGGTTTAGATCTAAGAGAGTGATCCAAAGTCAGGAGAGGATTACACCCAACCTTCAGAGATCTTCCTATAAGCCAGAACTGGAAGCAGAGCCACCTTTGGCTATGATATCTTTACTGGACCCAGTAAGTCCAGTCAAGGTCAAAAACGTGGTCAGTCCCCCATTTAGTGCCATAGATCTGAAACATAGTAAACAAAATGCTAGTAAAAAGTTACAAACATGTTCAAGTTACATGTCTACAACTCCACAACAGACATACTTTGCTACTGGTGCCAAACAGTACTGCAGTCTGTAGCTTTCCAGCCATCCTTTGAACGTCTTTGAGTTTAATGTAGCCAAAACTGGATTCAGTAATCAGTGTTTATTTACAGAAGCCGTAGAGTATGGCTGCCACATGTGAACATCAGTGACGGCTCATTTAAACTGTAGGAACGATTAACCCAACATCAGAAAAATACTTCATTTTACATTAATGTGACAAATTAACACTGCTGGGACTTTTCTGGTCCTACACTGTTCATGTCCAAGTCAACACATTGTAAGATTTACACGTGGAAGGTCATCTAAGCTGCTTATGTGGAGATTACCTTTCCTTTAACAACGACCAGTTTCTTCTTTTCAGTTTTCAGTTTTATTTGTCATATGCAAGTTAGCACAGGGTCAACATTGCAATGAAATGTGTTTGACGAGCAGCAGTCACTCGGCAGCTTGATACAGTAGGAGAAAATATAATAAAATAAAATAATAAAGAAAATAGAAAAATAGTAAGGAGCAAATATTAGAGAGACATGGTAAAAGAGAAAAGATGACTAAATATATTTGTATCTATAAATATATGTACACTAGTGATTAAATAAGAAAATCTTGAAGAGAAATATGACGGGAGGGCAGATGGGACATTGCACAGGAATGAGCAGCAGAAAATTTCAGTATTGCACTTTTAAATATAAATATCAATGACAATAAAGTGGAGTGACCAGTGCAGATTAAACAGAGTACTTGTGAAGCTGCAGGTAGCTTCTGAGTGCTGTGTTGTGTGTGTTTAAGTGTTGTGGTTGAGGTGTCGTATGGCTTGGTGGTAGAAACAGTTTTTGAGTCTTGTAGTCCGAGCAGACAGACTCCTGTAACGATGGTAACAAGGAGAACAGCTGATGTGCTGGGTGGCTGTGGTCCTTGATGATGCTGTGTGCTTTATGGAGGCACCGCTGGAGATAAATGTCCTGAATGGCAGGAAGCCTCGTGCCAGTGATGTGCTCTGCTGCCTTCACCCTCTGTAGTGATTTACGGCTGCTGGCAGAGCAGCTTCGTACCAAACTGTGATGCAGCTCGTCAGCAAGCTCTCGACTGCACACCTGTAGAAATTTGAGGTGATGTTGGCGTTCATGCCAAACTTCCTCAGCCTCCTCAGGAAGTAAAGCCGCTGGCGAGCTTTCCTGATTGTTCTCACCTCAAACACATTATTTACCCATCCAGGTGGAACATGTAGCTGTGCTCGGTTTGACAGCTTTCATCCTGGCAGCAGCGTCAGCTGAAGCATACAAGGCACACATAGATGTCACTGAGCTGGAGCTCTGGGAGAGACGTCGCCACTTTCAGGCCTTTAAACAAAGCTGTTGGAGCACAAGTCCCAAAGATTTATAGTTTCTCTTCATGTCTTCATTGTTCCTCCATGGAGAGATGTTCCAAGTAGCCTTGGCTCGAGACAGGCGTCCTGCAGGACTACCTACCAACTGTCCACTGTTTGCAGTCGTGGTAGAGTAATGTTGCCCACCAGTGACTGAAAACCATGGATTGGAGAAGAATGACAGAATTCAGTGACCTTGTGGGGCCATAACAGAGAAATGACAGCAGTGTAGTGGATCAAATAAAGAGTGATGATGTTATATTTGTGACTGTAGCAGGACCAAGGCTCAAAAGGTTGCAGGCGTTGTTAATTGAGCAGAAGATGGACGGCATCAAGCCCTCTCCTCGACAGCTACAGGATCACAGTCTGCAGGTTCAGTTATGCAACGTTTTAGCATCGATGCGTGAAGTTAAGAGCAGACAGGGAGGTTATTTTTGCACTGGGCTGGAATGACTCAGTTTACCTGTCAAAGGCTATCACGGCTGGGAGAAAACCCTCAGCATTAGTAAAGAAGGACCACGGTGGCCTCTGGGTAGAAACACTGCAGAGTTCATGTGGATACGCTGCTGCATTAGGTCAGATAGAAATATCATAAAGCATCATTAAGTAAAAACGTTTATTAAGAACAAATGTTTAAATATTGTTAACGTGTTTCCCAGAAACATCTGTAGAGACAAAGAGCTTTCTGTTGTTGCTTCGAGGAAACAAGCTCTTCTTTTTAGTTTTGTGCTGGTATTTATTCCAGGACGGACTCATCCACTGAGCAGTGTTTGGGTTTCTTCGTTTTCCTCGTTCTGGATGCAAACTATTACAACTTGGGCTTTATTTCACTGACAATGGCCTTAAGCTGCAATACAACAGGAAGTTACTCATATATAGTAATTTCCCAGACCATATTAAAAATCCATTAACAGGAAATACAAATGATGGGACAATGCCACAGCATGGACATTAGAACAGTTGGGAAAATTTACCTGGAAAAAGGTGAAAATGAGGCTTCATTGAACTGGAATTACAAAGACCAGGAATGTGAGATCCACCAGCCACGACTGAGGGTTTTTACACATCATATCCTCAAAGTAGAACTACAGTGATCAAAAGAATCGACTTTAATGTTATTCTTTCTTTATTTATGTCAGATTTAACCCCCCAAAAAGCTTTAATCTTTAACTAGTCTTTGGACGTAGCTACAGCACGGTCAGGTTGACAGTTTATGGGTAACATGTGGCCACCAGGCACTGCGACACACTTCCATGTTATATTACCTTGGCGTCCCGTAGGAATACAGGAGAATCATGTGAGGAATCTAAGAGTTGTTTCTTAATTCAATTCAGTTTTATTTACACAGCACCAAATCACAACAGCAGTCGTCTCAAGGTGCTTTATACTGTAAGGTAGCTCGTACAATAATACATACAGAGAAAAACCCAACAATATGACCCCCTATGAGCAGCACTTTGGCGACAGTGGGAAGGAAAAACTCCCTTTTAACAGGAAGAACCCTCCAGCAGAACCAGGCTCAGGGAGGGGCGGGGCCATCTGCTGTGATTGGTTGAGGTGAGAGAAGGAAGACAGGATAAAGACATGCTGTGGAAGAGAGACAGATGAACCGCTGAGTGTTGTCCCGTCGAGGTGGCTCTTCTATGTTGTGCATTTATGGCACCAAACCACAAATGCAAAGGAAGAAAGGGTCGAGGCACAGCACCCAGCTGCCTGACAATATTCAGGCAACCAGGGCCGTGCAGAGAGGTTTAAAGGGGCGGGTGCTCAAAGTTAGAAAGGGGCACATTGAACCAGGCTGAATAACAACAACACACATTCATCAAGAATCTAATATGGGCAACAAGGCAAAGCAAACGTAGCCGATGCTTTACCTGATGGGTACAATGTTGCTGTTGAGGGGTTGCTGTGGATAGTGCTGGAGGGCAGGGCTGTGTTGGTCTGAGACTGTAGACAGTAAAAAGTCCACAGGAGAGATGGTAGCTGATTAAACAAGTGTCATGAGATAATAACAAAATGCAAAGATTGGTGACAGCGCTTGGAACCATAAGGCAACAAAAAACTGTGAGAAATAATTTAGGCTCTGCCTGTGAATCACTCTTTGCTTCTCTTCTTCCTTCCATCCCATCATTTCATATATCACTCTGCACTTGCTGTCTATGTGAGAACAAGGCACAACTTGCTATTGCAATAAACTATAATCTAATTATCCACACCTAACAACTCTTACACTTAATCTATAATAAAATGATGACAGAAAAATGTTATAGCCCTGCCTTTAGTAGCCTCACACAGCTCCTACTGTTTCCTCCTCATGTCCTTACCAGCCATGTCTGCACAATGTTATATCATGAGTAATACTTTTTTAAATCCAGCTAAATAAAACACACACATGCACGCACACACAGTGACATTTTAGACCTTCTTCAGAATACTGTATATACTATGGGCATCACGGTGCTGATCCAGAATCCTTACATTATTATTTATTACTAGAGCTACAATAATAAAGCAATGAGGAGGGGGAAGTAATAAATATGAAATAATGTATTTATGATGATTCCATTTGTTTCACTATCCACTCTGTGCAGAGGCAAAGCTTATTACATGTTTAAACTGTAGAGATACAATCATTTTACTGCTGTAAAATCCAACTTTTGTCTTATTTAAAATATAAATCTAATATAATCTGCTTCTTAATGTATGTTCTTTAAAATACAGCGTGTGTTTTTTAATATATTATAATTATTATTATGTGGACATGGATATTAGATCGTTTTTAGTGAAATATAATCCCTCCAGAAAGGCAGGAAAAGCCCGGAAACTTACTTTAAAACTAAATATGTTCCCTAAAACGGTGACAGAGCTACAGACCCATGACAGCCTTACACAGGTAGCCAGCAGCTGTGACCAGCACTACCTGTGCAGTTAATAAAAGGACAGGTAATGTTTGTCGCGCTGTTGCACACACAGCTCGCTCGTTTGTTTCAGTTCGTCAGTAGCAACAAGACAGCTTACCAACGTGTACGTAATAAGCTAATACTCCTGTGTGCTACACACTACAGTGTGCGCTGTACACCTACTTACTGGTTTTGTGGCATCAGTCTGTGTCTCTGAGTTAACTTGTGTTTCTCCTACAGCTCCGGACCGCAAAAAATGCGCGTGCTCTTTGTGAGCTCGTTCCCGGCTCGTAACCACCGCGTTCTGCCGTCAAGGGCGACCATTGGTTAAATGTGATCATGTGACTGATGCAAGCCAGATCCTTTTATTTAGCAAAACTGTGATTAATAGTTAAATATTATTGTTGAGGGGCACAGACAGGACTCCGCACACACACACACACACACACACACACACACACACACACACACACACACACATTAAAAAAAATTATAATAATTTAAAAAAATTTAAAAGTTGCCTCAACAAAAGGGCACTTTGGGCACTCATCAGGAAAGGGGCGGGTGCTCAAGCCCCTCTAGCCCCCCCCTCTGCACGTCCCTGAGTGGACCTGTTGTGGCGGTATGCAAACTGTAGAGGGTCCAGTGAGTCGGGTAGTGCAGAGCGGATGAAGTCCCTGACCAGCTTCTCGAAGCATTTGCTCACGATGGGGGTCAGGGCTACAGGTCGCCAGTCGTTCAATGAGGAGATGGTGGAGGATTTGGGTACAGGGACGATGGTGGCCATTTTGAAGCAGGCTGGGACTACAGACAGAGAGAGGGAAAGGTTGAAGATGTGCGTGAACACTCCAGCCAGCTGAGCCGCGCATGACTTGAGGACGCGGCCGGGAATCCCAGAGTTGAACCTGTAATGGAGTTTGATTTAAACCAATAAGCAATTAAGTGAATGATGATGAGCAAAGATGGTGGAGGTGGTGGATGAAGACCCGGACAGCTGTGGTTGGCTCCTCGTATAGAGCAGAGTGAGGTTGTGTTTGCACATTATTATAAAACCATGTTCACCATATATTTTAGCTGCAGACAATAACATGATTTCTTTGCTGTGGTGATTTTATTCCACTTTGGTAAAATGGAAAACCATCATTTCTTGCTGTAATTCACACATTATTCCAAGAGCCTCAACACGAGCCTTGTAGTCCGACCATATATAGACAAATCAATAGTTGTGTTTGTAACAGCTCATGAACATGAATCGTTCCACATTACTTTAAAATCATTGTAAACTAAACTGGAATAAATGAGTGTTTATATATAGTTTTGTCTCAGCTGTTCATACACAGTGTTTCAGTTCTTATCAGAGTCCCACCGTCTCACTGTGGTGAACCTTTAGCTCTGTTGGAAGCGTGTTGTTAGACCAGGTTTCCCTCATTTAAAAATAATCTCTCATTAGAAATGGACATGATGTCTAAGACATAGAAATGCTTATTATGGGTTCACTTGATGTCACTGAAAAGATGCACATGGGTAACGTGCAGGCCATCCAGCTCCGAGGTTTATCTCCTCACCTCGAGTCTGCGACACTCTCTCCGTGTCCTCTCAGATAAGGGCGCGCACATTTCTGCACCATCTTCTAAATTACAAAGAGCGATTCACAAAACAGAAGCTCACAAAACACTCATCACAAACCAAAAATGGCTCCACTGAGCGTCAAACTGTCACCAGAATTTACTGATAATCTAAAGACTCACAGAACTCATTTTGTCTCATTGTGTCAGTTTGAGACATAAGTGCATGATCATAATACTGTGTAGTTAGATGAGACAGAGCTGATGCTTGCTCTTAATTATCCTCTTCATGTTTCCCGAGCCTCAGCAGTGGAAGCTACCATGGATAGAAAGACTATGACTCATCTTAAATCTCAAATCTTTGTCTCCAAAGAGCTGCTGATGTGTCCGATATGATCCACAAGCTTAAACTAGGATTATAAGTGTGTGCAGTGATGTGTGTGAAACCTCTGAGGACTCACACGTGTGTGCTTCAGCCCACACACACATATGAAGCACTGCGACCTCACACAGAAGTGTTTTACACATCCAACCTGAATCCTGATCATTTCTACAGTTTATTAAGTTCAGCTTCACCTGAACATCAGTGATGAAGCTGCTCTGACTCCATCACAGCTCACAGCTGTTGGAATGAGTCAAACAATGAAGAAGGTTCAGAAACAGCTGATGATTTTACAGAAACATGATGCAAACATGAAAATGGACACATGATTTTTTATTAACAGACACTGTTTATGTTTCACTGTGCATGACGTCATCAACACTGACACCAGGGGGCGCTCATCAGCAGCCTGAGGAACTGTGATAATGGGGGGAGACGCAGTGTTGTGTGTACTACAGTCGGACAGAAGGAAAAACTTCCTCCTGAAAACATTTTCATCCTTCCCAAAAGTGTTTGAGTCAAATGTTACAAATATATAAATACAATAAAACACAGGGTCTTACATAAAATTAGTGATGCAGTTGTGCACTGAGCACCTTTCCAATGTTCCTTCCTCAGATGAGTCCAGCTGCTGAACACATTAACATCTGTATGTAAATGTAGCCGAGAACCAACCTGAGCACTGCTGGGAAAATACAAAGGCAACCATCAAAGTGCTGTATTATCTTATTTATTCTGAATGTTGACTTAGATCCACACCACGATTTATGAAACTATAGAACTAAAATAACAACAATCGTCTGCTTCTTTAAAATTTCTTTCATTACATCAAACCAGTGAAAACTGAAAAAAACAAAGAGCTGTTAGCATGTTCAGACCAACTTTGAGACAGAGACTGTAAAGTTCTGCACTTTAAATCCTGCCTGTGTTCCTGCAAATGATTCACACTGAAAGTATCTTAGTTTAGTATTGAGTGAGCCACAAAGCAGCCTGATAGCTTTAAAACTGTAAAAGTAAATGAAATTGACAGTTTCAGTGTAGCTGGATCTATTATTGGGGGGTCATGACCCCCGTAACCCTGCCTGGTCCTGAGGTCAAATCCACCATCTTTGTTTCAGAGCTTCATGTTCTCCCGTGTTTGTGTGCGTCCTCTCCGGTACTCCGGCTTCCTCTCACAGTCCAAACACATGCAGTTAGTGGGGTCAGGTTAGCTGTGAGTGGTTGTGTCTCTGTGTTATTCCACCTTAATCAATGACTTCCTGTTAGCATGAAGTGCTTCTGTAGGACTGATGTCATTTTCATGGTTGGATCATTTAAATGAAGCTGGACTCAGATGCAGTAAATAAGCTGATTGATCATTAATGAATAAAGCTGGTCAAACACATCACGTGGACACATGTGATTGTGTGTTGTAGTATTGATCCCAATGCTGGTATCAGTCCTGGATCAATAACACTGGATGGATGCGTTCAGCATGGAGCCCTGAGCTGTGTTACAGACAAACATGGAAACTGACAGGTCTGTGTCATTCACAGTCTGTAACACTTCTAAACAACAGAGGCTGACCCAAGTGCCTCAGAGCCAGGCACGCTCACATCACAGCTCTCTAAATAAGCCAGTTTCAAAATAAGAGCTGAAAGCTGTGTTTGCTTGTGTTAGCTTATTATTGTGGAGACTAACATTCAGTGATCATGTGTTCAGACTCATAATGATTACTCTCAGAAATCCTGATCTTTGTATTTACTGTGTGTTGGATCAATAACTGAGATTCATGGTATCACACAGCTGTGCTGCTGCTGATGTCAGCACATCTGGAACAATACGAGGTATCTGCTACCAGACTGAGCAGGACGTGAGACCTGTGGACTGTTTAAAGCTGTCCCTCCACAGCTCACTCAGACCTGATCCACACCTCAGTGATATTCTCTGACTTCCTCAGTAGAGACAGAAACCATTCAGATCTGGGACCATCAGCTGACTGATGATGTCACACAGACTGTGTTTTTCAGGAACAGTGATTCTGATGTGAGCCTGCTAGCTGACAGCAGACCTGATGAAAGCACATGTTCACATCTGTGAGGACAGACTGGACTCTTTGACTGCACCTTGGTTCTCCTCAGAGGTCTGTACAGGAGCATGTCCACCCCCACTGAAGATCTCAGTCACTGTGAAACATAGAAAGCTGCTTGTGTGGCCTCTGCCTCACATGTAGATACAGCTACAGGTTTCTCTGTCAGTCAGACTGAAACAGTGTCCTGATGCTGCATCATTCAGCTCTGTGCCCCAGTCAGCATCACTGGGAGCTACCAGTGTTTCTGCCCTTTTCCTGTAACACTACACTCAGCACAGGCTCAGCTGGTATCCAGTGTTGGACTTTGGCTTCAGCTGCTGTGATAGATCCTCTAACATAGATCAGCTCTGCTACATGTTGTTAGATAAGTGCAGCTGCTGTCATGTCCTGATGTTTCTCTGGCTCAGCAGCTTCTCCATCAGAGGTTCACATGGAGCTGATCCAGTATCTCCAGTAACTGTGTTCTGTGCCTCACTGGTTCATCCTTCTGTCTGTGTGACGTCAGTCAGATGTTGAAGTTAAACTCTGTAATCTTCACTGTGTCACAGAGTTCAGTGAGTCCCGTTATTCACAGTATCAATCAGATCATCAGAGAACAGCTGATCAGCAATCAGTGGTGCCAACAGCGCCTCCTGTGGTGAGAGGATGCAATAATGCAATGTAGCATTTTTCCACTCAACACTTGCAGTCATGGAAACTGTCTGTTGGATCTGTGTGACGTTGCTTTCTTGGTTAGAGTTCCTCACAAATGTCCAGATGATTCTTCTAATGAGGCGTCGACCATGTTTGCAGCTCTTTGGAAGAAAACGTCGCCCTTTGCCATCCTTACTTTTCTTTGACTTCTTCAAATGCAGCTGAACTCCAGCTGGTATTTTCTTGGACTTTGCAGCTGTTTCTGGTCATCAGTTCATTCCTGCAAACCTCTGAAGCTGAACAACAATGATGCTGCATTGCTGGCTGATCCCAAAAGGTTGATTCTGTTCATCTGGACGTTTTCAGAAACGTTTGCTCACTGATCAGGTGACTTCTTCAGTCTCAGCTGACTGCAGCTTTACAAGCTTACAAACAGCACATTTGCACAATGACTGAAAGCAGCAGCACCTGATATATATGATACTAATATAATACATATACATATATAATCCATACTAATGATGAAGGAACTGAGCTCACAGTCCATTGTTCATTCAGTGAACTACTCAGTTTATTTTGGGCCTCAGAAATGCTCACTCTGTTTGTACATCACTGTCAGCAATAGACTCATTCTGCTGTGTGGACAGGAACACATGTGACATCACTTCCTGTTTGTTTGTGACTGAAGAAGTTTACAAGGAATCATTTAGAAGAGTTTCAAACATCAACTGATTGAATCCATGAATCTGAAAACGTGTTTGTGAGTGAAAGAGACAGACATGTACAGACTGAACTATCTGTTCAACAGTCAGAGTGTTTCTGTAACAGGAGACACTCTTTACACTCCACTCAGCACAGGGACACTGAGGAACCAGACCAGACCCAAAACCCAGGATAAAGAGTTTGAGTGAATGTGGTGTTGAAGGTGTGGAGGTGGATCAGAGTGTCAGAGGAGACTCTGTAGAAGGACAGAGTGCCAGCAGGACAGTCCACATACACTGCTGCTCTGTTAGAGACAGAGGAGGAGGAGGAGGAGGAGGAGGAGATGGATGTTAGTCTGTTATTGTGCCAGACAGACAGAGCAGCTCAGACTCCAGGACTGATCATTGCGTCCAAACAAACAGTCAGCACTGCCTCCTTTCCTTCTGATGCTTCTGTAACTCACTGATATATAAATGTTTCCTCTCCACTCAACCTCCCAGTAACAGCGACCAGTCAGACCATTTCTACACAGCAGCTGATGAACATTAAATCTGTTTGGATGATCAGGATATGACTGAACCTCCTCCACACAATGTGCCTCAATGTTATTGATATTATTATTATCATTATTATATAATAATAAAACCACTAAAAACCTTTATTCTAGCGCAACTTGTAAGCGAACTTGACTTTCAAAATAAAAGCACAAAGCACCAAAACGTTGACTACAAAAAACAAACAGTAATGTACAGCTTAAACAATTTACAATCATGACATAGATCTTGACAAGATAAAGAAATAATCCAAATTATGTACAATATCATCATGCCAACAGTTACAACATCGATGGAGGATCTGTGTAAGCGCTGAGGATCGTCCTGATGGACAGAACAGAAGGAGAGTGAGACAAGTGAAGATATACTAAACAACACTGTGACATGAACTGAGCCACACACAGTTTGATTCACAGGTGATTGACACATTATTTGACCACAAGTGTCTGTGAAGGTTCTCAGTCATCCAGGTCATCGTAGTCAAAGGAGCCTCTTTGCTGACTTTAAAGTCAGCAAAGAGGCACAGAAAAGAAGATCAGACACCAGCGAGGGAGGATAAGAAGGACAGACGCAACAACATTGTCATCCCCTATGTAGCCGGTGTATCAGAAAAACTCAGGAGAGTTTTCTCCAAGCATGACATCCCGGTGCATTTCAGACCCAGCAACACGCTCAGACAAAAACTGGTTCACCCGAAAGACAAAACGCCAAAACACAGACTTAACAATGTGGTGTATGCTGTACAGTGCAGCGAGGAATGCCCAGACCTCTACATTGGAGAGACCAAACAGCCACTTCACAAGCGCATGGCACAACACAGAAGAGCCACCTCCACGGGACAAGACTCAGCAGTCCATCTGCATCTTAAGGATAAAGGACACTCTTTCGAGGATGCCAATGTTCACATTTTGGACAGAGAGGACAGATGGTTTGAAAGAGGAGTGAAAGAAGCATCTATGTCCACTGTGAGCGACCATCTTTGAACAGAGGCGGTGGTTTACGACACCAACTCTCTGCCATCTATAATCCAGTTTTGAGATCCTTCCCAGACGCCTTAACGCCCACTCACATCCTGGGCCATCTGATCTCAGAAATTCGCATGATAAGGTGGGGCCAGGTTTCACAATGAGCTCACCCGAAACTCTGGCTGATTGGGTCCCACACCCAGTTTCACACCTTGGCTCAGGCGATTAGAGGATCATCAGGGGGTCCTTTTGTCCCTCTGTGGGGGGTCACTCCCACTAGGTTTATATCTGGGACTCTCCACCATTTGACCTTAGAACTGAAGAAGCTTCTCGGATGAGAGGTGAAACGTCTTCAAGTAACTTAAAGAAGTCCAGACGCTTTTCTTTGCAAGCTCCTTTGACATTTGACCACAAGCAATATTACCCTCACCTGTGCCGTCCAACGTCCCGCCACCAGCCTCCACTGCAGCAGGCCAGAGACCACACCCCTGCCACAATAAGTAAAAGTATATCCTTGCTGTACCCTTAATGCTAAATGTGCTAAATTAACCGCTGCCTTTGCCCCTTTGGGATTATTCTTATGTCACTGGGATGTTGACCTTTGACCTTCACATTAGAGAGATGGGCAGACATAATTAGTGTATGAATTTTAAAGTAACAGGTAATAAAGAGAGTGCAGCAAATGTAGTCAGGTTTCTTACTCTGTATCACACATGAGTGCCCGAGGGAGGCGGGGCTGACTGGGGAGACACAGGAAACAGAGAGACAGGGCTGACTCGACATGAAACGTGGGACACGGGAACAGAAACTAAACACAGGCTGAAATGAACACTGAGGGAGGGAGAACTAAGATTACTGAGAGCCTGATAAATAAGAAGAACAAAAACCAAGAAAAGCAAGAGTCAAAGAAAACCAAAAACACAAAGCATTGGGCCAGGACCCACTGCTGTGACATTTATATGTGATAAAAACATTAAAAACTGCTCAGATGTTGAAATCTTTCTACGTATACTTTAGGTTCAGCTCTCCAGCCTGGCATTTGGTTAAGCATGATTCAAACATTTGATTTTGTTTAACTGGTTTTAATTATAGTTACTTTTTGTGAACATTTGTTGCAGCATTTAAAAATACATCATTTATTTTCAAACTTTTATTTGATTTAGAGCATCATATTTGACCAACGTAAATGTTTTAATTTCATATAAAATAACTGAAGCAGTGAACTAAATATCTGAAATCTTTCCTTCCTTAAAAGTTATAATCCTACTTAAGTTATAGTGCAAACGCTTAAGCAACAAATATACTTAATGCTAATTAATTAATATTTCCCTTTGATGTTGCAACTATGCGGTCACTTCTGTCTTTAAACAAAATAATATTTTCCAGTTACAGAAATCATAAAGTCCAAACTAAAGTGCTACTGTTGCTATATGCATTTTATATAAATCATGGATGATGGTCCTGACATGAAGGAAGAGAAAGTTACAGGTTGCATCCTTTGACTTTGTCTCCGTGCCTTTGGGCGATTTTCAGAAGGACAGATGTTTCTGTTCAATTCTTAAATCAATTTTTTCAAACACAAACACTATTTTAAAGCTTCTAGAGAGTAAAATATTAATGATAATTATAATAACAATAATAAAAACAAAAGCTCTCAGCTTCATCAAACCAAGCAGCAGAAAGAACAATAACTGAAGAGAAAACTTTAACCTTGTAGACTTCATTATGTTCCAGCTGCTCTACAGACGCTGTGACCTCGAACTTAAGCAGGTCGTAACGTATGTGCAGCTCAATAACAGCTCAATGCTCTCCGCAGGAGTAGTCCAGCAGTAGAAATCAGTCCAATAACAAGGTGTGTAACATCTAGCAGGGTGACAGAAAAACCCAGGGTAACTTCTAAGGACCTCAACGTCTCTCTCACATTGTGTTCTTTAAACATGCTTCCATTTGTCACTTCAGTCTTTACTCTGAAATACAGGAAGAGAAATCATGGCTGAAACAATTTCTCATGAAACCAGGGGTGTGGTCCAACAGTCAGTTTGGTGAGGAAGGTTCCTAACTGAGAGAAGTGACCCAGAAGTATCTGTGTAGCAGCCACAATGAATCCAGATCATGAGCTTTATTAACTGATCAAAGTCTCTTCTTTCATCTTCTGTATCATTCAGTTTGCATTGGTAATGCCCATTATTGTAATGCTTTTTTAAGACGAGCAAAACTTTATTTCACTTTGGGTTAGCTGGGATAAGTGATGGATGGAGGGAATTTTACTTCAGCCACAGAAATCCTAAACAGGAAGGAGGAGCAGAGTTACAGTGGATCACTATCCAGCAGGGAAACAAGGTTTATTTCAATTTCTTGGCCATGAGTGAGATTTACTGAGTGGGCAAATAGGGAGACGACACCATCAGATCCCGAGCCCTCCATGTGTTAATCAAGAGACGGCTGCTGTGCTACATCCATAAATAATGAATAAATTAGGAGCTAAAGCTGAAAGGACAGTTTATTTGTACCATCTTCACGTGAACACATTCAAGAACATCACAGATGAAGAAACATTAAAAACTTCCACACTACATAAAGCAAGAAAAATAGTTTTTCTTTCAGGTGGTTTCAGAAAAACAGAAACATCAAACATCTCCAAGACTCTCTTTGAAAGAACTAAAAACCTTTGTTCTCATGGTCCAATCATGAGTGAACTCCCCGATGAAGCCTTGTGTGCTAAAACATGTCAGAGTTTTAAAGGTTAAACATGAGTTTCCAAAACGTTTTGCTGGAGAACAATGAACTATTTGACTGAGTTTCAATCATTTACAGACGAGCAAAACCAGGACAGAGAAAAAAGGACAAAACTGACTCAGTAAAACAACAGAAAAGAAGATCCCATGTAGATCTGTATTATGTAGAAGTTCAGCCCAGCAACCAGTTCAGTTCAACACAAGTTTAAATGATTCTATCTGAACTCTGTGGAGCCTGATCTCAAGCTTTTTGAGTCTGACACAGAAACCAGAGGATCTTTCTGTGTCTTCAGATTCACTGTGATCCAGTGATGGGAGTGATTTCAGCCCTGAGTGATCGCGCTGATGTTTGCACAGAGCAGACAATGAGGTGAATGTTTGGGCACATTGGTAACAGTGAAACAGTTTATTAGTAACGTGGGATCGTTTGTGTGCAGAGTATGAACTGAGATTCCTGAAGCTCTTGTCACACTGGTCACAGCTGTAGTTTCCTTCCATGTGTGCACGTTCATGACTGTTACGATGACCTGACTGTGAGAAGCTTCTCTCACAGTGTCTGCACTTGTGTGGTTTCTCTCCTGTGTGGACTCGTTTGTGTGATTTAAGCTCACCTTCAGTGGTGAAGGATGACCCACACTGATCACAGAGGTGCTTTTTAACCCCACTGTGAATCAGTTCATGTTGTTTTAACTCACTTGTTGTGGTGAAGCTTCTCCCACATTCTTTGCAGTATTTCAGTTTGTCTCCAGTGTGTCTACGTTGATGTACTTTTAGGGTCTTTTGCTGACTGAAAGTTTTTCCACAGAGGTCACAATGAAAGTCTTTCCCACCACCACAGTGATGACAGGGTTGAGAACTGGATCCATCTGTGTCGCTCTGCTTCTAAACAAAGACACAAAGACAGTGTAAGTCAGTCCTTCAACATTTGTATCCTGAACGTCGCCTGAAATAAAGAGCATCTCTGCAGACGTCCAACTACATTTGACTGTTTCAGTTAACACACTCAGTTTACTGGGCTGCAATAACTACAATACTACCACCATAATACTACAGTAATACTAAAATCATAACTGAAAGGAAAATCTGAATAATCACTCAGAGCTGCTTTTCCATGCAGTAGAATTGCTAACATGCTAACACAGTTTAATGAGCAGAGTTGTTCCAAACAGTCAGGCTAAAATGACAAGATAACAATATAAATACATACCTCACAGTAGCTGCACTTGTAGAGTCTCTTTCTGGTGTGGATCTGTTGGTGTCGTCTCAGGTGACGTGGAGATTTAAAAGTCTTCTCACACAGGTCACATTGATAAGGTCTCTCCTCAGTGTGGGTAAACATGTGTCGTTGTAAGTGTGCGTCTGTTGTAAAGTATTTGCCACACTGTTCACAGCAGTACACATCATGTCTGGTGTGAATGCGTAGGTGTGTATTTCGGTACCCTCTCTGGCTGAAGGTTTTTCCACAGATGTCACAGCTGTATGCCTTAATTCCAGAGTGGGTAACTAGATGCCTCTGTAAGCTGCTACTTTGAGTAAAAGCTCTGCCACACTGATCACAGCTGTACGCTTTAACTCCACTGTGGATGAGTTGGTGTTCTTTTAGGGAACGCTTGAAGGAAAAAGACTTTCCACACAAGTCACAGCTGAACGGTCTCTCTCCAGTGTGGATGACCTGATGCCGTTTTAGTTTAGCCCTCACAGTAAAACCCTTCCCACACTCGTCACAGCTGTATGGCTTAATTTCAGAGTGGGTAACTAGATGACTCTGTAAGTGGCTACTGTGAGTAAAAGCTCTGCCACACTGATCACAGCTGTACGCTTTAACTCCACTGTGGATGAGTTGGTGTTCTTTTAGGTGACCCTTCAAGGAAAAAGACTTTCCACACTCGTCACAGCTGTATGCCTTAATTCCAGAGTGGGTAACTAGATGACTCTGTAAGTGGCTACTGTGAGTAAAAGCTCTGCCACACTGATCACAGCTGTACGCTTTAACTCCACTGTGGATGAGTTGGTGTGTTTTTAGGTAACCCTTCCTGGAAAAAGACTTTCCACACAAGTCACAGCTGAACGGTCTCTCTCCAGTGTGGATGACCTGATGCCGTTTTAGTTTAGCCCTCACAGTAAAACCCTTCCCACACTCGTCACAGGTGTGTTTTTTCTCTCCCTTTCTTCTGTGAGGTTTGTCGGCCTCCTGAGAGCGCTGACTTCTGGCTCCATGTTGGTCCTGCAGTGACAGAGATACAAACAGAGGCAGTGAGTGAAATGCAGTCGTGGAACAAACTCAACCTTCAAACTCCATTAACACTAGTTTTAAACCTGAAGGTGGAGCGTGGCACCAAACACCTTAAAGGTCTCTTATCCCCACCTGCTGGTAGTTCTAACACATTACATCCAACCTGCTGTTAAAGATAATTCATGACTGTTCAAACACTAAAATCATGCACACACACACACACACACACACACACACACACACACACACACATTATTTTATAATTTAGATTATTTTGTTGTTTCCTATTACATATTTCTATAATTTGTATAGATTTATACAGAATTATTCAGTGATAATAAATCCTATGTTTGTTTATTCTAAAGGAACCCCGTTAGCTTCCACAACAGATGTTGCTCGTCTTCCGTCAAATACTCACATAAAATATTACACAATAAAGTGGATTCAAGATATCCACATAATTTCACTCTTACATCCACAGTGAGGTTTCACAATTGTTCAGATATAAGCAATCAATAATAATAATAATAATATCAATAACATTGAGGCACATTACACAAATTTCAAAAACAAATCATGTCGTACAATATTTACAACAACTAAAAGCTCTGTAAATCGGCTTTTAAGTGTTCATTGAAGTTTTGAATAATTCTCTAATTTTTTAAGGCAACTTATTCCACTTAAAAGTTGCTCTAAATGTAACAGTTTTACAAAACGTTACTTTTAACTCGAGCATTTACTAAATTGCAGCTTGTTGAAAACTGTGTAATATGATGATGTATTTCATCTGGATACTGCAGCTGAGCAGAATAAATGTGGTGTGTTTAACAGAATTGCTTTCTTTAGAACTACAAGTAAGCCATAGAATATTTTAGCCTGTACAGGAAGCCAAGAAAGGTTATTATGCATTTTATCAATATTAGTATAGTATGAACATCTTCACACTAATCTGGACGCCTTATTCTGGACTAACTGAAGTCTGTTAAGATCTGTCTTATTAGCTGCTGACCAAATGATTGAACAATACTCCAGATGAGACATTACTAGTGCATTAATGACATCTTTCATAATGAAGAAGTGATACACAAAGAGCATTTCATAGCCATAGCTATGCCTTGTCGGCAGAGTTATGTGACATTAGTGATGTTTGTACTTTCAGCGTTAACTTGCTTTTAAAGCCTTTAAAATATACGCCGTTCAATAGTCGACCTTAATCTGACAGAGAATGTGATGATTTTGTGGATAATTAAAGTCAGTCATATATCCACAAACACAACAAGCTGAAAGTCAGTGATGCTGCTCGGTTTGCAGTCCTGAACATCACGGCACAAGCAGGATTCACTGCACTGTTAATGTTAGCTGTGTTATATTGCTGCCTCTGTTCGGTGGTGTCGAGCCAAACGCACTTTAACGTGTGTTTGAACGAGCTGACGGTTCACTCGTTAAGCTGAAAGAAAGATGCTTTAATCACAGCAGTCACACATGTGTCCACTGCACCATCTGGAACTCTTCTTGTTTACACTCGTAATAACACAAACACTAAATCCTGCTTCTCTGGTGCTGTTGTGTAGCAGTGTGTACACCTGAGACTGTCACCTGTCTGTCTGTCCTGCACTCTCTCTCTGTTTCTTTCTCTCTGATTGTGGAATAAAAGTATGAACATGTGTTTATAAGTTACACTTGTGTTTGAATCCTGCAGCTTATCACACATTTGATTTCCATGTGTGACGACTGCAAGTGTCCAGAGTGAGGACAGACTGAGGGACCCACTGCTGCACATCATCTGTGAGGCTTTGCAGCCCTGATGATCCACCAGGACAAACTCAGCAGTGTGTGAGGAAGAGGAGGAGGAAGAGCCAGCAGCAGCTGACAGATGGAGAGAATAGACAGACTGTTCCCTGTTTGTGAAGGACTGCTAGGAAAGTTTAACATAACTGTCTGTGCTGAATCAGTCTTATTAGGTAATGTTCAAATAATGTGATCATCCCAGTGTTTCCAGTGTGGGAGAAAGTACTCAGGGCCTTCAAGTTACACACTATGAAAGGCAGCAACAAGTTTAATGTTCAGAAACCTAAAGTCTGTATCAGCAGCAGGATGGAGCTAAAAATAAATGTTGGTTTCAGTTCTATGAAGCTTTGAGTATTTTGGATCAGTAGCTGCTGTGTTTGTTGCATCATGTTGCTGTAACTGTTTATATGCTTTATATATTCTGAGCTAAGTTGATCTATAGTGTTACATCATATTCTATAAGGATGTTATGTGTTTGTAGACTTTCTGCCCAGTTTGACCCATTTAGCAGAAGTCAGCCTGTTTAAGGCTCTGATATCTATTCTGTGTGACTTACAGCAGTTATGACATGGTCTGATTTTCTCACCCAATAAAGGAATATTTCATATATCAGTCTACTCTTCATTCTATCAGACACAGTTATCACAGCTCGTACATTTGCTTTTTACACATATATGTAAGCATTCAGCCACATTTAGTACCAACATATTAAATGAACAATATTTGTCTCTTATATATGATACATCTGTATACACACTGTCACAGATACTTGTCTGTGAGTGAAGTGATTAATATGATAACTATAATATTGGCCATATTATATTTACATTACCACAGTGAGATGACTTTAGTCTCATGAACAACATCAGCTAATTGTTATTTACAGCTAATCTTAAACGACTGTTCAGCACAGAAATGAAGCCCAACAATCATGTTTCACAGTCCTGTGGTCTCAGCCTCAGATACTCATCAAATCACACAGAGCTCATGTAGAAACAAATGAACTAAATATGTTCTCCTTCATTTCTGTCAAACAAAGCTGTATGAAACGTTTCCAGCTGTTAGTATCATGGTTGCTAGGCAACCTGGGCAGCGCGACGGAGGCTAGACGTCCCATTTCACGAGCCTACGAGCCTCGCACTTCGGCCTTAGCGGTCTTTGAGTATGCGGCCCTTGAGGACTTTAAAGCTGCAGAACCTGAATCGGGATACAGCCATGATGATCTCCAGCCTCGTGCTCGCCAACATTCTCACCTGAGTTAAGAAGACGATCACTGAAATGGTCTCAGCAGGTCCTTTGATGACAGCAATGAAATGCAGTGGTAAGGCTTTTTGGGGATTAAGTTCGTTTTCATGGCAAAGAAGGACGATGCAGTTCATCTGATCACTCCTCATAACATTCTGGAGTGCAGGCAAAATGCTATTATAAAAACTTAAGCAGCAACTTCTCCAGGTTCCAATATTTATGCAATTCTCAAACCTTTTGGCCACGACTGTATAACCTCTTCTGAAGTTTAGTGGATATTATACATGGTTATGCTCAGGATGTGTCGGCCAGTTTCCACTGGAAACGCCTTTTGGTTAAACTGTCAGCGAGGAATTTGCATTTGCACTGTTACATTTTTATATAACTTTAATGCACATAAACAACAGCTGCTTGTTTCAGTGAAAATACATTGATGGGTTTTTAATAAAGTTGTGCAGCTGTAAAGTATTTTGTCTGGTGTCAATTATATCGTCAGCTACATCGTTATGGCAAATGTTCAAATGTATATGGTGATAAATATCTTTGGTCATATGGTCCTGCTCTGTCTGTCACCTTCTGTGTTGAGCTCATTGTTTCCTCTGTAGTGGCTGAGCTGAGTCCAAGTAGCTGAAAATGTTCCTCTGCTGCTCCGTCAGACTCTCCTCCTCCTGCTGATCAGCTGGGACACAAAACAGATCTTTGTTAGGCTCCACACTGCACTGAAGAGTCAAAGTGTCTCATATGTTCATCTGACAAGTAAAAGAACACATTTTTGTTTCCCGAGGTGGGCAACTTGTTGGAAACAAACACAAAAGGTTTGAGCACTGATACCTGCCATTGCTGCCATTGAAAGATGCAACGCCAGCAATGTGGATTGTCAAGACTCAAACCAATCATCAAGCAAAGACAACAGGGATCATTTGTTTCTGTTTATTTAGCATTCACAGCATTTGTAGTTGCCTTCTGTGCAGGGGAAGTCCACGCACACTGTGTGGTACCGCCATCCGCAGAAGGTGCATTCAACCTCTGTAAGAGAAACGAGATTGTCTGAGACTGAAATGATATTCACTAAAGAAGTGGTGATTTGTAAAACTTCACATTTTGATCCGGGACGTACTCTGCATGAAAACAAGCGCTCACTCTTCCTGCTCAACAAATGACAAGGGCGGAGCCTTATACCACGTGATACAGAAGCTGTGCCGTGTGATGCTAAAATTAGCAGGGAAAAAACAACGGAGAGCACGTCAGGGATGACGAGAAAGTGACAGGAGAAAATCCGTCCCGATCAACCACCCAAACATCAATAACGGGAACTTTATACAGCGCTTCCCTATACACGTCGAACTCCCGCAGGCACAAAGACATTACGGAGGCTATCACTTATCACCTGACCAAAGATATGGCTCCATCAACACTGTGCAAAACGAGGGATTTAGGAAAATGATCAACACCCTAGACAAACGCTACACAGTGCCGTCCCGCAACTATTTTTCTATTGTTGCACTACCTGCTCTGTACACGCAGCGTCGAGCAACGGCGGAGATGGAATTTCAAGCAGTACAACATTTTGCTGCAACAACAAAACGTGAGACATTTGTTGTTTTATGTTTATTTATTGTTATGAGAGAATCATGATCTCAATTCTAAGCCAAAAAATCGTGATTCTCATTTTATGCAAAATCGTGCAGCCCTAACATTAACACAAAACTATTGTTTCACCAGAGAAACACACATGAAGAGAGAGAGAGAGACAATAACATGTGCTTATCACCTACATAAGCGCGGATTGCAGTTTTCAGAGTCCGGTTGACGCGTTCAGTAGCATTTGTCTGAGGGTGATATGCCGTAGTGAGTCTGTGCACCGAGCCTAAGGCAGAAACAACATGTTCAAAAAGCTCACTCACAAAAGGAGACCCTCTGTCAGAAATGAGGTAAGTGGGTGTACCATGCCTAGCAAAAATGTCAGTGACGAATTTACCAGCTGCTACCTGAGATGTAGCTTCTTTGACAGCACTGGCTTCAACCCATTTAGTCAAATAGTCAACAAACACGATCAAATAAGCATTACCAGTGGGGGTGCGGGGAAGTGGCCCAACAAAATCCACACCCACATACTCCCAGGGTTTCTGGGGGACAATGGGAACCATAAGACCGGCTGCTTTTTTCTGACTTGGCTTGGTGAGTTGGCACACTGAGCATGAAATCACATAGCGTTTCACATCAGCTGCCATTTTGGGCCAGAAAAACTTAAAACGCAGTCTAGCCAATGTCTTAGAAACACCCAAGTGACCTGCTGTGGGGTGGTCATGGTAATAGTCCAGCAAGGTGCAAACAGTTTCAGCTCTTTCAAAGGGCGCAAAGCACATGTGGACTTGGGTTCTCTGTGATACAAAAGAGAGTCATACACAACATACTGTAACAAGCTGGCATTGTCCGAGCTGTTCAGAGAGTCTGCTTCAATGTCTCTGAGGAGTGGACCTGTGACATGATCGTCTAACTGCAGCGGTCTCAATTGTGAACGGTCAGCCAGAATGACGGGGGGCAGAGTACGAATGTCCAGGCTGCCCATAACAGCATGATCTGGTAAAAGATCAGTCGGCCTGTCACAGGTCAGAGGCAAAGGGTTGAGTGACAGTGCGTCGGGAACTTTGTTCTGTGCACCAGGTTTGTGCACTATTGTGAAATCAAAGTCCTGCAAACGAAGTGACCAGCGGGCGAGTCGGCCCGTTGGGTTTTGACGAGACATGAGCCACCTGAGACTGTTGTGGTCAGTGAAGATAGTAACATGAACACCTTCAACATATGGGCGGAAGTGTTCCAGAGCCCATATCACAGCGAGGCACTCCTTCTCTGAAGTGCAGTAGGGGAGTTCAGCTTTGTGAAGGGAGCGACTAGCAAAAGCCACAACGTACTCACGACCCATGTCATCCTTTTGTATCAACACTGCCCCAAGACCAATGTCACATTCATCGGCGTGAATGGAAAAGGGACGGTTGAAGTCTGGAAATGACAGGATCGAGGCTGATGTGACATGATCCTTCAAAGTGTCCATGGCCCTTCGACAGCTGTCGTCCCAGTGGAAAGCATTGTCCTTTCTGGTGATGGCGTGAAGAGGTTCGGCATGGCGGGCATAATTCTGAATGAAGCGTCGATAATAGCCAGTCAAGCCAAGGAACTGACGGACGTGTTTCACTGAGGTTGGGGTATCAAACTCCTTAACCGCCTTTACTTTGTCCGGATCGGGCTTAACACCTGATGATGTGATGCGGTACCTGAGAAAGGTGAATTCATCGAGGCAGAATTGGCACTTTTTGAGCTTCAATGACAAGCCAGAAGCCTGGAGTCTGTCCAGCACCTCCTCAAGATCCACTAAGTGCTGTTCAAAGGTAGGTGAGGCGATAACAATGTCATCCAGGTAGGCTGCGCACGTTTTGTAAATGAGGCCAGCAAGCACAGAGTTCATGAGTCTCTGAAAAGTTGCAGGTGCGTTGCAGGTGCGTTGCAGAGCCCAAAGGGCAGCACCCGAAACTGGAAGAGACCGCAGTGAGAGATGAAGGCAGTTTTAGGCTTCGAGTCCTCTGCTACAGCAACCTGCCAATAGCCTCGCGCTAAGTCCAATGTCGAGACAAACTTTCCTCTTGCCAGAAAGTCCAAAGACTCATCTACACGAGGCAGGGGATAAGAGTCTTTTCGGGTAACTTGGTTGAGCCCTCGAAAGTCCACACAAAACCTTGGTTCCATGGCCGCTCCATTTACAATGACTACAGGAGCTGCCCAAGGGCTTGTGGAAGGTTCAAAGATGTTGTCCTTCAACATTTGTTGCACTTGTTCTTCAATCACACGTTTCTTAGCAGGCCACCTGGGTTGGCTGGCAGACTGTTTACTTAGCCTGATAGAGCGAAGGACACTGTCTCCGCTGAACTTTGGACACGCACACACATACACTTACACTGATAAGCACACACTCATCTCCCCTCCCTTCCAAACGCCTTCAATGCTTGTTTCCTGAAGGGGCAGCACGGCGGGTCTGTGTGCCGCGCTGGAATGGTAGCGCTGTGCAGGGTGGCTGCTGTGTTCGCTTCGGATTACTCCTCAACCCCCACCCACCCCTGTGGCTTGTCATGTCTTCACAATGTTGTGCTGTGGACATTTATGTGCTTCTTGTGCAGAGGAGGTTTTTTGTTTCCTGTTCTCATGCTGTCCTACCATGGAAGCATAGCATGAGTAGGGGTCTCTTTTTTTCCTCTTGTACTTTCCCCAGTGTAGTGTACATTTCAATGTTTTTTTCTGATTCTACCAATCTCTGACCTGTATCCCCATGTAATGTTTGTGCTATATGTGTAAGGTCGGGGGGGGGGGGGGGGTCCTATTTCACTGCAGGGCAACCTGCATGTGACGAATAAAGCTTTGATTGATTGATTGATTGACGTGCGATAGGGTGGGAGATTGACAGGTGTTGCATTGCCAGTCTCTATGGCGTGCTCAGTGAGAGCCGTTCGACCAAGTTGACCATCAAACAAGGAGCTAAACTTGCTGAGCAGATTTAGTAAAGCATCCTTGTTGTTCTCTGAGAGACTTGCTTCAGACAGTTTGGCTGTTAAGTCGGAGCGAACCAAGTCCAAAGACATCAGTGTTCCAGGTGAATGTGAGTAATCATTTTGAAGGTCCTCTTCATTGTCTGCGAGTGGGCAGGGGATGTCCTCAATGTAGACTCGTCTAGTGGGAATGTGAATAGAAACAGAAGCTCTTGCCATAAAATCCATTCCCAGAATGAAAGGAGAGGACAAATCTGGTATTATGGCAAAACACTGGTAAAAGTTCTTGTTCATGAATCCAATATTGAGCCAAATAACACCAACAGGGATACAGGGAGCATTATTGGCGAGGCTAACTGCAGGACCATTCCACTCACTTGTGTTTCTAGGGTAAGAGTCATTTACTTGAATGAGATCTGTTCGTACAGCCGAGAGGGAAGCACCCGTGTCGAGGGTAGCATCCACAGATGAAGCATTGAAGTTCACTTTCGTTCTTAGTGGGGTATTCCAGTGGACTTGTGAAAAATTGTCTTCCAAGTGTCCAAGACTGTGTCCACCCTGTAGTGAATCGGGCGTGTGAGGCTCCGTTAGTAATTGGGGGAAGGTTGGCCTCTGTGAAATGTCCTCCCCCCCCCCCCCTGTAGTTTCCCGACTGCCTGTATTGTGGCTGGGATGTGGTGCTGCTTAATTCCACCTTTTCATGGCCAGGGTCAGAGGGGCCAGGTGCTGGCAATGGCTGGACTGGGCCATGCCTAGTGGTGTTCGAGGCTCGTTGTGGGTGTTACAGTTTGGGCAGGTGCGTGTAGTGAACCCTGGCTGAGAGCATTTGAAGCAGTAAGGTTCAGGCTTATAGTTGTCTTTGCTACATAAAGCAGGCTGTGGTCTTTGTGGTCCAAGCACTGAGTGAAGCTCATGAGCACGTAGCAGCAGGTCCATTACAGAAGTGACATTAGCGCCATACAGGGCAACTCTGTATTTTTCGAGAGCATGTTTACTAATTAGGTCAATTCTGTCTTTTTCAGGTGGGGGGCTCTTCAGTTTGTCAAACTCACTCAACATGTGGGCGACAAAGGTTGGGAGCGGCTCGTCCTGAGCCTGAACACGATCCAAAATTCCTCTCAGGATGCATTCTTGGTTGTCGGAGGGCAGAAAAACTGTCTTAATAAATCCCTTGGAGGTTCCTAAGGACATTTATTGTCTTTTTCATTTTTAGTTTTAAACCATCTTCACTGTGTTGAGTGGAATATAGCCAAATTTGTCAAAGAATGTTTTTTTTACTTATTTTTTTTAATTGTGGTGTCAATTCATTAAATCAGCCTAAAATGGCTAAGTTACAGCAATCCATCCACCTTAGTCCCTTTGGACAAAAATGTCCACATTGAAACCCATTATAAACGCTATTTTTCACGCCAGAAAAATTACGGTCAAATCGATCGTCAGGTTTCTAGCTTAGGTTTCGTTTTGGACTACAGGCCTTAGAGTTGTAATTTTTTTATTTGTCCACCGGGTGGCGCCCTTGCTCCACATGTGACGCCTGCTGGAACATACACATGTTTGTGTATGTTCTCCAGCGGCCTGCTCGAGACAGATACCCGGAAAAGGCAGACTAATTTCCCGCGTACAGCAGCAGCTTGGCCCGCTGCTCGTTCCGGACCATTTTCTACCCTTAGGTTCGTTTGATTTTTTATTATTTTTTTTTAATCAACAGGAAATGACGTATTTGTTTTCACGTGGTAGCGGAAGTGTGTGCTGCAGACACGGGAACCGAACCATATGCTCCGGCGCTGCGCGAAACACACCCGCGGCAGAGGCACTCCTCCCCGGGGGAGCAGGAGCAGCAGCGCCGCCTGGGGACATTTTTGGCTTCTGGAAAAAAAATTAAAACCGGATCGAAATTAATGTTCGTGCCAATCTTTTGTCCATCTAAAGGCCTAATTATAATAACAATAAAATATTACTTCAAATGTTTTTTTTGGAAAATATTTTATGTTTTATGTTTTATGTTTTTGGGGCAAAAAAAGCAGTGCGCTCATGTGACGAAACCGGGATATAAAGGGTTAAAATCCTGGGGAACTTAAAGAAAAAGAATAAAACATTTTCTCATCGTAAAGAAAACTCCCTTAAAATATGGACAAAAACAAAACTGCTAAATTCTTCCAGAATCTCTGTGTAGAGGAACCAAAAGAGATGTGCCACAGTTTCTGTATGATCCCCACAGAAAGTTCAATTAGTATTTATGTCTCTTTTAAATGTTACCATATAGTGACTGGCTGGGTCACATTTATGAAGAATTTTATATGAGATTTCCTTCACCTTGTTCACAATTAGATATTTATGGGATCATCCAGACTGTCTTCCAGGTGATATCTGGAACATGTCGGTTCCAGTAAGATATTCTATATATGGGAGAGACATGATATCTTCTTGGAATAAACTACGTATTCTCTTATTGCTGTTACCAAGTTCCTGTGAAAAGCAGATTTTTCCCACTGCTGACTCAGCTGGATCAGGGAGAGTGACTGAGGCAGATATTGAGCTGTCAGTGTTTTTATATAACATTAAAGTCCCTGAGGGTATGGCACCAAGCACCATTGAGAATTCCCCAACAGTGTTTGACAAGTTTGACGAGCATCTTGACTTTTGGTCTTTGGATGTTAACAGTCCTGGATATGTGACTTCTTGTTTAACAGAAATGTTACAGAGAGCATTTGCAGTGCAGCCTTTAATTGCTAGTAATTCACATTTTTTTAGATTTCGACATAAAGCAGATGCCTCAGAGAAATCACTAATAACACTAAGGGCTGGACGGATTTGATTTGCATTCTTCAAGAAGAGTGTGGTGTCATCAGCTAGCTGGCTGATGATGAGCTCCTTATCAGCTGTGCTGATTCCTTGTATAACAGGTCAAATCTCGGGGTGGAGTCTTAATCGTTTTAATTGAGCTATTGCCATTCGTGTACAAGGTTTTGATAGCTTTACAGAAAAATGCCAAATTTTTCCAAAGAGTGGAAAATAAATTGATGTTCAATTGTATCAAAAGCCTTTTAAAAATCCAGGAAGAGAATGAAGCTATAGTCAGATACCAAATCAGAGTAATCAAGTAGATCTAAAACCAGTCTCATGTTCTTAGAAAGGTGTCTGTTTCTCATAAAGCCTGATTGTGTCTCATCGATAATTGTGTCCAAGAACTCTTTCATTCTGTTAGCAAGTACTAAAGCCATAATCTCATAGTCATCATTAGGGATGGGTATCGTTTAGGTTTTATCCAATACCGGTGCCAAATCGGTACTTTTGAAACGGTGCCGGTGCTCAAACGGTGCTCAAACCGGTGCTTAAAGAATGGAGAACACAAAATTCGTCCAAAAACCTCCATGTTCAGCTGGTTTTGTGTAAAAAGATAACAATGTTAGCCTTTTCTGCAGCTATGGGGCATATATGGTATCACTCTTAGCTGGAAGCAGTGCTTAACCAATGGAAAAAATACAAACTTTATCCAAAAACCTCTCATGTTTAACTGTTTCCCTCTTTTTCTTTGGTCATTTTAGCCTTTTTGGCCAGGGTGAAGGGAGTATCTGACATCAAACAAGAAGACAGCTGCATGTAGCTATGATGATGTTTGCTAGTTCACCTTACATGCATTAATGTAATAACGTGGTTAGCCTACTCAACGTAAATTACACGCGAACAACAGAGAAGAACGGCTGCTGCTGCTGCTATCAAATACGGTGCATTTCTCGGCTTTAAAAAACCCGCTATGCGTCGCCAGGTGTTTCATCGGATTTGAGGTGTTACCTTCTTTGACAGTATCACAGTATCAGCTTAAAGCACTTGTTGCAGGCTGCTGAGTTTGCATATTTTGCTGTGAAGTACAGCCAGGCTTTTTGACCGCTTCGTCTTGGGCATTTCTAATCGGTAGCTCTGCTCTAACAGAACGTACGTACCTGGCCCCGCCTACTATCCTCGGAAACGTAAAATGATTGGCTAGAAGTGTATCAAGGCTCAGGAAAAAAAGCACCGAAATAAAGCACCGAAATGTGTGCTGTTTTTCGGTCTGGTTACTACCGTTTATGTCAGAACCGGTGCCATCATGGCACCGGACACCGGTACCCATCCCTAGTCATCATTGAGCAGACAGATGGGTCTCCAATTATCAATAAGAAGTAAGTCTTTGTTTGGCTTTGGAATAAGTGTTATGAGACCCTGAGCAAGAGTAGGAGGGAGGATGTTATTCTCTACACTTCCTATGAAAAGCTGCAGTAAGAACGGAGCCAGGAGATTAGAAAATGATTCATAAAACTCTGCAGTTAAACCATCTGTGCCGGGAGATTTGTTGGCCTTAAGTGCAGAAATAGGATTACAAACATCCTCCACAGTCAGAGGGCTGTCACAGTGACTTCTATCTTCCACAACAATAGTTTTTAGGTTTTTAATATTATTGAGAAACAGCGTTGAGACATATATATATATATATTCTACTTTTCTAAATGATTGACTATTTCAATGGAGAACCTAAATGACACGGACCCGTGTTTGTTATTACATATCTCTATTTTGAATGTGACAAGTCTATCATTGCCTGTTATTCATAGGTATTAACAGAGTTTTTGGCCTTTTTTTCCTCTATAAAAGCTAATTGACTCTTTACAGTGGCCTGCTATGGTTAATAATAACATGTTCAGTCATGAGTGAAATCAAAGCTTTTCTTCACTTTAGCATTTAACATTCCCAACAATATAATGTGATACCTTAATTAAAACATGGCTAATAAAACACAATTTTCTTAATGCAAACATCAGTGACTCAACATTAGCAACCAAAGGGTTCAGTCTGCAGCTCACACTCATGTGAAGCTACAGCCTCCCCCTTTAGTCTCTGTCATCCTTCTGCTCCTGCACAAACAAAGCAAGACAAAACCTCCACCCTTCTTCTACAGGCTGGGTGAATTGTTGTGGACATTCACTAATCCTAAAGTCGGCACCGTTTTTGTCTCAGTATCAAGTCAGTTAAACTTTTAGTCGTCAGTCCATCACAGTCCAGTCACATGCATACATCCACACACATTCATACCAGATATTGCTGATAATGGAGTCTCACGCGCAGCCTATTCGAGCCTCCATCACCAGCAAGATGACGTCATCATTTTAAAGGAAAACAGCTCCTTGTTTTTGGACTGGATTGACTCGCTGCAATCCTTTTAGGCTCAGAACTTCTCATGTGATCAATGTCACATATAAGTGAATTTCTCCCAAGCCCATTATAATCATGGAGAAAAACACTTTGCCACTGTTTCCAGTAAGAATATTTTATAGCGCTTTAAAGTTCAACCTCTCAGGTCTGGATTAAAGAGCTGATTTGTTAAATCGGGAACTCACAAAATACCAAAATATCACCACCGGTGGATCACACCTCTCTTGGTGGCGCTGTCACTTGGTGTTCGCTCGCTCTGTGGTAGAGTATCACTTCCTGTTCCTGCTCAAACACAGTGGTGTTTCTGAGTAGCTTATTTGCTTAGCGATTTAATTAACAACTTTTAAATACATTCTTCTTTCATAGTATAATCTTCACGTGCTTCCTCCGAAGCACACTTTCTGTGTACTCACTACCTAATTTATAGCCAAAGTATTCACTCACTGTCTCTGTACTGTCTCGCTAGCCTAGCTTAGCTCGTAGCCGAGTCATTAGCACCATGGCTACTTCACCTGTCCCTCCTGCACTTTCTTGCTCATTGTGTCAGATGTTTAGTTACTCCTCGGCCTCCTTTAGCAGTAATGATATCTGTAACAAATGTAGCATATTTGCAGCTCTGGAGGCCAGGATTACTGAATTGGAGACTCGGCTTCGCACCCTTCATTCACCCGCAGCTAGCCAGGCCCCTGTAGCTGGTGCAGCCGAAAATAGCGTAGGCCCCGCTAGCTGTTCCCCGGCAGGTCCCAAGCAGCTGGGGAATCAGGGCGGCTGGGTCACGGTGAGGAGGAAGCATAGTCCTAAACAGAAGCCCCAGGTACACCACCAACCCGTTCATGTGTCTAACCGTTTTTCCCCACTCGGCGACACACCCGCCGGGGGTCAAACTCTGGTAATTGGCGATTCTGTTCTCAGACATGTGAAGCTAGAGACACCGGCAACCATAGTCAATTGTCTTCCAGGGGCCAGAGCAGGCGACATTGAAGGAAATTTAAAACTGCTGGCTAAGGGTAAACGTAAATTCAGTAAAATCATAATTCACGTCGGCAGTAATGACACCCGGTTACGCCAATCGGAGGTCACTAAAATCAATATTGAATCGGTGTGCAACTTTGCCAAAACAATGTCGGACTCTGTAGTTTTCTCTGGTCCCCTCCCCAATCAGACCAGGAGTGACATGTTTAGCCGCATGTTCTCCTTAAATTGCTGGCTGTCTGAGTGGTGTCCCAGAAACGATGTGGGCTTCATAGATAATTGGCAAACCTTCTGGAGGAAACCTGGTCTTGTTAGGAGAGACGGCATCCATCCCACTTTGGATGGAGCAGCTCTCATTTCTAGAAATATGGACAAATTTATTAAACCCCCCAAAATATGACTATCCAGAGTTGGGACCAGGAAGCAGAGTTGCAGTCTTACACGCTTCTCTGCAGCTTCTCTCCTCCTGCTACCCCCCCAAAAACCCATCTCCATAGAGACTGTGTCAGCTTCCAAAAAGACAAAAAACAAACTAAAAACCAGCAACAAACAACTTAAACATAAACAATCACAAAGAAAGAACAATACAGTATCCACATCTGAACCAAAGAGTAAAACAGTGAAATGTGGATTATTAAATATTAGGTCTCTCTCCTCCAAGTCTCTGTTAGTACATGACTTAATAATTGATCAACAAATTGATTTACTCTGCCTTACAGAAACCTGGTTGCAGCAGGATGATTATGTTAGTTTAAATGAATCAACACCCCCGAGCCATTCTAACTACCAGAAATCTCGAAGCACAGGCCGAGGGGGCGGTGTGGCAGCAATTTTTCACACCAGCCTATTAATTAATGAAAGACCAAGACAGACTTTTAATTCATTTGAAAGCCTGATGCTTAACATTGTCCACCCCAGCTGTGAAACTCAGAAACCAGTCTTACTTGTTATCATCTATCGTCCACCTGGGCCTTACACAGAGTTTCTGTCTGATTTCTCAGACTTTATATCTAATTTAGTTCTGAGCTCAGATAAAATAATTATTGTGGGTGATTTTAACATCCATGTAGATGCTAAAAATGACAGCCTCAACATGGCATTTAATCTGTTATTAGACTCAATTGGTTTCTCTCAAAATGTAAAAGAACCCACCCACCACTTTAATCACACTCTAGATCTTGTTTTAACATATGGCATCGAACCTGAACATTTAACAGTGTTTCCTGAAAACCCTCTCCTGTCTGATCATTTCCTGATAACATTTACTTTTACAATAATTGATTACACAGCGGTGAAGAGTAGACTTTATCAAAGTAGATGTCTTTCTGAAAGCACTGTAACTAAGTTTAAGAATATAATCCACCCACTGTTATCATCTCCAATGCCCTGTACCAACACAGAGCAAAGCAGCTATCTGAACGCTACCCCAACAGAGGTCGATTATCTTGTTAATAATTTCACCTCCTCACTACGTACGACTCTGGATACTGTAGCTCCTGTGAAAACTAAGGCCTCAAATCAGAAGTACCTGACTCCGTGGTATAATTCTGAAACACGTACCCTAAAGCAGATGACTCGTAATCTGGAGAGGAAATGGCGTGTCACAAATCTAGAGGATCATCATTTAGCCTGGAGAAATAGTTTGCTGCTTTATAAGAAAGCCCTCCGCAAAGCCAGAACATCTTACTATTCATCACTGATTGAAGAAAATAAGAACAACCCTAGGTTTCTCTTCAGCACTGTAGCCAGGCTGACAAAAAGTCAGAGCTCTTTTGAGCCAACCATCCCTTTAACGTTAACTAGTAATGACTTCATGAACTTCTTCACAAATAAAATTTTTATCATTAGAGAAAAAATTACCAATAATCATCCCACAGATGTAATATTATCTACAGCTACTCTTAGTACCATTGATATTAAGTTAGACTCTTTTTCTCCAATTGATCTTTCTGAGTTAACTTCAATAATTACTTCCTCCAAACCATCAACGTGTCTTTTAGACCCAATTCCTACAAAACTGCTCAAAGAAGTCCTGCCATTAATTAATTCTTCAATCTTAAATATGATCAACCTATCTCTAATAATCGGCTATGTACCACAGGCCTTCAAGCTGGCTGTAGTTAAACCTTTACTCAAAAAGCCATCTCTAGACCCAGCAGTCTTAGCTAATTATAGGCCAATCTCCAACCTTCCTTTCATATCAAAAATCCTTGAAAGAGTAGTTGTCAAACAGCTAACAGATCATCTGCAGAGGAATGGTTTATTTGAAGAGTTTCAGTCAGGTTTCAGAGCTCAGCACAGCACAGAAACAGCTTTAGTGAAGGTTACAAATGATCTTCTTATGGCCTCTGACAGTGGACTCATCTCTGTGCTTGTCCTGCTAGACCTCAGTGCAGCGTTCGATACTGTTGATCATAATATCCTATTAGAGCGATTAGAACATGCTGTAGGTATTACAAGTACTGCGCTGCAGTGGTTTGTATCATATCTATCTAATAGACTCCAATTCGTGCATGTAAATGGAGAGTCCTCTTCACACACTGAGGTTAATTATGGAGTTCCACAGGGTTCAGTGCTAGGACCAATTCTGTTTACATTATACATGCTTCCCTTAGGCAGTATCATTAGAAGACATAGCATACATTTTCACTGCTATGCAGATGACACCCAGCTCTATCTGTCCATGAAGCCAGATAACACACACCAATTAGTTAAACTGCAGGAATGTCTTAAAGACATAAAGACCTGGATGGCCGCTAACTTTCTGCTTCTTAATTCAGATAAAACTGAGGTTATTGTACTCGGCCCTGAAAATCTTAGAAATATGGTATCTAATCAGATTCTTACTCTGGATGGCATTACCTTGGCCTCCAGTAACGCGGTGAGGAACCTTGGAGTCATTTTTGACCAGGACATGTCCTTCAACGCACATATTAAACAAATATGTAAGACTGCTTTCTTCCATTTGCGCAACATCTCTAAAATTAGAAATATCCTGTCTCAGAGTGACGCTGAAAAACTAGTTCATGCATTTATTACTTCCAGGCTGGACTACTGTAATTCATTATTATCAGGATGTCCAAAAAACTCACTGAAAAGCCTTCAGCTAATCCAAAATGCTGCAGCAAGAGTCCTGACAGGGACTAGAAAGAGAGAGCATATTTCTCCTGTTTTGGCTTCCCTTCATTGGCTTCCTGTTAAATCCAGAATTGAATTCAAAATCCTACTCCTCACATACAAGGTCTTAAATAATCAGGCCCCATCTTATCTTAATGACCTTGTAGTACCATATCACCCTATTAGAGCGCTCCGCTCTCGCTCTGCAGGCCTACTTGTTGTTCCTAGAGTATTTAAAAGTAGAATGGGAGGGAGAGCCTTCAGTTTTCAGGCCCCTCTTCTGTGGAACCAGCTTCCAGTTTGGATTCGGGAGACAGACACTATCTCTACTTTTAAGATTAGGCTTAAAACTTTCCTTTTTTCTAAAGCATATAGTTAGGGCTGGACCAGGTGACCCTGAATCCTCCCTTTGTTATGCTGCAATAGATGTAGGCTGCCGGGGGATTCCCATGATGCATTGAGTTTTTCCTTTCCAGTCACCTTTCTCACTCACTATGTATTAATAGACCTCTCTGCATTGAATCATATCTGTTATTAACCTCTGTCTCTCTTCCACAGCATGTCTTTATCCTGTCTTCCTTCTCTCACCCCAACCGGTCGCAGCAGATGGCCGCCCCTCCCTGAGCCTGGTTCTGCCGGAGGTTTCTTCCTGTTAAAAGGGAGTTTTTCCTTCCCACTGTCGCCAAAGTGCTTGCTCATAGGGGGTCATATGATTGTTGGGTTTTTCTCTGTATCTATGAAGCGCCTTGAGGCGACTTTTGTTGTGATTTGGCGCTATATAAATAAAATTGAATTGAATTGAATAGATGTTCTTATCTCAGTGCACTGTAACAAAAGCACAAACAAACGCAACCAATAAAATACTAATAAAGTAACAAATACTGGGGCCCATTGCAAACATGTCCAAGCATAAAACCATCTTTCTCTCTCTTAGAGAAAGAAAACAATCCAAACCTCACTGATAAAATCAACCTAGTGTCAAGCAAAACCCAAAAATCAACCAAAACTTCACCAGAAAGTTTTCCTCCCTCCCGGGACAATATTGTGCAGGAATACAGGCACCGTAACTCCTTTTGCACTGACAAAAACATGTTGGATTTACTTGATTCAATAGTGGACACTGGTTGCACACAAAGGTTTTGCTTTGGCAGAAACTTCTTTGCAAGCTCCTTTGACTTAAACAACTGAGTTAAATCAACACAACCTTTTCATATTCAGTAAACCTGCATGTTGTGTTCATAAAACACGATTGAAACATGTTCAGATGGAGTAAGTTGAGCTCCTGGAACATTTTAATCCTTCAATTGAAATTGAATGGGTCTACAACAACTATTCAATTCAATTCAATTCAATTTTATTTATATAGCGCCAAATCACAACATAAGTCGCCTCAAGGCGCTTCATAGATACAGAGAAAAACCCAACAATCATATGACCCCCTATGAGCAAGCACTTTGGCGACAGTGGGAAGGAAAAACTCCCTTTTAACAGGAAGAAACCTCCGGCAGAACCAGGCTCAGGGAGGGGCGGCCATCTGCTGCGACCGGTTGGGGTGAGAGAAGGAAGACAGGATAAAGACATGCTGTGGAAGAGAGACAGAGGTTAATAACAGATATGATTCAATGCAGAGAGGTCTGTTAATACATAGTGAGTGAGAAAGGTGACTGGAAAGGAAAAACTCAATGCATCATGGGAATCCCCCGGCAGCCTACATCTATTGCAGCATAACAAAGGGAGGATTCAGGGTCACCTGGTCCAGCCCTAACTATATGCTTTAGAAAAAAAGGAAAGTTTTAAGCCTAATCTTAAAAGTAGAGATAGTGTCTGTCTCCCGAATCCAAACTGGAAGCTGGTTCCACAGAAGAGGGGCCTGAAAACTGAAGGCTCTCCCTCCCATTCTACTTTTAAATACTCTAGGAACAACAAGTAGGCCTGCAGTGTGAGAGCGAAGTGCTCTAATAGGGTGATATGGTACTACAAGGTCATTAAGATAAGATGGGGCCTGATTATTTAAGACCTTGTATGTGAGGAGCAGGATTTTGAATTCAATTCTGGATTTAACAGGAAGCCAATGAAGGGAAGCCAAAACAGGAGAAATATGCTCTCTCTTTCTAGTCCCTGTCAGGACTCTTGCTGCAGCATTTTGGATTAGCTGAAGGCTTTTCAGTGAGTTTTTTGGACATCCTGATAATAATGAATTACAGTAGTCCAGCCTGGAAGTAATAAATGCATGAACTAGTTTTTCAGCGTCACTCTGAGACAGGATATTTCTAATTTTAGAGATGTTGCGCAAATGGAAGAACGCAGTCTTACATATTTGTTTAATATGTGCATTGAAGGACATGTCCTGGTCAAAAATGACTCCAAGGTTCCTCACCGCGTTACTGGAGGCCAAGGTAATGCCATCCAGAGTAAGAATCTGATTAGATACCATATTTCTAAGATTTTCAGGGCCGAGTACAATAACCTCAGTTTTATCTGAATTAAGAAGCAGAAAGTTAGCGGCCATCCAGGTCTTTATGTCTTTAAGACATTCCTGCAGTTTAACTAATTGGTGTGTGTTATCTGGCTTCATGGACAGATAGAGCTGGGTGTCATCTGCATAGCAGTGAAAATGTATGCTATGTCTTCTAATGATACTGCCTAAGGGAAGCATGTATAATGTAAACAGAATTGGTCCTAGCACTGAACCCTGTGGAACTCCATAATTAACCTCAGTGTGTGAAGAGGACTCTCCATTTACATGCACGAATTGGAGTCTATTAGATAGATATGATACAAACCACTGCAGCGCAGTACTTGTAATACCTACAGCATGTTCTAATCGCTCTAATAGGATATTATGATCAACAGTATCGAACGCTGCACTGAGGTCTAGCAGGACAAGCACAGAGATGAGTCCACTGTCAGAGGCCATAAGAAGATCATTTGTAACCTTCACTAAAGCTGTTTCTGTGCTGTGCTGAGCTCTGAAACCTGACTGAAACTCTTCAAATAAACCATTCCTCTGCAGATGATCTGTTAGCTGTTTGACAACTACTCTTTCAAGGATTTTTGATATGAAAGGAAGGTTGGAGATTGGCCTATAATTAGCTAAGACTGCTGGGTCTAGAGATGGCTTTTTGAGTAAAGGTTTAACTACAGCCAGCTTGAAGGCCTGTGGTACATAGCCGATTATTAGAGATAGGTTGATCATATTTAAGATTGAAGAATTAATTAATGGCAGGACTTCTTTGAGCAGTTTTGTAGGAATGGGGTCTAAAAGACACGTTGATGGTTTGGAGGAAGTAATTATTGAAGTTAACTCAGAAAGATCAATTGGAGAAAAAGAGTCTAACTTAATATCAATGGTACTAAGAGTAGCTGTAGATAATATTACATCTGTGGGATGATTATTGGTAATTTTTTCTCTAATGATAAAAATTTTATTTGTGAAGAAGTTCATGAAGTCATTACTAGTTAACGTTAAAGGGATGGTTGGCTCAAAAGAGCTCTGACTTTTTGTCAGCCTGGCTACAGTGCTGAAGAGAAACCTAGGGTTGTTCTTATTTTCTTCAATCAGTGATGAATAGTAAGATGTTCTGGCTTTGCGGAGGGCTTTCTTATAAAGCAGCAAACTATTTCTCCAGGCTAAATGATGATCCTCTAGATTTGTGACACGCCATTTCCTCTCCAGATTACGAGTCATCTGCTTTAGGGTACGTGTTTCAGAATTATACCACGGAGTCAGGTACTTCTGATTTGAGGCCTTAGTTTTCACAGGAGCTACAGTATCCAGAGTCGTACGTAGTGAGGAGGTGAAATTATTAACAAGATAATCGACCTCTGTTGGGGTAGCGTTCAGATAGCTGCTTTGCTCTGTGTTGGTACAGGGCATTGGAGATGATAACAGTGGGTGGATTATATTCTTAAACTTAGTTACAGTGCTTTCAGAAAGACATCTACTTTGATAAAGTCTACTCTTCACCGCTGTGTAATCAATTATTGTAAAAGTAAATGTTATCAGGAAATGATCAGACAGGAGAGGGTTTTCAGGAAACACTGTTAAATGTTCAGGTTCGATGCCATATGTTAAAACAAGATCTAGAGTGTGATTAAAGTGGTGGGTGGGTTCTTTTACATTTTGAGAGAAACCAATTGAGTCTAATAACAGATTAAATGCCATGTTGAGGCTGTCATTTTTAGCATCTACATGGATGTTAAAATCACCCACAATAATTATTTTATCTGAGCTCAGAACTAAATTAGATATAAAGTCTGAGAAATCAGACAGAAACTCTGTGTAAGGCCCAGGTGGACGATAGATGATAACAAGTAAGACTGGTTTCTGAGTTTCACAGCTGGGGTGGACAATGTTAAGCATCAGGCTTTCAAATGAATTAAAAGTCTGTCTTGGTCTTTCATTAATTAATAGGCTGGTGTGAAAAATTGCTGCCACACCGCCCCCTCGGCCTGTGCTTCGAGATTTCTGGTAGTTAGAATGGCTCGGGGGTGTTGATTCATTTAAACTAACATAATCATCCTGCTGCAACCAGGTTTCTGTAAGGCAGAGTAAATCAATTTGTTGATCAATTATTAAGTCATGTACTAACAGAGACTTGGAGGAGAGAGACCTAATATTTAATAATCCACATTTCACTGTTTTACTCTTTGGTTCAGATGTGGATACTGTATTGTTCTTTCTTTGTGATTGTTTATGTTTAAGTTGTTTGTTGCTGGTTTTTAGTTTGTTTTTTGTCTTTTTGGAAGCTGACACAGTCTCTATGGAGATGGGTTTTTGGGGGGGTAGCAGGAGGAGAGAAGCTGCAGAGAAGCGTGTAAGACTGCAACTCTGCTTCCTGGTCCCAACTCTGGATAGTCATATTTTGGGGGGTTTAATAAATTTGTCCATATTTCTAGAAATGAGAGCTGCTCCATCCAAAGTGGGATGGATGCCGTCTCTCCTAACAAGACCAGGTTTCCTCCAGAAGGTTTGCCAATTATCTATGAAGCCCACATCGTTTCTGGGACACCACTCAGACAGCCAGCAATTTAAGGAGAACATGCGGCTAAACATGTCACTCCTGGTCTGATTGGGGAGGGGACCAGAGAAAACTACAGAGTCCGACATTGTTTTGGCAAAGTTGCACACCGATTCAATATTGATTTTAGTGACCTCCGATTGGCGTAACCGGGTGTCATTACTGCCGACGTGAATTATGATTTTACTGAATTTACGTTTACCCTTAGCCAGCAGTTTTAAATTTCCTTCAATGTCGCCTGCTCTGGCCCCTGGAAGACAATTGACTATGGTTGCCGGTGTCTCTAGCTTCACATGTCTGAGAACAGAATCGCCAATTACCAGAGTTTGACCCCCGGCGGGTGTGTCGCCGAGTGGGGAAAAACGGTTAGACACATGAACGGGTTGGTGGTGTACCTGGGGCTTCTGTTTAGGACTATGCTTCCTCCTCACCGTGACCCAGCCGCCCTGATTCCCCAGCTGCTTGGGGTCTGCCGGGGAACAGCTAGCGGGGCCTACGCTATTTTCGGCTGCACCAGCTACAGGGGCCTGGCTAGCTACGGGTGAATGAAGGGTGCGAAGCCGAGTCTCCAATTCAGTAATCCTGGCCTCCAGCGCTGCAAATATGCTACATTTGTTACAGATATCATTACTGCTAAAGGAGGCCGAGGAGTAACTAAACATCTGACACAATGAGCAAGAAAGTGCAGGAGGGACAGGTGAAGTAGCCATGGTGCTAATGACTCGGCTACGAGCTAAGCTAAGCTAGCGAGACAGTACAGAGACAGTGAGTGAATACTTTGGCTATAAATTAGGTAGTGAGTACACAGAAAGTGTGCTTCGGAGGAAGCACGTGAAGATTATACTATGAAAGAAGAATGTATTTAAAAGTTGTTAATTAAATCGCTAAGCAAATAAGCTACTCAGAAACACCACCGTGTTTGAGCAGGAACAGGAAGTGATACTCTACCACAGAGCGAGCGAACACCAAGTGACAGCGCCACCAACTACCATCCTCCTATCTCTATCCTGGTTGCAGCAGGGCTGGGAAATAACCCTGAAGTGATAGGTTACCAGGCAGGGTACACCCTGGACAGCTCACCAGTCTATCAGATAGAAACACACAGCCGTTTACATTCATGGATAATTTAGCCCAGGACCTTCTTACTGTGGAGCAACAGCACTAACCAGCATGCCAACAATGGAGGAAATACAGGAAAGCTATGATTTCCTGTATTTGAGGCAGAATTCTTTTGTTCTTGCCCTTGACAGGTTAATCCACAATAAATAGCAACAGCATGCATGTGGTGTGTGTGTCGTTGTCTGCCTCTTATAACTCCAGTGATTTTCCTGTAGTTTGAAATCTTATGCGGTGTTGACACAATAATTTGTTGTAAACCAGGAAATTCCCAACTGTGGTAGAAAGCACAGCTTAGCCTTAGCAAATGTTCAAAGAAAAGTCGTCACTTCCTGATTTCTGCTTCACTGATAAATATTGTCACACTGGGGTTTTTGCAAATGATATCAGTGAGCACTGTGTGGCAGCTGGAGTCAGACAACTGAAGCTCCCACAATCAAGACCACAAACAGCTTTCAAAGGAGATTTGAAGCTTTTCTGGCAGCAAGCTTCATGATTTATGGGACTGGAACTGGAACAGAAACTACCTGATCACCAATGGTGAGCTGGCATGGAATTATTTTTATGACATTTTATCAAAGTTATAAATAAGCATGCCCATTAACACATAGTGAGTGAGCATGTTGTCTTCCCACGCAGTGAACAGCGGATGCTAATGTTTTTGTCACTTTTTACAGAGTCAAACTCAAAGTAAGGTCAGTGCTTCCACGCTTTAAACGCTGCACGCTCACACTCTCTCCACACTCGATAGATTATCCATTGTTCATCTGCACACAGCTGCGGTTTTAGTAACGCAGTAACGCAGCGTGCTTACGGGAAAGTAACAGTAATCTAATTACCTTTTTTGCAATAGTAATCCCTCACTTTACTCGTTTCTTGAAAAAAGTAATCGGATTACTGCCCATCTCTGGTTGGAGCTGTGCACTTGTGGGTTCCACCTTGTGTACACGTTTATCTTTGCTGTGTGTACTTGTACCTCTGAGTGGAAGCTGAACTCTTGAGTTCGAGTATCGAAGCATCAGCTGTGACGTTAAAGTCCAAACAGCTCGTTCATTTGACGTGCAAATGAACGAAGGTAACGCCGTTTTCATGTGGATGTGTCACTGAGACACTTTCCACATCCACAGCTCACAAAATGGGAAAACTATAGAAGTATAACAATGAAGAAGTTACTATGTTACGGGTCCCAAGGATGAAGACCTCGATGACAAATATGTTACCTGTAAAAGCAGGTGAAGAGCAGAGTAAGGAAGACACGATGTGTCTCTGCTTTCCTCCAGAACGTGTCTGAGTCTGATTTATTTCACACAAATAAATGCTATAAAACACTAAACATGAGCTTTCAATATACTGTTCAGCTGGTTCCTCATTCACATCAATTACATTTACTTATTTCACAACATCAGTGAAATATACTCTTTTTAACTGGTTCAGTTTCTCAAGTTCACACTTCTTTCCATAACAGCTACATCCTTTTATCATATCAATAAACACATCACATTGTCTTCTGCAGTGTCTTACTGGCTAAACAGTTCTATTCAATAACAGCATTGGTAAATACATTACATTTGTTCCCTCCAGTAATTTACTGGCAAAATCACTATTTAGTGCATCATGAAACACAGCTTGTTGAATCAACCCATGAATGCCTCTGTTAGCTACACAGAGTTGCTCAGAGTGCTTGTGTTACACTAGCTAATCTACTCAGTCACTTTAACAGAACTATTAACATTCACATCTCACAGAACTGATTTGATTGGAGCATTACAACACGTTTGCACAGAGCATAGGAGCGCACTGACTCTGCTTCACGAGCGCTCCACCTAACGAGCGGGCTCGCGGTGCGGTCGCGCGGGACACTCCTCTGGTTTTCTCCCGTGTTTACATATAAATAACTTTGGCGGACCGCCTTAACTCTCCCATTCACATTAACGTGGGTAACCATGGTGACAATAAACAACATTTTCGGTGCGAGCACCGTGTACCGACCTGTAAAAGCAGGTGAAGAGCAGAGTAAGGAAGACACGATGCGTCTCTGCTTTCCTCCAGAACGTGTCTGAGGAAGCAGCGGAAGGTGGGCTCCACTTACTGCTCCCCGAAACCCCGGAGCAAGCACCAAAGTTCCGCCCTCACTGCTTTCTAACATAAAATGAATCCCTGTTACATGGATTTTCTATCCTCTTAAAGAAACTGAAAATAAATACATATAGCAATGAAAAATGTCCCGTTACATGAGTGTTTTACACAAAATAATATTCATGTGGTCATTCCCTCACAGGGGTGCCACAACTACACTGCTGTTTTGACAGAGACACAGTGTGTTTATCTAACTTGGCTGAAGCCAAAGTTCTCCAGACAAATTCAGTCTGTTTCTGCCAAGTGTGAACTCACTGGATGAGCGCCAGATACACAGAATCAAAAAGGGATAAATTACTTTTCTTATGTCATGTTCCCGTCACAAACTGGCTCAAGGAGAGGGGAAGCAGGAGTCCACAGATGAAATGTTCCTATAAATAAAGTGGAATTTATTCAAACTTTACCAAAACTTCAACACATCAAATACAAGCAGTTCAGCAGGGAGTGGATGTGTGTTGCATGTGCCAGGTGGATGCAGAGAGAGGCCAGGGCCACGTTCAAACCTGAACACGCTGCACAGTGTTTTGTTCCATTTGTTAGGGATGAATGAAATGCTTCCTTGAAAGGATGTGTGCAGTCACCAGTGGGCGTGGAAGCATGTGCGCCCTCATTTGGTGGGTGTGCAAGAAAAGTCATCCTGTCACACAGCAATGCCTACATAAATCACACCACTCTGCTTAAAATAATAATGTTTAGTGAAGCAGGTGAAGCAAAGGGCTGCTTTTAATAGGCTGGGAGACCCAGGTGTGCTGCTTTAGCTGCTGAGCCTCTTATGACAGAACAGCGGAGAGTGGTAAGAAGGGAGGAGGGGGTCTGGCTGTGTTTGTGAACGATAGATGGTGTAACTCTGGGCATTTCTCTATCAAAGAGACGCTATGCTGTAAGGACATTGAGCTGCTAGCGGTTAGCATGAGACCGTACTATCTACCACGAGAGTTTACACACGTGATTATGATAGCTGTGTATGTCCCGCCCTCTGCTAACGCTGCAGCAGCCTGTGAGGTCCTGCACACTGTAACCAGCAGACTCCAAACACAGCACCCTCAGGCCCTTTTCCTGATCTCTGGGGACTTTAAAGATGATGTAACCATTTAATTATGGTTACATAATTAATTATGTAATTAATTATGCAAAATGCAAAACGCTCAGCTGTGTCTCCAATCAAAGCTCTGTAACTTCAGAGGTGATGTTCATATGTTGACTAATGGTTTTCTTTCATTTTTGATGTACTGCAGAATATTTGTATAAAATCCAGGCCAGGAAAATCTCCTTCATGTGTTTCTGTGTTTTGTCTTCAGCTACGTTGACACAAAGGCCTCTGCTGTGACGCTCACACCTTTGATAAAGTCTGGAGAGTGTCAGCTTCCTGTTTATAGATACAAAAATATGTAATGTTGTGAACTCTGGCCGCAGCGGCGCAAGAAAAAGGAGAATTACGGGAAGCACTCACAACAGGTAAAATCAAAATAACAAAGTAAAGTAGGATAAAATAAAAACCAACAAAAGAACAACACAATATACTTCCCCGTACTGTTACTGCTAACCTCTGTTAACCTAGTAACTCTTACCTTCTAACTGACAGCTGGTCAATAAACGAGCTCCATAAACGCTCCATATTCACCTTTACATGGAATATAAAGGGAAAAGAAGAAACACAGTGCTGTGTCAGCGTTAGACATATAGATATATCCTTGCTTTTAATACATTTGAAGGTGGGTGGGAGAGGTGCTTCTCCGCGTAGTCTACGGTCTCTTTGGGATCGCTAAAGCTTTTCCTCACATCACCATGGGTCACTAACAGCTTTGCAGGGTATAGCAGTCTGTACCTGACGCCGGTCATCCCACGTAGTCTTCCTCTCATATTTGCAAATGCGGCTCTGCGTTTCCAACAGAGGGAGGGAAATCTGGGAGGATGTTTATTTTAAAAACCCTTATACATCAGGTTCTTGTTCTCTGCAGCTTTCAGCAGAATTTCCTCACCAATGTGGTAGTAGTGCAATCTCAAGATGATGGGCCGAGGAAGATGACTTTGTTTGGGACGCTGGCGATTCACTCTATGTGCTCGATCGATGAGTGGCTTCTCCTCGAGAGATAGCGCCTCCGCCAACAGGTGTGAACCAACTCAGTCATCTTGGGTCCCTCTGTGCCTTCTGGTATTCCTGCAGTTCTTAAATTATTCCTCCTGGAGTGCCTCAAGAGCTCCACATCTCTCATCTAACTTCTTTACCTCCGCAGACAAACGCTCCACAGTGGCCTGGAGAGTGGCGATGGTGTCAGAGTGGTTCGAGGCACAGTCCTGCAGTTCAGTCAAAGTGTTATCATGCCTGGCCACGTCGCTTTTTATGTCCGAAATTGAGGGCTGGATGCTCTGGTTCAAGGATGATATCTCGCCTCCTATGGTGGTAGAAATCTCTAATATGCAAGTGTCCAGTGCTAGTTAGTTAGTTCTAGTGGTTAGTGGGGCTTTATTTGATGATTCTAGTGTGTGTTACATTGTTGTCATATTGTTGAGTCGCACCGGCATTGTTGTCGAACCGGCAACCTTCCGATTACAAGACGAGCTGCCAACTCTTGAGCCACGATCGGCCCACATATTGTTGTCTTTTGTTGCAGACACCAAGTGTTGAGATCCTGTCTCAACCTCCTACATTCTTCCAGCAGGTTACACATTATTTTTTGTATTTGGAATCAAATATATGTGTCAGTTGGGCCTAGTGCAGGGGTCAGCAACCTTTAACACCCAAAGAGCCTTTTGGACCCGGTTTCCACGCAAAGGGTCAGGGTTCGGGAAAACACTGGGAGCCGCAAATACTTTGTGACATCTAAAATGAAGATAACACTGTGTATATTGTTTTTACCTTTATGCTTTGTGTGAACAACTACAGTGTGTTGCTTATGAAATCCATGAAGTGCTACAGAGAAAATTACATTTGATTTATGTAATGAACACATTTTGAGCTCTTAAAGAAATATAACAAAGGAAAGCTGAACTACAATGATCCATGTAGCAAACACAAACTGTTATATCGCCTTTGGGCTTTTGGAGCCTTGACCTGACTTTTAAAAAAAGCGCGTTCATGCAAACATCGTCGGGTCTGCCGTGATATGTTTACAACGGGACTTCTGCTCCTGAACCTCTGCGCACAGCGTCTGCAGGTCGGGGCTGTACGAAGTCACTTTATCTCTACAGGACTGTAAGCTGTCGTCTGTGAGGCGTGAGCGTGTTTGTTTGAACACAGTTCACGGTGGAGAACAGCTGCTGACATAATGTGGATCCCAAGATCCATAACTGGCCTACCTGGGGCTGAAAGTCTCCATAAATGCAGGCGTTTCGGCGGCTACACCGGCTTCCACGAGTGTGACGCTTATTTTGAGAAAATAATAGAATATAAATGTATTTTTATATTTCAATATCACAATAATCTTCCAATGTAGAACTACAAGTTAAAAAAGAAGTAACATAAATCAAATCCACTTCAGCTAAATACTTCTCATTTATTTCCATCTTACATGCTGTGACTGCAGCCATTCCCACATCTCTGTGAATGGGACTCATGGACATGGATCAGTGGTTGTTGATCAATGGTCCTGAGAATCTGCATAATTAAGATGAAGGAACGGAGCTCCCAGCCCATCGTTCCTGCAGCTGCTTTCAGTCTTTATGCAAATGTCCTGTTTGTAAGACTGAAACCTGCAGCTGAGACTGAAGACGTCACCTGATGATGACGACACGTTTCTCCCACAAAACGCTGCGTCCAGATGAACAGAAGCAACAGACTCACTTTCCTGGATGATTGAGATGCATCAAGACTTCATTGTGTGTTACTTCTCATTCAGCACAGACACATTATTCCTGTTAGGTCATGTCAGCTGTCACTCAGTACAAGCACAACTGTGAACAACACAAACTTCTCTTCAATGTGTCACAGAAACACTAAGTGTGAGAGCCTGTATGACACACAGGACAGACTGTAAGCTCTGCTGGCTGCACAGCACTTTGTAGCAGTTTTCCAACATGTCCTCCACCCGTGATGTCAGTGGTGGGACCCCAGTCACAGCACTCAGCACCACCTCCTTTAAATGGATTTTATAGCAGTTCCTCCCGTTACTCGGTGCAACGCTTCTTAAATGTGTTTTTGCAGGATAAAACACAGCAGGTGGTGTAGAGAGGACGTCAGCTGACGGAGCAGAGGGAGGCAGACTGTGGATAAATGACAGAGTGAGAGGAGAGCAACCATGACAGAAGCACAGGTGTGGCAGATAGAAGTGGCTTTATAGACACTTATTGTCAGTCCTCGTGCATGCTGTGGAAATAAGTGTCTGTGTCATGAGGTGACATGTGAGCTTATCTTTGGTCAATAAAGCTGAACGACCAGTTTTCACTTTGCTTGTTACGCTTGTTTAGTGACGTCTGGGTTTCTGTGGAGCCCGAATTGTGATGAGTTCTGGTGAAATCATCTGAGATCATCTGAGCATCGGTGAAGAGTCAGCAGAGAAAGTGTGGGACAGAAGTTTGCTTTGGACACATGGACTGAAATCAAAAAGTAACAAACAGGATTTCCAATGGACAGTATGGAGAAGTGAAAGTACACAAAGGCTGTGCTGGAACACGTGTGTTACACTTTTTGACAGCTGAGAACAAAACACAATATTTTGCATCATCTCTGCAGTGTCTCTTCTTTCCTCTGCTGTTGTGCTTTTAGCTCCAAACTGTTTCAAATGGTTTGTCAGCAAGCTGACCTCTGACCTCTGCAGTACTAACTCCTGACCCGTACAAAGAGCGGGCGTTTCTGACCTTTGACCTGCAGCTGTATGTCTCTCAGTCTCAGTTCTTCTCTCCGTCACTGATGGAGCAGGTGTAGTTGCTGCTGACAGTCAGTCGTTTGTTTTCTCAGAGTGAGGCTGAAGTCTGAACTGTTCAGAGCATCAGGTCTCATCAACGTGCGCTGCTGTAACGCCGCTTTGTCCTCTGAGATCACCAGGTATGAAACCTGAGTGCTGACAGAGCAGCATGTTCCCCCTCATTCACCTCCACCACCACAGCCAAGGCATGCTGGGAAACTGAGGACACACAGACGGAGAACTGAAGTGTCTGCTGTGTGTTCATCTCAGAGTCCTCACAGGTGACACATTAGCTCCAGAACACCAAGCCAGGTGTTTGAAGCCTGACAGGGATTCTTCCCATCCAGAGGGAGGATTTAGCTGCACAACAATGAACATTAGTGTGTAGTTTAGAAACACAGACTGTGCCTGCACTGCATCTAGTGAAGAAAAGTGTTACTGCCAGAGAACGAGGCTCCTTTAAAGCAGCTGATATTAAGGTTGAAAAATCAACAATAAGCTGATGTAATCAACGTTTCACAAAATGGTCAGCAGCTAAAATCTGGAGCCGTTCTTTGGTGGTAATTAACAGTTTGTTCTTGTTAGCTAATTATGTCATTAAAGGTAGCAGCAGAAGCCTTGTGTTGAAAGCCCATTCACTCACACATTCACACAGTATGTGTGTGTCTGTGTTACACTGTGGACATCCCTTCTGTTGGAGCGCCATCTTGTGGCAGGTTTAAGAAATGTTCTTCTTGTAAATCCAAACTGATGCACCTCCATAGCAGACTGTGGAGGCTTTCAGTGACATGAAGACTTGATTTATACTGTCATATTCTCCTGTTACACAAAGCACAGCACGCTGAACATGGATGAACTGAAACTCCCAGCATCTGACTGAGGAAAAGCACAAACCATTCTCACACTGACTCCTGCTTGATTTTAGATTTGCTTTCAAATCCTCACACTTTCATATGAAGCACTAAATGGGCTCCAGACTGTTTATCTCAGCTTCCTGTCAAACACACTGCTGCTCACACCGAGGCTCAGTTTACTCCTCCAGCCTGGCTTAACCTGCTGTCTGTTAAAAACAGTCCCACACTCCTCTGTTTAATCCTTCTGATCAGACTCTTTGATTTTGTATTGTTTTTACCTGAAGTTGTGTTTTTGACATGGTTCTGTCTGTGAAATAAAGCTCACACACACACTGCTACAGTCCTTCATACACTTAGAAACGAAGCTGCTCCTTTCCTCAGTGCTGACACATAAAGAAGAGTTGCTTTTATATCCAACACGTCTCTGTTCCAGAAAACAGCTTCAGCAGCCTCTGAGTCTGAACTTGGAGTTGGTTATAAGCCACAGGCCTGTGTGCACAGCAATGAGGAAATATAATGCAGTAAGTGAAACATGGATGTGTGGAACAGATTATCCCAAAGGTTGATTCTGTTCATCTGGACGTTCTCAGTGAAACATTTGGTCTCTCGGTCAGGTGACTCCTTTAGTCTCAGCTGACTGCAGGTTTCCAAACCTTTGTCACTGGATCACTCACTTCATCTCCAACGTGTCCCTGACACAGACAGCTGGAGCCGTTACAGCAAAATCATTGATCATCGTTTTTAGAACATTAGCTGGTGTTGGTGGGCAGGCTAGCAGTGCTAATTGTTAGCACTAGTTCTGCTGCTCTCCCTTTGTCTCTGTTATTGTTGGTCTTTAGTGAACAATAGAAAGTGTCTTCATGAGACTGTTGCCTAATGTTCAAATCAGAGGTGTGGACTCGAGTCACATGACTTGGACTCGAGTCAGACTCGAGTCATTAATTTTATGACTTTAGACTTGACTTGAAAAAATGTTCTAAGACTTGTGACTTGACTTGGACTTTTACACCAATGACTTGGGACTTGAATTGGACTTGAACCGGTTTACTTGAAAAGACTTGATATTTTACCCCAAATATAAAATTTAACATGCATATTATATAGAGATTGAAAATGTGACGTCATTCACGGGTAGAACCGCAAAGGATTCTGGGAACTCGTGGCAAGCGGTACTAGCGCACGCAGGCTTTCAATTAAAATCAGTTATACAGCGATAAAAAGAAACACAAAAATGTCAAGAAGCTGTTGTATTATTAACTGCAATAGCCGGTCGCATGACAGCCACGGGAAGCCGACGGGTAAAGAGATCGGTTGTTATCGGATTACGTCGTTGAAGAGAAATTGTTCAAGCCATGTTTCCGAAGTAACAAAGAGGCGACGGGTGGCCTGGATTGCAGCCATTCAAAGATCAAATATAACGTCCCAGAACACTCCAGCTCACAGGTTAGTCTGCTCCAAGCATTTACACGAAGGTCAGTGTTTTTTAGTAGTTAATACGTCATTTTCATAACATAATTGGTGATATAGGTTACAAGCAAGTCTGGCGCTGAACAGAAATTGTCGCGCTATGCTCCTTTATTTATTGTGCATAAATAGTGAATTGTCCTGACACAATATTGCGTTTCGCTTCTGTTATTATGGTACATTGACAAAAACATATGCTTTTATTCACAGGATAAAACAGGTTTTTTGTATCACTAATTGCCCAGTACGATTACAGCATACAATATTGTTGTCACTGCTACATTTCTGTGATGCTACCAGAAATTATTTCCACTACTAATTAATTACCGTTGAGCTCAAAGGTCCTATTAATAAACGGTTAAGGAATGTATATTTATGACGACGATTTGTGAGACTGGTAAACTTATGATACGTACGATGGTCTTTACTTTCTACACGGTGCATTTCAAGGTCCTGTACCCATCCGTCGGTAAACTGTACCTGGGCTTGTTGTAGTGACCTGAAGTTACTAAACTTCATGAGTGTATGCGCTCACTCCAAGAACCGTATAATTATAAATATGCATATAAATATGCTACGATGAGATAGCTGACTTCATCTAACTAGCAAATGTTGTCCAGGCTACGTTGGTGATGCAGTTTTTTTTAATGTGTATGATATTTTTGTCATGCGATTTTAAAGCCGGTCCTACAACCGCATCCAAGAATAACATGCAGCTTATCTCAGAACTGTCGGTGAAAATTATTCTTGGAGCTAGGTTTAATTGAGCTGCATTTTAAAGAGGTGCAATTTCACAATTTGTGTATATTTTCTAAGTTCACTATTTTGTCATGTGTTGAGAAAAACACAGATTTTAAAATTACATGGTCTAATATTTACATTTAGCATATAACTGCAACATGCTTTTTTTCGTTTTTTTTTTTTTAAAGACTCGAAAGGACTTGAAATTCAAAGTTTCAGACTTGTGACTTGACTCGGACTTTTACACCAGTGACTTGAGACTCGACTCTGACTTGCCTGACATTACTTGAGACTTGACTTGAGACTTGAGGATAAAGACTTGAGACTTACTTGAGACTTGCAAAACAATGACTTGGTCCCACCTCTGGTTCAAATGTAGATAACACCACCTGCACCAACCTGTTACACAGCACAACCCTCTGGTGTAGCTTTGGCTGGAGCACATATTGGCAGCTCCAGTGACATCACCACTCCATGGTGACATCATCTCTACAGACTGTGGCTGTTACATATCCTCACCTGGTAATAATAAGACTGTCCTCAGCTGCACACAGCTCCAAGATGAACAAACTGAAGTAAATACAAATTAGAGTTACGATAGATTGAAATCTTGTAATCAGAGCTAATTCTTAGTGAAACTCTCACAACATCATATCCTGATCCTGGGTTAGTGTCTCGGTCTCAGATCACAACATCAGCACAGGCTTGGCTTGGGTGAGGTATTGAGTGGTTCTTGTCCATGACAGCTGCAGGTACAGTGCCATCAGCCATGCTGCACCACATGTCTGCCCAGGAACATTAGTGTGGCTGAGTCTCATGTAAACATTGTGCTAAAGTGGTGGGAAAGTGGCTGCAAGCTGGCTGCACTGTGTCCAATACTCTCAGTATGATATCCACAAACCTCTGAGTGTCACAGAGTGGGCCTGTGCTCAGCTCACTGTGCCCCATTCAATTCTACTTGCATAGTTTTACAAGTAAAATTAAATATACAAGTTGCTCAATGATAAGTTATTGTAGTAACAACTAAGTCCATGGTCATTATTTGTTAATAGTAGCTTAAAGCTTCTGCACCAATCATGGAGCAGCAGGTTTAGAGCATGTGGATCTACAAAAGTAAGTCCCAGTAAGATGGGCTGAGCCTTACATACTAGAAGAAACATGTCATTCCCAGCAGATGAAGCGCCCTTTAAAGCAGGATCTCACTTTAAACCTAAAGAACTTGCTATGAGCATGCAGTGCATTCATGGTTATTATTCATATGATTGTGGGGAGCTAATAAAGTGCAACTATCACATTACATTTTATTATTAAATTGTTGTTAACAATCCCTTCACTTCTGCTTATCTAATTCATGGTTGCAGGATGGCTGACAGCTTCCATTAGGCAGGAGGTAATGTCCATTCTGGCCACAGTGCAACCCACAATGTGTAACTGACACTATTATATTGCATTATGTCACATTGTTACATCTTTTTAATAAATGATGACAGTCAGCTGAATTTGCTGCCCCCTTGGTGGAGGACATCAGGATCAGCAGCTGCTGCTCCATCACAAACACCACAGAAGAAGAACAACACTGGATCAGATTATCTGGACGTGTTTGACAGGGACAGTGTTCATGTTCATGGACATCAGGACAAAAACAGACGATGGAAACCTGCCAGATTTGAGCTAAACTGCTCGTTTCCATGTGTAGTCCCTGGGAGGTCACATGACCAACAAAGACACACAAGCTGTGTCCCAAAACGTCGGCCGCATCCTCCGGAGGCCGCATTTGAAGGCCGATGACGTCACAGCCAGGCGACGAAGGCTGTCCCGATTCCTCGACTCCTTCAAATGCGTCCTTCATTCCCCCGAGTTTGAAGGATGGGTCGGGTGTGTCCTTCGTGGCCCACCATATCCCAGAATTCAATCTCTCTCTCCTCTTTCTTTCCCTCTCCTCTCTCCTCCACCTGTTACAGTGAGGGAACGTCCTCCATGATGGAGGAGCTGCTGGAAAGTGCTGAGAGCTTCCTCCAGAGTGAGACCTCTGTCACAGTTCAGAGGATCTATGAACTGATCGATCAGCCATCAGAGGAGTCGGATCAATGGAGCTGCTTCTGTTCCTGATGTCCCTGTTTGATCCTGGACCTGAACTCTCCCTGCAGAGGAGACACACACCTGCACTGTACTTGGTGACTTTAAATATGTTTTGCACATGGACTTAGCTACGATTGAGCATGCTATATTTGATGTGTTTTCTAAATGTATTTTTAGATTTGAGCCTTACTCTCAGAAAATTAACACCACTGAAGCTGAAACTGAGGCAATAAATGGCTCCTTTCCATGCAGAGGAGTAGCTGCTCTACTCTGACCACCTGCTCCTCCCCTTATATCTAAGGCAGAGGCCAGCCAACCTCTGGAGAATGCTGATTGACCCCTTTTACGGTGCTTTGGGTATCTGACTATGATGCCTCCTGGGTGTCCAGAGAGTTTTGGGGCATGAGGAGGCCCCAGGGAGGAAGCAGGATTTGCTGGAGTGATTATATGTCTCGGCTGGCCCGGGAACGCCTTGGTGTTAACCTGGAAATGCTGGAGGAGGTGGTCAGGGAGAGGGAAGTCCGGACTTCTCTGCTTAGGCTGCTTGCCCCACAACCCTGTGGGGTGCTGTGGGTGCAGGGGGCAGTGCCAGGGGAGGATGGCTAAGATGGTTGAACATCACTCTGTCACAGTCCTGGGTTGGTGACCCAGTGTTTTGTTTGTTTTAGATGTTATCATGGCTTTTTGACTGCTAGTGTTTTAGTCTGTGTTTAGTATTTTTTCTTCCTGGTTTGTGATTTCTTGTTCTCAGGTTTTGGTTCCTGAGCCTCTCAAGTCAAGTGTAGCTTTAGTTCTGTCTTCATGTTTTTTCTTGTTCCAGTCATTTCTCCGGTAACTCTTGTCACTGTGTCCTGTATCTAGTCCGTGCTTCTGTGCTCCTGCTTTTGTTTTTCCTTCGTTTCTTGAGTTTAGTTTCTAGTTTTCTGTTAATTTCCTATGAAAGTATTTCTAGCGAATGAAGCTACGCTTTAAGTTTCCATCTGTGAGCCCTTCATTTGGGTCCTTCCTGCATGTCACACAGCACATCATGACAAACTCAAAGAAACACTCAGTTTCCATCAGTCAGATTCTGCTGTGTCCTAATCTTAGAGTTTTGATAATGGTCTATCTGTGACATGTTTGCTGTTTTGTCTCCCTGCTTCCATTTAGGCTACAATTTACTAGCATAGCAGCTCTTTTCTGGTGCGTCACAAGTTGCCAACACTACCCATTTATAATTCCCTAATTGAAGCCAGAGCAGGTTAAATTCATGCTATATGTTACCATGGTAATTTACTGTTAAGTAAACCAACACACACATCTACACACACCGACTCAGAATGAAGAGAAACACACATATGAACACATCTGCACTCGTTGACTGAGTGAGAAATGACACACACACAAGTAAGTAAGTAAAATTTATTTATATCGCGCTTTTCACAGATAAAAATCACAAAGTGCTTTACAACACAGAAAATGGGAATATAAAAACAATATAACAGTAAATAAAACAACGTAAAACAATAAAACTATAAAAGCAGCTTAAGAAGAAATTAATCAAATGCTTTTCTAAATAAAAATGTCTTCAGCTGTTTCTTAAAAGAATCAATGGAGTCCGTGCAGCGAAGAGACCGTGGGAGAGAATTCCACAACCGTGGTGCCACCGTCTGAAAGGCCCGATCACCACGAGTTTTAAAACGAGTGCGCGGTACCACCAGCAGTCTCTGATCTAATGACCTTAAAGCCCGAGAAGATGTATGTGGTTTCAGCAGGTCAGATAAATATTGAGGAGCCTGACCATGCAGGCCCCTAAAGGTTAGAACTAAAATTTTAAAATGAAACCTAAAACTTACAGGCAACCAGTGAAGGGAGGCCAAGACTGGAGTGATATGCGATCTTCTCTTGGTGCCTGTTAAGAGACGTGCTGCAGCATTCTGCACAGTCTGAAGACGATTTAAGGCTGATTTGTTAAAACAAGTAAAAAGGCCATTACAATAGTCTAAACGAGAAGAAATAAAGCATGAATAATCATCTCAAGTTCAAGCTTTGATATCATTAGTCTGAGTTTAGAAATATTCTGTAAATGATAAAAACAGTTTCGGACCAGCTGCTCGAGCGACATCGAGCTGTCAAATATGACACCGAGGTTTCTAAGGCTTGATTTTACAGAAGGGTCTAAGAAGCTGATATGCTGTCTAATTTCTGGGACCATGTGGTCTGGAGCAATAATCAGAGTTTCTGTTTTATCAGAGTTTAGTTGGAGAAAATTGTCATTTAACCATAATTTGATTTCTGTCAGGCAATTACTTAAATTAGACAATTTATAAAACTCAGATATTTTGAAGGAACAGTATAGTTGGATGTCGTAAGCATAGAGATGATAGGAGATATATTTATAGCGCTTAATAATTTGGCCTAGGGGGAATACATAAAGTAAAAAGACAATTGGACCCAGGACAGATCCCTGAGGTACCCCACACGGCAAAACTGTTGATTCTGATGTGACATGATTCATGCAAACAGTAAAAGATCTCTCAGACAGATATGATATAAACCATTTTAAAACAACACCAGTAATCCCAAACAAGTTCTCAAGTCTGTTTATCATGATACTGTGATCTACAGTGTCAAAAGCAGAGCTGAGATCCAGCAGGACCAGCACTGTGTATTCTCCAGAGTCTGCTGCCATCAAGATATCACTAGATACTCTAAGTAAGGCCGTTTCAGTGGAATGCAATTTACGAAAACCAGACTGGAAAGTGTCCATAACAGCATTTTTATCCAGGAAATAGTTAAGTTGTTCTAGTACTACTTTTTCTAAAATTCTCCAGAGTCAACCCGTTCTCACCACCTCCTCCTCCTCCTCACACCACCTGCTACAGCTCTACTCTTCTATGACTACAGTCATCCACAGCACTGATGTGAGGTCACATGGTTCATATGTAAGGAGCACAGCTGACCTCAGGTCAGTTTAATGACTGTGAGCAGCAGCTGTGTTATTGTCACTGTGACAGGGAGACACTCTCAGACACAGCGCTCATGTCAGCTTGTTCTCATGCAGGAGGATCAGGAGCTCCATGTTTGTCTTTCTGTTTGAATCATGATGTGTTTGTGCCATCAGAGTCTGTCATGAGTACTCAGGGTTTCACAGCAGCTCTTCTGGATGCTGACGAGGACTCCAACCTCATGTTTCACCTCTCTGAGCTTCTGATGTCTGTGAACACTCGTGTTTCTTCTCTGGGCTCATCTGGACAAAAACACCTTTCTGTGTTTGGCTGCAGCCTCATTCTGACTGACAGGAAGTGTGTTATCCATGAGCTGCACTTCTGTGAGGAAGTTTCCTGCTGTGTTTCCTGTCTGTGGACAAACACGAGTGTTCCAGCTGAGGACTTGGTTCCTTCCACCTGTCCATACAGGACATCACGCTGTCTGCAGCTCTGTAAATGCAGCTCCAGGTCCTTCCACGTGCTGCTCTGTATTTGTGCAGTTTGTAGTGTGTCCTGGGAAACGTAGCACACATGGTGTTCTTCTGCTGTTTCCTCCTTTCACTGAGTGTGAAACACTGACGCTGTGCTGTTGTTCACAGAGGGGAGCTGATTCTAGCTGCAGCTGGACTCTGTCATCTAACTGAATGTGTTGGTGCTGATCACGGGGCTCTGAGGGGGGAGCAGCAGGAGGACTCTGGATGCTGACGTCAGTGTATCTGTGGAAGCTCCCACAGCGTGTCTGTCATTCAATATTGTGCTGTATATTGTATCTATGCAAAGATGAACAGACTGTGTGTTCACTGGTCTCTGTGCTGCAGCTCTGATGTCATCATCACTCCCTCCTCCACCCTCAGCAGTCCCAGCATGCTGCTGTGGTGCACCCCACCCTCACTCTACACCTGAGCCACAGACCACACCCTCCACCTCAATATACACCACAGTTTTCTCTGCTGTGGAAATGAGATCAGGAGGAAATCATCATTATTATTATTTAATAAACGCTCACATTAATGTGGGCTTATTTGTTTCATATTAGTAACATTAGTTGAGTGTTTTTAGTATAAAATGGTCAAAGTCCCTCTTTTTGCTCCTCCCCTCACCTGTGGATGGGCGGTGCTGTTACCGTGGTGACAGCTTGGATGTGTTTCAGTCCTGCCTGGTTATCACTGCAGGAATCTTTCACATTTATTACAGGTAATAACTCTGATTTTTCTGTGTATTATGAACCAAATGTATCCTGATACACACAGAGATGGATGAGCAGAGGTTTTTTTGCAGTTTATGTAGTTACTATGGACTTAATGCATACATATTATTAAAATTAGGGCTATAACAGTTGTATTGATGTATAGCAACTTGAAATGCTCCCACAAATGGCTCCACAGCATGTAAAAATATAACAAAAGCTCTGGCGGACTTGGTTCTGTGGTCAGTCTTAAAGGGTGAAGTTAAACTCTGTAATCTTCACTGTGTCACAGAGTTCAGTGAGTCCCGTTATTCACAGTATCAATCAGATCATCAGAGAACAGCTGATCAGCAATCAGTGGTGCCAACAGCGCCTCCTGTGGTGAGAGGATGCAATAATGCAATGTAGCATTTTTCCACTCAACACTTGCAGTCATGGAAACTGTCTGTTGGATCAGCACAGGGACACTGAGGAACCAAAATTAAACCAAAACCCAGGATAAAGAGTTTGAGTGAATGTGGTGTTGAAGGTGTGGAGGTGGATCAGAGTGTCAGAGGAGACTCTGTAGAAGGACAGAGTGCCAGCAGGACAGTCCACATACACTGCTGCTCTGTTAGAGACCGAGGAGGAGGAGGAGGAGGAGGAGATGGATGTTACTCTGTTATTGTGACAGACATAACGAGGACCATCATGAGAGCAGTACAGACTCCAGGACTGATCATTGCATCCAAACACACAGTCATCACTGCCTCCTTTCCTTCTGATGCTTCTGTAACTCACTGATATATTAACGTCTCCTCTCCACTCGACCTCCCAGTAACAGCGACCAGTCAGACCATTTCTACACAGCAGCTGTTTACAAACATCAAATCTGTCTGGATGATCAGGATATGACTGAACCTCCTCCACATGTGTCACCTTCCTGTTGTTGTCAGACAGTTGGAGCTCTGTGTTCACTGTGTTTGTGTCGATTGTGAGTTGACAGGAATCTGATGGAGAGAACAAACACAATCCAGCTGCAGTTATTGATCCATCATCTGTTCATTGATTGACACTTTGATGATGACTCCTGACATGATGAAGATGGTTGAATGTGTGCTGCTTTGTTTTCATGAATCCCATTAAAAACACACTTACACTTCCTCAGACCTGGTCTCAACCATCGGACTCCAGCAGGCTCCACCCTGAAAGGAGGAGGGGGGGTCAGAGCAGCACAGTCAGCATGCACACATGGACATTACATGGCTCTCACACACACACTGTTACACACTGAGCTCAAAGCTCGGCTCCACTGTTTTATTCAAAGAAATCTACATTTATTTATCAGCACATTTAAAAACAGCTTGAGCCAAAGTGCTGCACAGAGTAGAGAGAAAATAGGAAACATACACAGTAATGACTATAAAGACTGGTCAGGATTGAAAGCTACAGAGTACAAATGTGTTTCCAACCGGCTTTTAAAAATGTCCAGTGTTGGTGACGACCTGATGTGAAGGGCGACTGTTCCAGAGTTTGGCTGCAGCCATCGATAAAGCTCACCTCTGTTTTTACGTCTAGTTCTGGTCAGAAGCTGCTTATCTGCAGACCTGAGGGCTCCACTTGGATTCTTTTGTTAAAGAGAGATAAGATGGAGCCAATCCATTCACAGATTTAAAGACAACCAGATCTGGAAGTGGATTCTACCACGTACTGGTAACCAGTGGAAAAAGCTGGTGATGGGTCGTCTAGCACAGACCCACCGCTGGAACCAGACAATTGATGAGGGAGAGAACTGTGACAGCGCCGTTCCTTCACTTGACCTCAGTCGCTCTCGTCTGCTCCCTCGTAACACTGCTCTTTATTGAGCTTCCATGAATATGCACAAGTTCATTATGACGTCTTACACAGGTATGAACAAAGAGTACCAGTCTGTGCATAGTGTGTGTGTGTGTGTGTGTGTGTGTCTGTGTGTGTGTGTGTGTGTGTGTGTCTGTGTGTGTGTGTGTGTGTGTGTGTGTGTGTGTGTCTGTGTGTGTCTGTGTGTGTGTGTGTGTGTGTGTGTGTTGCTGCCCAGCGGGACGTTATACGTATATAGATTTATACACACGTCAGTGGGATTTAAAGTTATTTTTCCACAGAGAGAGATCTCATATTAACTCTCACAGTGATGCGTAGGCGGCGGGATAAAAGAAAAGTCATGAACTCAATGCAGCCCAATTTAGTCTGCAGTCACATAGCGACACCTGTTCATCGGCAACAACAGTCCCCGGTAACCCGGACTAATTATAGGGTCGCACCGTAATTTGTGGCTCGATGTTTTTATTTGCATCACTGCGTTTGCATTGCAGCAAACATGAACATTACATATATTTCAATATAATGTAAAAGCAGTCAAAACAACTAACATCAGAAACAGCTGATGTTATTTGTTATATGTCACGGTGTCATTTCCGCTTCTTTCTCCTGTAACAACAGCCCGGCACCGTGAGCAGTCGCCTTTTTTGCGCTCGCTATCCCTGCACTTTCTACCATCTGCAAACGCCACGGTGTTCGTGTCGTCATGAAAGACATGAACATCGAGCGTAAAAACAAAGGAGACTGCTACCGGCTTTTTATCTGCCGATCGCTGTGCTACGGTTGCAAGAAAAAGAAGCAGAAATGACGTTCTCTACGCGTTGAGACGTTCCCCGTCCGTCGGCTAAACGCTTGATTGAAACTTCAATGCGACAGTGACACCAAGTAGAATAATAAATGTCACATAGCCCCAAACATGTCTTTTTCAAAGCCTGCGGTGAAGAGAAATAGAATAGAATAGAATTCAACTTTATTGTCATTGCACATGCACAGGTAGAGGGCAACGAAATGCAGTTTGCATCCATCCAGAAGTGCTTTAGTGATATAGATATATTACAATATATATTAGCAATAATATAGATATGTGAGTATATTACAGAAATGGGTCTATTATGGTATGTTATAATGTAGGCCCATCTATCTTCCACGGGAGTTCACTGTTGTGGTAATAACAACTGTTTACATACCGCCAGATGCAAATACTAACGTGGCACTAGCGCTTTTGCACACGAACATCAACAATAAACTCAATAAATATCCTGACGCAGTGCACATTATAGCGGGTGATTTTAATCAGGTGGATTTAAAAACAGCTATCCCTAATTTCCACCAGCATGTGAAGTGTGCCACGAGAGGGGCTAACACCTTAGATAAAGTCTATTCGAACATCAAGAAGGGCTACAGGGCAAGACCCTTACCACATCTGGGCCAATCTGACCATTTATCCCTGCTCCTAATTCCTGCATATGCCCCAATCAGGAAAACTGCGTCGACCATCACTAAAACTATAACAACATGGCCAGAGGGCGCTTCTCAACAGCTACAGGACTGCTTTGACAGAACCAACTGGAATATCTTCCAACATCAAGACCTGGAAATGTTCACAAACAGTGTCCTCTGTTACATCAAACACTGTATAGACACTGTCACAGTAGACAAGCAGATCCGGGTTTAGACCAACCAAAAGCCATGGATGACCCGGGAAGTCCAGCAGCTGTTAAAAGAGAGGAACAGCGCCTTCAGGTCCGGAAGCAGGGAGAGCTACAGCAGGGCTAGAGCCAACCTGAAAAAAGGCATTAAGAAGGCCAAGGCGGACTATAGGAAGAAGATCGAGAACCACCTGGAGAGTAAGAACAGCCGGCTGGTGTGGCAGGGTGTCCAGCAGCTGACAAACTACAAGTCCAAATCAGGTATGGCTGAAGGTGACCCAGCATTGGCGGAGGAGCTGAACATCTTCTTCACACGCTTTGAGGTCACTGCACCCTATGCCTCAGAGGAACAGCTACACCATACAGCCCACAGCAGCAGTACCATCATCACTCTGGAGGAGCATGAAGTGAGGCACACCCTGCGGGCTGTTAACCCGAGGAAGGCAGCCGGCCCAGATGGCGTACCAGGACGTGTGCTGAGAGACTGCGCAGACCAGCTTGCCTATATTTTCACCAGGATTTTTAACCAATCCCTTGAACAGTCAAACGTCCCACCCTGCCTCAAGACCTCCACCATAATACCCTTGCCCAAGAAATCTCATATCTCTAGCCTAAATGACTATAGACCAGTGGCACTAACCCCGGTGGTGATGAAGTGCTTTGAGAAACTTGTGCGTTACCACATCACAGCAGCCCTACCCAGCAGCCTTGACCCACACCAGTTTGCCTACAGAGCAAACCGATCGACAGAGGACGCCATAGCAACAGCACTCAATGTAGCATTAACACATCTGGAGAGGCAAGGAAGCTATGTGTGTATGCTCTTTGTGGATTATAGCTCGGCATTTAATACCATTCTTCCATACAAACTGGACGCCAAGCTAAAAGACCTAGGGCTTCTGTGGAGCAGGGAAATTATTTTACTGCTATTGTTAAATAATTGTCATCATTACCATTGCATTAATAATATAATCTGGAGTTTATATTGCATTCAGATGTTTAAACAGTGTGTGTCTTTCAGAGAGACTAAGTTGCAGGCTGACAGGAAGTTGCAGGTTTGCAGAGTGTGCCTTTTGCAGAACTGAAACCGAAAGCAGAGTCTAAGTGTAGGTTATTTTGAGGAGCATTTGAGGACGAGACACAGACAGTTAAGAGGTGACACAAAGAGCATGTGAGGTCAACACATACACACATATTAGTTAGACTTATTTAGAGGAGAGATCAGTTATGTCTAGACAAGAAAGAGGAACAATTCACTTTGAGACAAGAGCGGAAAGTACCAAGCCATGAAAATAGAAGATGATTTTCTGGGTGAAAAGTCATGATGATGTTGATCTGATCTATGTATAAAATGTACCGGTGACGCATGAAGGGGCGTCAGTAAACAAACCCTGATGCTATAAAATATCTGTTCATGCTTTGATTAAGTCGAGGACTACTGGCTGTCTGCGTACAGAGTGTCTTCCCACACGTGTGTTCATTAAAATCATTGTTTGACCAAAGAGCTTCTGGACCAAGAGTGGTTTGTACTCTCCCTCCTCAATTTTGAACCTTAACATTTGGGGGCTTCGTCCGGTGGTTGAGGAGGGAGGATTGGAGGTTTAGATGGAGAAATTTGGTGGTCTCTGAGGTGGTCTGACGGGCAGACATGAATTCCAGTGGTCGAAGTGAGTGGGCATAAGCCGGCTTATCCAAAAGGTAAGGCACTACCTGTTGAATTATTTCCAAAGTGTGCCAAATTGGACATGATAAAATTTAAGTCTACTCACTGAAGTTACTGGTGGATGTCTGTTTTGATTTTGATGAAAATCTCATGAGTTGATGCAGTTAGAGTTCTGCTAAGAAGAAATGAAAGTAGTTAAGAGTCTGATAAGAAAAGTTTAAATACTGGGTTGAAGTCCCAAAGAAATTGAGTTCGAGTCTCAAGTAGTTTGGTAGGGAATTGGTTATTGTGTTGGTTAGAGTCCAAATTTGGTCATAAGAGTGGACCTGAGCGGTCAGTTTGTGAGTTGGAGTCTCCATTGACCACTAGGTTGCACCTGCCTCAGTTATACACTTGTTTCGGGTGTTGATTGTTGTTTCAAAGTATTATAAATTATTTTAGAACGGAACCGTGGGGGTTCTAGGAAGCGCAGAGCCCGGAGGTTATGCTCCCTCCTTGTCGTGGACGCGCGACATTGACCTGTCGGCGAACAGGGTTAGTTCAGTTTGGCTTAACTGTGGGGTACAGGGCATCCTGGAATTAAGCTAGGAGTTAGAGTCTCCTTACCGTTTGGAACGGTACCTGCGCTTTTTTGGTCAGAAGAAGTTGGACTTCGGGAGTGTAACTTTAACCTAAAACTTCAAAGTTTGGGTTGGTTGACGCTTTTAAATTGAGTTAGGGATTTTAGAAATGAGGCCAGAAACAGTTAAAGTCTTGATACTGGTTAATTGGTCGCAAAAAACTCAGGGAGTTTATCCGCTGGGCGGTTATTTTAAATTTGTCTAAAATTGTGTAGGCGCTAAAGCTGACAGATCTGACAGTGGTTGTAAATATAAGACGTCGTTGTAATATAGAATAAGAAAATTTGGTGTGAGAGATCTCTGTGTGTCGAGTCAGTAATGCACTGACTGCCTGCTGCTATTTTTAGATGTGTGTGTGTGAGTGTGAAAATGCAAGGCAAGGCAAGGCAAGGCAAGTTTATTTGTATAGCACAATTGAACAATAAGGTGATTGAAAGTGCTTTACAGAGACATTAGAAACAAGAACAAATAAAAAGCATGATTTAAAATTGATTAAAACAAGCAAATAAACTAACTAACTAATTAACAAACAAACAAACAAACAAACAAACAATCAAAACAGTATATAAAATCAAAACAGATAAAATCAGAACATGCTTACTAATGCAAATTAGTAAGCAGTGAACTGTTTAAGCCACAGTTGGTTTTACAAATACTGCTGCAAACATTGTTGAGTGTGTGTTTAAAATGCCATTTATGTTTATTAGAGGACTATAAATAAAGTTTTGAGTTGCCGTAGGGGATGTATAGTAATTGACTGAAGTTGGATGTAGATATATAAATATATTGAGTGCACTGTGTATACTTAAGATTAACATATTACTTTCAGTAGTAACTTCTCTCCAGCAATAGTTGCTGGTGTGTTTTATTTTTTCAATTTCTTGTGTGAATGCGGTGACTAGAAGGTTTTGAATGATGAATAAAGGTGTGAGAGGTATTTCTTTGGTGATGTAAAGTAGGATGTTTTAAAGTTTGAAAGTGTTTTTAATTTAAGAGATGCATGAGTGATGTTATAAGAGTTTAGTTTATTTAAAAGGTGTGTGTGTGAGAGGATTATGAAATCATTGTGTGAATGATGCTACATTTTAGATCAAAAGTTAGTAGAATTACAGAGGGTTTGTAGATTGTAAATACAAAATAAGTTTGATTAGCCTGGAGAAACAGCAGAGCAGCTGCATGCTGTGTGTGTGTAACAGGAAATGGTGTGGGTGACAGGAAGTTTGCATGCCCATATAAGGTGACGAGTGAGCACCCAGAGAGAGAAACAGATGAGCTAAACTCTAGGCAGATTAAGAATGGAGGTTTTGAGAAAAGAAATGAAAAGGATAGTAATCGTATGCTTTAGTGTGTTAATACAGGTTCCAGATAAATGAAGGTGGACTTCTCTCAACCTGGAATTTTGAGTACGGCGCCAAAACCACTAGAGTAGCATAATTGGGAGAAAACAGGCCAGATTTTGGCTTAAAATTTTACAGCTTGACCTCGCACTTGTCCCCATCCTGAGAAGAAGCTCAAAGGACAGTTAATCTCCTGATGAAGACCGACAGAACATCGTGGACTTGAGAAGAATTAATAGCAGGCAAAAGACAGTGCAACGGAAACCACACTGACGACACCAGCAGCAGCATGTAAGGAACCACGAGGTGGAAACATGTACTGTAAATTACAGGCTGGGCAGTTGAACAGTGGGATAATGAACGGTGGTAAAGCACTGGACACTGATTGTCAGATTTGCCATGCTTGGAGTAATCTTGAAAGAGATGACTGAGAGGATCAACAGGAAAGAAGAAACCACGTGATGAAACATGCACGGTGGACAGCAGGCTGGTAAGAACAGTGTGACATGACTGTTTAAAGGCACTGAATGTGGTATTTTGCCAGGCTGGGACTTGATCCAAAAGGAAAATACTGAAGAGAAACAGAGAAGAAACAGACTGTGTTTGCTGGAATTCAAGACAACAAAAGGACACTGAGAGAAGAGGACGGTGACCAGTGAGAGGCGAAGCCGGACGAGTTCGACTGTGAGAATACAGGGTGTAATTGGATTGAAATGAAAGCCTGAACTCATGATGGTTTAGAGATGTCCACCGTCACAAACAAAGAGGTAAACAAGAATAGAAAACACACATAGACAAAGTGTTACATGTGAAATTATTTCTGGAAAGAATCAGAAGTGAGATAGTTTTGAATTAAGAAATCAGAGAAAAGATGCATGAATTAAACCTGACTATAACATACAGAGGCAATGAAGAAAGCAGCTTACACTCACTGAACAAAATACATAGGAAAAGCAATGAAGACCTGCTTACACGTATATACATGACATAAGTTGGGATTTCTGACCAGAGAGAGGGAAACGGGTAGTTTAAGCACTTATGATAATAATGAAAATGTCTCAGTTGTGTTTCTATAGGGGCGAAACAGATCTGGATCAATTTTCCACGTGCAGCGGTCGGAAGAAACCTGTAGGTTAACTTGACTGGACATGCCAAGGCAAGTTTCTGGTTGAATTGTTCACAGCGCCATGTCTCCATAAACCTGACAAGTGGGCCCTAACTTCTGGCTGAGGAGCAGGAATAAGGTGGGAACTTAAAATTTGGGTTAGCAAATTTGGGAAAGAGAACTGACGGCTTAAGTGGAGAATTGTGCAGGAGTCTGACACACTGCAAAAGCAACATATGCAAATTCACATACACAAACAGAAAATGCATTAACCTTATAAAGACAAGACAAGCTCATGGAGATTAATGCATAGATACAGATTAAACCTGGCTAAGAACACAAACATATGCAATGAAGAACAGCTTGCTATTTTGTATGAATGATACAATGGTGTGAATGTTTAATAAAATACATTTGAGTTTGTAATTGAGGAATAGAAGAAGCCATATGACAAAGGGAGTTATGAAAACAAAAAAGTGATTAAAGTAGTTTTAAAAATAGTGACTTAGGAGTGCTCTCGTACTGAGTGATCAAAACCAGTGATAACTGTAGAAAGAAATAACATAATTTAATAAGTTGGGAATGTTTAAACATATGTTTCTGTTGTTACAGCTTTTTGAGAGATGACTCAGTATGCACATTAGCTCGAGTGAGTGGTGACGTAGGAGCTTCCTGTATGTGTGTGACTGGGGAAGTGACTTTCAGGAGAGGAAGCATGGCAGACAAGAGAAGTGCAGATGTGGGTAGGAAATTTATAGTTTAGTGATATGTTGTTGTAAGGGGGTTATGTTTTATGCTGAATTGAAGTATGTTACAGAGCATAAGGGGGTGATTTTTGTGTGCAAATTGTGTGGTTTTAATGAGACTTTCGGTGTATTGAGGAGGTGAAATTATGTGGTGGCAAGACTTGTGTGTTTAAGGTTGTTGAGGTTGTTGTGGTGAGGGGTTGATTTTGTCAGTTAGGTTTGGGTTGGTGTTTTTGTTTTTAATAGAGGGAGTTTTAGGAAACATGGACATGTCTGGGAGGGGCCCATTATTTTGTAACAGTGCACTTAAAGAAAACCTGTCAGGTGATTTTGTTTTGTTTTTATGAGCTAACAATCAGCTCTATTTTTTTATTTCTGTTTTAAGCAGGCCTGCAACAGTGAATAACGGCGCTGAAAATATAAGGGGGCTTTCCAGATTTCTATTGGCTGAGGAGAAAGCTACCTGGGGACTATTCAGGACGTAAGTCCCTGTAAAAAGGATTTTATGCGAGTCAATCCAGTCCAAAAGCATAAAGAAATATTTTCCTATGGAAAATAAAAAATGACTGAGCTCATTTTGCTGAGGGTGGAGAATCTGACGCGGGAAGCTCCACTATTAGCAAATACATGGTGTGACTGTATGTGAGTGAGGATGAATAAATGTGGACAAACAATTTGCTTTTACCAGAGAAAATTTCTGTTTTGTTTTGTTGACTGGGGTTAGATTATGGGATTATAGTATATTGTTGGGAGAATGCCAAATGTTAAAGGGGAAATATTTTTTGATGTAACTCAGTTACCATTAATTGTAGAAACACATGACTGATAACTGTTCTGTTTTAAGTTTATTTTTATGATATAGATTGGATCATGAGTGGGGAAACTGAGCATTTTTAAGTTTTGTATAGTATCTTGACACATGAAATGTATCAAGATAAAGGGGGGTTTAGGGTTTAATAATTTAATTGTTTAATAATTTAGGATCATCACCTTTTGGGTTTTTGATCATTTGGATATGGTAAAACTGAAACTGTTATTTTTAAATTAAGGTTAAAGGATTAAAAGTGAACTTGTCACGGTTTGCGAGGCAAGCCGTGTGGAGTTGTAGAAAAGGACCCAAAAGGCGGCAGCTCTGGTGCAGGTGAATATTTATTTACAACGGTGGGCACAAAACAGCACTGGTGGAAAAACAAGAAACCGGAAACCTAAACTGGGTAAGCTAATAACACAAACCAGAAACGAGGATGCAGGGAGGTCCGGGGAAATACACAAGAGACGCAGGGAAACCGAGGGGAAACAACACAGACGAACCAGCAACTACCATAACAGAAGACACAATTTAAATACACCCAGAGAACACAGGGAGATTACACACAGGTGGGGAACACAGGTGACACTGATAAACATAACGAGACAGGGCAGGAGTGAACACAACATTACGCATACTGACGAGAGACTGTCAAAGTAAAACAGGAAGTACACAGAGGTTCAGACAGGAGGAGAGAAAGCACGGGGAGAACACAGACATAACAGGCTGGGGGAAACATGGAATAAACACAAAGAGAGACGAGAGCTCATAAATAGACAGAGGGGCACAAGGGGGTAAGAGTCACAAAGGGAAAAAACACTTAGGGAACACCACAACAGGACACCTCAGAAAACCTGGCCTAAATAAGGAGCGAAAATACAAGGAACCAAGAATACTGGGCCAACATGGCCCAGGACCATGACAGAACTGAATCCTGTTTAGAAGATACAATGCCGGTTTTTCAAAGCTGTGAATAATTCTTAGAGGGAAAATTAGTGAGGGTTGAAGGGGTAGAACAGCTTTGATTTTTTTTGATCTTTAGAAGAAGTGGTTATAATGTAGGCGTACACATACAGATATTACATAGGTTTATCTTTAGGATAAAGGGGGAGCTTGTACGGAGAAATGATTTTTATACATATTGCATTTTGTGCTTTTAAAGGAGTTGTGGCTCAAATTTGTCTCTGGAGGGTCACGAGCCTTTGGCTAGCGCTATGATTAGCCAATCTACTGTGAGGATAATATGAGTTCATGAAGGATTGCACACGCTTACAGACACAGAGTCCAGAAACACACATGACAGTATTGATTCCAGGCAAAAGGCCTCAAATTCATTTAGCTTTTTGACTGAACTTAAAGAAGGACCAAAGAGGAAGGAAAGCATATATTTTGGTTAAGTCTGATAAACTAGAATTAGGAGGTATTGTTACATTAAAGGAGCAAAATGAAATAAAAAGGCTATACCAAAATGGGTTATAACATAGGAAATGTGAGGTTAAAATGAAGTTAACACATAGGAATTGTTTCAAGGCAGCATTTAGCTATGATGAAATGTATACAGGAGTAATTGCTTATATGCTTAAACTTAATTGATTAAAGTGGTTGTTTTCTTTTGGAGTAGAGGAACTTGCAGCAGCGACAATTTGTGCACAGGATGTTGATGATCAGATAAGGGAAAATAGAGCGAGCAACCGGACGTGAAAGCAGGGCTTAAAGAGTTTTAAGGTGATGAGTAACGTTGAAGAGTATACATAAATACAAGTCAATAAGTTAAGAAGATAATTAGGATCAGGCTTTTGATTAAAGAGTCCCAGATAGGATACGTTAGGGAGGTGCAGGAAAAGGTGTTTTGTTTCCTTTGCAGAAGATCTCGGCGACCACAGGAGGGACGAGGATCCTGGAGATCTCGAGGTCCGAGACCACCAGAGAGGGTCTGAGCGAGGACACAATGTATTGCGACCTCTGGTGTTCCAGAGGTCGAGAGAGGGAGTGTGGAGCAGGGAAATTATTTTACTGCTATTGTTAAATAATTGTCATCATTACCATTGCATTAATAATATAATCTGGAGTTTATATTGCATTCAGATGTTTAAACAGTGTGTGTCTTTCAGAGAGACTAAGTTGCAGGCTGACAGGAAGTTGCAGGTTTGCAGAGTGTGCCTTTTGCAGAACTGAAACCGAAAGCAGAGTCTAAGTGTAGGTTATTTTGAGGAGCATTTGAGGACGAGACACAGACAGTTAAGAGGTGACACAAAGAGCATGTGAGGTCAACACATACACACATATTAGTTAGACTTATTTAGAGGAGAGATCAGTTATGTCTAGACAAGAAAGAGGAACAATTCACTTTGAGACAAGAACGGAAAGTACCAAGCCATGAAAATAGAAGATGATTTTCTGGGTGAAAAGTCATGATGATGTTGATCTGATCTATGTATAAAATGTACCGGTGACGCATGAAGGGGCGTCAGTAAACAAACCCTGATGCTATAAAATATCTGTTCATGCTTTGATTAAGTCGAGGACTACTGGCTGTCTGCGTACAGAGTGTCTTCCCACACGTGTGTTCATTAAAATCATTGTTTGACCAAAGACCTTCTGGACCAAGAGTGGTTTGTACTCTCCCTCCTCAATTTTGAACCTTAACACTTCCTCACAGCACCTGTAAGTGGATCAATAGCTTCCTCACCGACCGCAGACAGAGAGTGAGAGTGGGACGTTACACATCTCCAGCCCTAAATCTAAGCACTGGGTCGCCACAGGGCTGCGTGCTTAGTCCACTGCTCTACTCGCTTTATACACACGACTGCACCCCCGCCCACCAGAGCAACGCCATTGTAAAGTTCGCACATGACACTACTGTGGTGGGGCTCATATCTGGGGGAGATGAGTCTGCCTACAGAGATGAGGTGGAGCGGCTGTCTTCATGGTGCAAGGATAACAACCTTCTCCTAAACACGAAAAAGACCAAAGAACTCATAATTGACTACAGAAGACACAAGACAGAAATCCAACCACTAATCATCAGCGACGACTGTGTGGAGAGGGTGGCAGACTTCCGCTTCTTGGGAGTCAGCATAGAGGGAAACCTATCCTGGAGTGTGAATACCTCTGAGCTACTGAAAAAGACACAACAGAGACTGTACTTTCTGAGAGTGCTTAGGAAGAACAACATCACACAGAGACTGCTGGTGTCTTTCTACAGAGCCTCCATCGAAAGCATACTAACGTAAATAAATCTTTCATGGATTCATGTGAGCAGCAGATGAACTTTGTACCAACAACATCTTCAATAACAGAGTCTGAATGAAGCTCAGGTGTTGATGCTGCTCACTGATTGGACGGTTGGATTCAGCTCTGCTCTCAGTCTTTACTGCAGGTGAGTGCAGACCTGTAAAAATAATTTTATTATATTAATAATAACTGAATTTACTTTAAGATAAAAGGCATAATGAGAAAATAATGTGCACTTTAAATCTCACAACACAAACTACACAGTCATAAACCTTTGGTGTGGCATTATATTCGTTCAGAAAAAAGTGCTCTTATTGTGAAAATCTACATCCTCCTCCCCCCTCCGTCCTGCTTCAGGTGGAGTCCCGCCTCCTTCCAGGAAGCAGCTCACCTGTGTGTCCGTGTTTAGTGTCCAGGGCCCTGTTTCAGGAAGCCGGTTTAGTGGAAAAACTGAGTAAGTATACCCTGAGTTAACGAAAACTCTGGGTTTTCGGTTTCACAAAGAGAGTTCAGATGAAGCCTCAGTGAGTCACTATGACGACACACTCCGTGAAGCTAACCTGCCCCCTAGCAGGTTTACTACAACTAACCCTGACTGTCTCCGCCCCTTTGTCGGAAACCTGACAGTAGGAAGTGTCCGACATGGCGTGTCCCTTCCTTGAAGAGCCAGTAGATCGTGAAGCCCAAATTCTCCGCAGAGCTCTCCGCCGGGAGAGAGTGATCAGAGCGCGTTTGGACATTTTATCATTTCCTGATGATTTCCTGTGCGAACGTTACCGTTTCTCAGCACAATCTATAATTTATTTGGATAACATCCTCAGGCCATATATTACGCATGTGACACATCGCGGACATGCTCTCAGTTCATTGCATATTATTTGTATTGCACTTCGGTTTCTTGCAAACGGGAGCTTTCTGTATAATATTGGTGACGCTGAGCACGTTTCCAAGGCTACCGTCTGTCGGGCAGTCAGGAATGTTACAGTTGCACTGAAACCTCTCCTGTACCCGTTTGTGGTGTTCCCCGGTCATAGACCCACAAGATTCATCAAAGAGGGATGCCACAAAATTGCAGGTATCAGGATGACCAAAACTTAATGTATGATGTGGTGATACTTGGACTACTACTTAAATTGCACATTTATTTTCAGGGTTCCCAGGCGTGATTGGCTGTACAGATGGCACTCACATTCCAATCATTGCTCCTTCAGTAAATGAAGGAGACTATGTGAACAGGAAGTCTTTCCACAGCATTAATGTACAGGTACATAGTTCCCTGTAGCATGTCAAACTAACAAATTATTTCATTATAGTAATGGATGCTAATTTGTGTTCTCTGCACTGTGAAGATCATATGTGATGCTGCCAACATTATCACAAATGTGGAAGCCAAGTGGCCAGGCTCTGTCCATGACTCACAAATATTCCGTGAATGTACACTGAGCACAAAATTTGGACATGGTGAGTTGAGAATACTTTAAAATATATAAAGACCAATTGCTCCAGGGACATTTGAACTGAAGTGTACCCTTCTGTCTTAGGAGAGTTCACTGGCTACTTGCTTGGTGATAGGGGGTATCCATGTTTACCCTATTTGCTTACCCCTTACCCTGACCCGGGCCCACAGCAGCGATATAATCTGGCTAATTGCAGGACAAGAGCCAGAATTGAAATGACTATCGGAATGCTTAAGGCCCGGTTCCAGTGCCTGCAAAGACTCAGGGTCACCCCAGAAAGGGCATGTGACATTATTGTGGCATGTGTGATTCTTCACAACATTGCCACAATTAGAGGAGAACACTGTCCTTCTGAACCAAACATCAGCAGTGATCCAAACCATGAACATCCTGACCCTCCCACGGACATACAAGATGGAAGTGCAGTCAGAGACACCATATGTCACAATCATTTCTTTTGACCCATCACCTCAACATGTTGAAAGAAGAATAAACAGATTTTTTGTTCAACTGGCTTTATTGGTCGCCTGTATTTCCTGTACACAAAGTATTAAAAGATGTAAACCTCATAAAGTGTCTCTGTTGCTTCCTCCTCTGTAACAGCTGTCAATGTTTCTTCATTATTTTCCTGTAGTAAAGAAATAGACAACATTGCTGTTCTACTGTAAACTCATATAATCTGTGGAGTATTACTCACAACTGCATGTTGGTCTGGCTCAACAGGAGGCTGCACCAGATGCAGTACACCACCACCATCAACTGATAGAATATGAGGTTTATACAGGTCACTTATAACTTACAAGGGACCAAATGGCAATTAACAAACATACCAATCACCTTACACTTCATTGTCATTATGCTCTCAAAGACAACCAAGGCTGAGGGAAGGCAAGATCAGTCGGAAAATAACTTCACTACAAAATAATCCATTATGGTAAAGAGTTTATCAAATGAATGTGTCGCACTGCAAAGGTGACTGTGAAGAAAGGATGTATGCACATCATGTATTATTTTGAATTTACCCCTTATGTAGGCACTTGTGTCTTGCGGGGTTATTGCCTCAGAGGATGTCCCCGCAGAGATGCCTTCGGCCACAGGGCGCCCACTGTTTTGGCTGAGGGCCAACTGCTCAGCCTCTGTGAGTGGTGGTGGTGGAGGACCCCCACCTGTTTTTCGGGCCTCCGCTTTTTTTCTGTTGGCTATAACGGGCCACATTTGAGCATACAGAGTAAGCAAATATGTACTTGTAATGTGCTCAGATAATTTCAATAAGTGCTTACAGAAAGAAAATTAATGTAGCCTCTAACTGCAATTGATTTACATGGGACAAACAGACCAAGCACTATGGCTCATAATACAATTACACCTTACCTGTTTGGACTATATTTTTATATTTCATTTTTACTTGCTTCCAGGCACGTTTGGGGCCTGTTGGGTTGCACCTGCGCTCACATCACATCACAAAATAAAATGTATAAAATAACAAATAAAATAACATATGATAAAATAACGTGTTAAATGGGTGGAAATCCCTCGATCAATGTTTATATTAACACTCACGCATTGACTCTGTCGGCTATGTTTTGCCATGCATGCTTTTGCAGCTGTGGCTGTGTTACTTTTTTCCGCGGAATTTGCATGTTATCGGCATATGCTGCCATCAGAATTTCGGCCTCAAGCGCTGTGAAATACATTGACCGCGCCTTCTTTCCCTCCGTCTCCATGGTGACTCGCTTAATCTGTGCTCCGCTTATCAGGGCTTTATGTATCCTCGTCCGCGCGCTTCACTTGGGGTTAAAGCAACTCCGCGTTGACTGAACTAATTGTTATCAGCCTTTCTGAAACGGAATATTCCGAGTTGGACAGTTCGGGGTTACTCAACCGTGAGTGTCGTTTTTCACTCTGAGTTTTCCAAACCGGCTTCCTGAAACAGGGCCCAGGTGTGGAGTGGAGCTTGTTGTTGGTGTGAAGAAACTGTAAGTTTGCTTTGTTTCCTCCTTTAACAGTTTGTCTTTAGGAACTTTACTGTTTGTTCAGCTCATGTTTGATTTCTTCACACAACAAACTGTGTGTGTTTGTATTTCCGGTCTCTCCATTAAAGTCAGTGTGCAATGTTTTCCAACAAGGTTGAGTGTTTCCGCCATTTTCTGTTAGTGTGTTTAGTCCTGGAATCAGAGAGATCAGAGACTCTGAACTGATGTTTATATTTGCAGGGACAAAATGAGACAGACAGAAGATTTTGTAAGTATTTACTTTGTGTAGATCTATGTTGGAGAGATTCAACACGTCGGCCTCTGATTAAAAATACTACTTCACACACTTGGCTCTGCTCCAACAGGAAGTAATGTTACAAAACACTCAGGTGTCAGAATAGGTTAATATAGTTATACTAAAACTAAAGTAAACTCATTTAAAAAAAACAACAAAAAACTAAAAAAAGATTTTGAACTTGGAAAACTCTTAAACTAAATAAAATTTCACAGGAAATGTCCTTCTGGTCTTTTTTATTTTGGTTAAAAATACGAATAAATCAAACTTCTTATGAAGCTTATTAGACATCTCTTTAGACGAAGTCATTGTGGTAGTGAAACAAGAGAGAAAGTATCCAAGATAATCGGATAATGACAATTGCTGAATGTGGAAAAATTCATTCTCACGTCATGAATTTTTGCAAGCAGAAAAGAGAGAAAATTTTCACAGTCCTCGTTAGAAGAAATAGGGGCCGCAGGTAGAGCAGTAACAATGTCACTAATGGTGTTGAATAGCACCTTAGGATTGCCTCTGCTTTTTGTAATCAAGTGTGAGAAATGGGCAGCCCTCGCATCTCTGATCGCATTATTAAAAGAAGCTAAAAGGTCCTTAAGATAGGGGAGGTGAACATTTAGATGAGTTTTTCTCCACCTGCACTCCGCTTTACGACAATCACGTTTTAGACAACGAATACTGTCATTTAGCCAAGGAGATTTGGAGGCAGAAACACTTAACCGTCTTAACCGGACAAATTTCATCTAAAACAGAAAGGCAATAATTATTAAAAAGACTGGTTGAGAAATCAACAACATATTGAGGAGATAGCTGTAAGTTAAAAGCATCCACAAATTTCTCCGCTGTGGAGGAGTTTAAGATGCGAGAGCTAACCATCGGTCTGACGGGGGACAAAGGCTCATTAAAAGACAAGTTAAAAACAATAACATAGTGATCAGAAATAAAAATGTCCTCAGAGCAAATAAAATCAATATTTAAACCTGAAGTAAAAACAAGGTCCAGTGTGTGGCCTTTGCTGTGTGTAGGACCGAACACATGCTGAGCAAAATGAAAAGAATCCATAATGTTCATAAAGTCTCTGGTGAATGGGTCGGAGTCATCATCAACGTGAATGTTAAAGTCCCAAACTATAAGCACCCTAGACAGCTTCATAGTAGCGGATAAAAAGTCACTGAGCTCCGATAAAAATAACCTATTAGCCAACCAGATAACCAAGGCTGGGTAATAAAAGTATAGCTATCCGGGCAGAGTTCAATGAGTGATGAATAGTCTACATCCCACTGCCAGGTCTCAGTCAGGAATGAAAAATCCAGTTTTTTAGATATTATAAAATTATTCTACAAGAATGATTTATTAGACAGAGATCGAGCGTTAAAAAGCGCCATATTCAGTGAGCTAGAAGCCTCATTATTGGCAGAGGCTCGAATTAAGGGACGTAAATACACAGGGTTCAAGTCGTCACGCTCATAGAATCCACTCACCGAGGGAAGAAAAAGCCAGCCCGCAGAAGAGTCTGCATAAACGGTGACATGGTCTCAAAGAGCCGGGCCCAGCGTGTCCAAACAAGGGCATGGAAAACAAGTTCCCCTCCAAGGGGCTTTTCTGAACACAGGAGACAACGCATGCTCAACATTGCTTACCACCCAAACCATGCCGCCAGTAAAGCCTGAGCTTTACCTGAAAACCACCTCTTCTCCCTCACCTTTTCCGTGGTCTAGAAGAACTAGACGTAGCCAATAGATGTAGGCTGCCGGGGATTCCCATGATGCATTGAGTTTTTCCTTTCCAGTCACCTTTCTCACTCACTATGTGTTAACAGACCTCTCTGCATTGAATCATATCTGTTATTAACTCCTCTATGTTTTACTTTCACAGTTCAAGTGGGGGAGGTGTCTCCTACAATCTACTCCTAAGTTCACGACACAGTGAGGCCTTTATTATATTGAGGGCAGTGTCAGTATCTCTACAATAGTTCTACATTCTATGTTAACACATTTCTAAACTCTAAAATAAGCTAAACATTCCTACACGCTATATGAATTGAATTGAATTGAATTGAACCACCGAAATCACCTAATGAGAATCCAGCTAACGGAGGAGGGTGGAAAATGCCAGAGGACAACGAGACATCGTGTGGCATCATAGAGGACCAGATGGATAGCAAAGCCAGGCGATCATGCACCTAGGCAGCAAATACATCATTAAAACTGAGTGAGAACAGTAAAGCAGAAAAAAAAACCCACAACAGTAGTAGAGCACAACAAATTGCACCCAGCAGCGGCAGAACCAAACACAGGCACCATCATACCGGAAGCACATGATGAGCAACTGGGGTGGCAAAGGGGGGTGAGAGGTGAGCCGATGTAGACACAGCCATCTTGCCCTGCAGCTATTTGATCCAGTGTTGGGGGCCACTGAAGGAACAAAGGGTATTATTGTACGATCTACTGTACAATATAAAGTGCCTTGAGGTGACTGCTCTTGTGTTTTGGTGCTACATCACACAAACGGCACAAATCTGCCACTCCATAGTTCATGGTAACGGACTCACAGCTGGACCAACGAAGCCGAGTGTGCCCGCCATTCTGAGCTACGTTCCTGTTTGTGTACTTATAGTTTGTACTTTGTGAACTCTTGGTTCTATGGTAGGTCTTAAAGGGTTAAAGGTACCTATAAATAAAATTTTATTTTATTTATTATTAGTGGTATTAATAGTTTAAATTAAAGCTACACAATCAGAAAACACCAGTCTGACATTAACTTAATTTAAGAAGAAAGTTCTCTTACTGTGAAAATCTGCTGCCTCTAACAGCCTCTGGTTGGTTTCACATTAATCCTGAACTTGCAGGCACTTACTGGATGGAAAAAGCTTCTCATAACCATTAAATCAGTCTGTGTACAGGAAACTCAGTATGAATAATTAGTGTGAAGCGTTTAACTCTTCTGATCCTCTTTGAATCATGGATCAGCTGAAATATTTGAAAATGTTGTTCAGACTGACATTTGGACAGCACACATGATGAAAGGAGGATTTCAGCTGATGTGCACATGAATGATTTGTGTTTCCTCTGCAGGTAGAAAGTGTGTGTGAGCTGATGTGAATTGAGCAGCATGGATCAGTGTGAGGACAGAGAGGAGGGAGTCCCTCCCTCTAAAAGCACTCTGTGTGGGGAACATGAGAGCCAGACCAAAGCTCAGAGGTGAGATGACCATCTCTAACTGTCCATGACTCTTCTCCATGTCACAGCTCAGCACTCACATCACTGCTGCATCATTATTCACAGGAACCAGCCTGGACCTCCACCCAGCTCTGTGTCCTGTAAGAGTGATGGGTCTAAAGATAACACTATTATTACTTTTGAAGTCCAGCATCCGTCTGCTGCAGAGAGGTGAGCTGTTAGTAACATGAACTCTTTCATTTAACTGCTTGATGTTTATGCATATAAACTGCAGTGCAAACACGTCATTCCCTCAATCCTATTTAAAGTGTCTCTTAAAAACAAGCCTTTTGTTTCTGATCAACTGAAGATCCACTTCAGCAAACAGTAAGTGACCAGACCATGAGTGATGCTCATTGTCATGTTTTCTTCTATCAGTCAGTTTGTGCTGTCTATAGGAGCAAGTTAGAGGAGGTAACACTAACTTTGCTGCACAGATTTCACTTTTATTCATAAAACTCAGAGCATCAAAGATGGCCCAAACACTGTTATTTAACTTCTACAAACTAAAGTCACTCTCCACTTTTCTCTAGTTTTCTGAAAATCCATCAAATAAAAAATCAAACTACAATCTGCCAAAATGTAGAAAAAAAACATTTTGACGCATGTTCAGTCATCCAGGTAAGTAAATCCCTAAAAGTTGATTCTGTTCATCTGACCGCAGCGTTTACAGTGGGAGAAATGTTTCATCGCTCATCCAAGTGACTTCTTCAGTCTCAGCTGACTGCAGTTTTCAATCTTATAAACAGTACATTTACATAATGACTGAAACCAGCACACTGAAGGAACAATGGGCTGGGAGGTCAGGTCCTTGATCATTAATATGCAAATTCTCATGACCATTGATCAACAACCACAGATCAAATGGTACTTATGGCCATTGATCAGTTATTATTGATGTTGTTCTCAGACGACATGGCCATTGTGGGTCAGTTGTCGGAGGGAAACAAACTGGAATACATGGGGGGTCGTCAGCTGGTGTAAACAGAACCATTTTCACATCAGTGCCAGCAAGACAAAGGGGCCTATTATACAAGTGAACACCCAGGGTTTGGACATTGAAATGGTGGAAGAGTACAAATACCTGGGTGTTCACCTCAATAACAAACTGGACTGGTCCACAAACACAAATGCACTTTACAAAAAGGGTCTCAGTCATCTCCACCTGCTACGGCGGGCAACTGAGATCCTTCAGGGTGAACGGGACACTCCTAAGGATGTTTTAAGACACTGTGGTGGCGTCTGCTATCTTTTCTGCTGTGGTCTGCTGGAGTGGAGGAATGGCATATATATATATATATATATATATATATATATATATATATATATATATATATATATATATATATATACACACACACACATATATACATACATATATACACACACAGTGGGGCAAAAAAGTATTTAGTCAGCCACCGATTGTGCAGTGTTGGATTCTGCTTTTGCTTTAGTACAAGATGGTGAAGAGTTGTTTGCTCAATTCCCGAATACGTTACAGGATCCAGGTGAGAAACCCTCTGCTTTTTTGCAACGTTTACAACTCACATTAAACACTGTGATGAAAAGAGGTGGTATCTTGTCTTCAGACTTCAACAAACATTTACTCAAGCAGTTTTGTCGAGGATGCTGGGATAGCGATATCCTGAACAAACTACAGTTGGAGAACTTGAGGAGCGATCCCCCATGTTTTGCAGAGCTCCTCCTGCTGCTTCGAACTGAGGAGGGTAGACAGCTGGCCAAGGAGAATCTCATGAAGAAGCACCTAACTGCATCCAAGCCTCGTGCCGCTGTTCATTCCCAGAGCACAAGTGCTTGTAGCCATTCAGACACCAAAGCTATTAATGAGCTGAAGCAACAGATGCAGAAACTGCAGAGTCAAATGGCTGCTCTTCTCTCACAGAATTCTCAATTCCCCAGGCCAGCACCACCTCGACTCAGATCAGCACAACCAAGACCCAGCAGCAGTGCAACCAGTTCCCGGCCTAGAGCAGGCTACTGCTTTAAATGTGGAGAGGATAGGCACATGTCAGCAGGATGCGCCAACCCTCCGAACCCGCCACTGGTTCTGGAAGAGAAGAAACAACTTCAAAAAAGACAGCAGGCTTGGGACAGCAATAACAAATCATCAAACTAGAGGCAGTCTCTGTGGAGGGACAGACGGAGGCTGCAGTCGACCCATGTCCCAGTTACAAGCAGGATGGACATTCCATCACATTGCCTAAAGGACTCATTGGAACCAGAAGCACAGCACAGGTCACGGTTGGAGGAACTGTATTCAACTGCCTGTTAGACACTGGGTCTCAGGTAACCACCATCTCTCACTCCTTCCACCATGATTATCTTTCTGACCATGAGATACAACCTCTGAAAAATCTCCTGGAGATAGGAGCAAATGGCCAAGCTGTTCCATACCTTGGTTATGTGGAGCTGAACGTCACTTTCCCTCCCGACTTCTTGGGTTCCACCACAGCTGTTGACACACTTGCCCTGGTAGTTCCTGATGTCCAATCAGCTCAACAGCCGTCAATACTGATTGGTACAAACACTCTGGACTTGGCACCAATCAGCTCAACAGCCGTCAATACTGATTGGTACAAACACTCTGGACTTGGCATATGAGAAAGCATTCTCAGACCAACAACCCTCCATTCCAGTGCCACATGGATACAGAGCGGTGCTGAGAATCCCTGAGCAATGATACAGACTGGCCAACAGTAACCATCACGGAATCATCAAGCTGCACACTGACGGACCGCAGACCATCCCAGCTGGAAAAACTGTTGCCTTGGAGGGGTTAATTTGCGGACGCTGCCTCCAGGCCGAGAAGGCTGTGTTGGTGGAACATCCGACTTAGTCTTAATGGTCCCGTCTTGTGTCATGGATTTCCCTTCTCACCAGCCATACCACTTACCTGTGGTAATCTGCAACCAGTCTGATCATGATGTAACCCTCCCAGCCAAAGCCATCATTGCGGAGATCAGTGCCATTCAGTCTATTCAGTGTCAGGAAAGGAGTCATGACAGTATGCCTCCTAACCCTGTGACTTCTGGGTTCAACTTCGGTGACTCCCCCTTAACACCGGAATGGAAGAGTCATATTACTGAGAAGTTAAACGCCCTCCATGATGTCTTTGCAAAACACGACCTTGACTTTGGGAAAACCAATAAAATGAAACATCAGATCAAGCTCTCTGACCCTACTCCCTTCAAACAGCGCCCAAGACCAATCCATCCTCAAGATTTGGATGCTGTGCGCCAACACCTGAAGGAGCTGGTTGACTCTGGGGTCATCAGAGAGTCAGAGTCACCTTTTGCATCACCCATTGTCGTGGTGCGAAAGAAGAATGGGAGTGTGCGGCTCTGCATTGATTACCGGAAACTAAATCTGCAAACCATTAAAGATGCATATGCATTGCCAAAGTTGGAGGATACTTGTACAGCTCTCTCTGGATCAGAGTGGTTTTCAGTCCTTGACCTTAAATCTGGTTATTATCAGATTGAAATGGAGGAGGAAGACAAGAGCAAAAAAGCATTTGTATGTCCACTTGGATTCTATGAGTTCAACAGAATGCCCCAGGGAGTCACAAACGCACCCAGTACCTTCCAACGACTAATGGAAAAGTGCATGGGAGAAATGAACTTGAAAGAAGTCTTGGTCTTCATTGACGACTTGATTATTTTTGCACCAACGCTTGAAGAGCATGAGAGGAGACTACTGAAAGTCCTTCACCGTCTGAAGGAATTTGGACTCAAGCTCTCAGTTGAAAAGTGCATGTTTTTCCAGAAATCCGTTAAATACCTGGGGCATGTTGTGTCAAAGGATGGTGTGCAGACATATCCAGATAAAATCCAGACACTTAAGTCCTGGCCGGTTCCAAAGAATCTTAAAGAACTCTTGCACAGAAAAATCAAAGCATTGATTTATTATTTAATTGTGGGCGTTTATGTTGTGTGTTGTATTAATTATTTTGTTCCATTTCCCCTGTCCCCCATTTATTCAATATATTTTTGGTACAAGATATTGCAGTCTTTGGTCTCATCATTCACACCATCTAGGCTCCATAAAGAACTATTTCTTCTGCGCGTCAGTCAGTAAATTCATCCATTGAAATAAACTAGTCCTTAAATAACTTTGCGTTACATGTGGCATGTATGGAACTGATAACAACTCCTTAAAAGGAGGGACCGTTAGCTTATCTGTTGAAAAAGAAAAAAGGCGTTTAACGGTCGTAGCACATATTTTCTGCACACAATGTCTCACTTCCCTTTCGTGCAGTTGTACAACTCATAAGCTCTTCTTCCTTTAAATGAAGCTACAAAATAAACATAACACAAAACTCAAAATCTTCCAACAGTTAGGTTTAGGGATTAGAGATCTGATCTAGATTATCTTTTTAAATTTGGGACACATCATCAGTAGTGGACCTTGGATTCATCAGGTGTTTCAGCCATTATCACTAGACACCCTCATCCAAGGAGGCCCTGCCAGAGTTGATCAGGCCCTGAAGTGTGTACTGGTTTATGTCAAATCGTTATTTCTTTTCTTCTTCCTTCTGTTTATTTTCCTACAGTTTATTTTCTATCTATTCACAGCAACTGAGAAATAATACTTACCTCTTTAGCATTTATGGCGGCTAACTTCTTCAAAGGGATAGAAAAGGTGATAGAGACAGGTAAGGCAAAAGGGAGAAGATGGGAGAGAGCAGAGAGGAGAGCCAGAAGGGGGTGCTCGATCTGGCTTCCCACACCTACCCGCCGGATTGGGCTGTACGCTCTACCTCCCCACTGCCTCACAGAAAAGGGGAGAAGAGCAGAGGGGAGAAGAGTGGAATAATTCTTTTCTCTCACGGTTAGCTGACTGCCTTAGCTGCCCAAGTGATGTCAGCCCTTTTTAACCATAGCCAGAGACTGGTCCTCTCAGCAGTGTTAGCTAGTTCTCTTATAGCCTGCTGTTGCGCCTGTCCTCTGATCCCAATCTCTCTAAAATCCTTGTATATTTTTTACATATGTCCATATAATTTTTCCATACATATTTATCAATTCAATTCAATTCAATAAAACTTTATTGATCCTGAAGGTTGACCTCAAAGGAAATTTATGTACATATTTATGCATATGTGAAATTCCGTTGCTTATGTGTCTTACTTTTATATTTTATATTCCCCTTGCTACAAGAGCTGTGTAACCCCCAAATTTCTCATTCTTGGGATAATAAAAGTTTATTCTATTCTATTATTCCTGACCCAACCCCATTTCCTGTGAACCACTGTGTAATGACTTACTTGAAGTGTGGTTTGGTCTCAGGGGGATACGGTCATCTTGTGCCATGGCCTTGGTGTAGAAAGCTGTTACACATGCCTAGAGCAGAACACAGACCTGTGGGTCTCAGATAAATTTGTGGATACAACCTCTCTGGGCTCTGTAGTGTATCCTGCCTCTTTTCTAAGTCTGTGTCCACTTTTGCTTAGTTCTGAGATTTAAACTGGTTGATACCTGTATGGCTTACTACCAGGAAACAGCAGAGTGGACTCCCAGTGATCCAGATTGGAATTCAGCTTTATGTGAAATGTATCAGGAGCCTGAGGTCATGACTGTAAGGTATAAGATTTCTATTGGAGATGCGGTTTAAATCTTTAAAAGCGTTCAAGATCTCTGGGGATTGATGCTCAGCACAACACTGAAACTCAAAGAAAAACACTAAGCTGAGCTGGTGGTCATCAGTGGGATCCTCCGGACTGGTGAACACTTACAACTACACTGAGTTATCTGGATCTGTGCTTTAACTAATTCTTCATGATTCCTCTACAGTGTGGACCAGGAGAACTCAGAGGTCCCCAGTGGTCAGTCTTCCCAGCACCTGGACTCCATATTTATGGTCTGTACATGTACAACAACTACTTTGCTCTTTATTGTCATAGTAACAAAAAGTACACAACAAAATTTAACGCAAGAACGAGACTCACTGAATTCAGTAATAATAATAAAATATGTTATAGAAATAATAAAAGAGTTCATTCCAGTCATGGGTGCATTTAAAAAGTCCATTACTGTACATTAAAAGTGCATCAAAGTGCACATTGTGATTCATTCCTGTAATTCTTGCATGTGTTGTGTTGAATCTTGTGCTGTGTGTGTTAATGGATCGCTAAGTGTTACCTTAATTGTAACAGTTCAAACACATGATGGGTGGGATCTTGAAATGTTTGGTAAGTTGTCATCCATGGCAGGTAACTGCTGGTTTGTGATGTTTTGTCTATTTTTTTTATCCCTCAGCTTTAAAAGGCTGTGGGTTATCTTAAACCGGCTGATGTGAGCACCCAAGTTTGTGTCACTTGAGAAAGAGGTGACGTAAGAGCTTCAAATTGATACCATAGTTACATCTAATAAAATACTTGTATTATTGCAAATCCCTTCACCTCAGGGTCAGAGTTCATAGGTCCATAGTCTTTCTTTCTGCTGCAGACAAATGTTAATTTTGGCAGTGTTACGTCTCCTCGAGGGCAGGAGGGGAGAACACAACAACTTCGGAAACTCGGTACAGGTGTTATGAAAAAAAGTTTAATGGCAGCACTCTCACAAAATAAATAACCCAGATTCAAACAACAAATGTGGGGGAGAAAGGGACAGTTAGGTTGTGCCAAAGAAAACACCAAAAAGACAAAACCAAAACTTAGCTGAGCTATTATCCTAGAAAAGCAACAAACGAGGGAAAGACCCTAAACCTCAACTCAAAACAAGCTCAAAATTACATGGGTGGCACCAACCTACTTACCTAGTGTTTCTAACAAAAAGACTCTGCTGTTCTGCTGGCTCTGCAACATTTTGAGGTTTATCTTGGATTAAGTGTAGAACCCATAAAAGTCTTTACAGACCACAATCCGCTTGTTTTCCTTTCAAGGATGTACAATAACAATCATCGGCTTATGGGTTGGTCTTTAATCATTCAAGAGTATAACCTTCAAATCTGCCATAAAAAAGGGACAGACAATGTCCTGGCTGATGCACTATCCCGTGCCCTGTAGTCTGTTTAGGGTTTTTGTTTGTGTTTGAAGGATCCAAACTTTTTGTTTGGACTTGTAAGGGTGGGGGTGTTACGTGTCTGCAGGCTGCATGTTTTCTTTCCCTCTCCTTTTGTTTGCCGTTCCCTTAGGTCGTAGACTGCAGGCTGATGTCAATCTGGGGCCGTCCAACTAATTAGAGGGGGGAGACCCTGATTGGACAATCCAGGAGTGCATACCTTGATAAGGAGACTCACCTGTGGCTGGGCGTGGCTCTCTTCCCTCCTTTGAATTGTTTGGTACATGTGTGAAGTTTCTCTGCTGTCATTCTTTTGTTTGACGATTGTGGTGGGAGTAAAGTGGACTAGGTAAGTTTGGGGACCCCATACACTTACTCACATACAGTGGGGCAAAAAAGTATTTAGTCAGCCACCGATTGTGCAAGTTCCCCCACTTAAAATGATGACAGAGGTCAGTAATATGCACCAGAGGTACACTTCAACTGTGAGAGACAGAATGTGAAAAAAAAATCCATGAATTCACATGGTAGGATTTGTAAAGAATTTATCCGTAAATCAGGGTGGCAAATAAGTATTTGGTCACCTCAAACATGGAAAATCTCTGGCTCTCACAGACCTGTAACATCTTCTGTAAGACGCTTTTCTGTCCCCCACTCGTTACCTGTATGAATGGCACCTGTTTGAACTCATCATCTGTATAAAAGACACCTGTCCACAGCCTCAAACAGTCAGACTCCAAACTCTGCCATGGCCAAGATCAAAGAGCTCTCGAAGGACACCAGGAAAAGTAATGTAGACCTGCACCAGACTGGGAAGAGTGAATCTACAATAGGCAAGCAGCTTGGTGTGAAAAAATCAACTGTGGGAGCAATCATCAGAAAATGGAAGACATACAAGACCACTGATAATCTCCCACAATCTGGGGCTCCACGCAAGATCTCATCCCGTGGGGTCAAAATGATCATGAGAACGGTGAGCAAAGATCCCAGAACCACAAGGGGGGACCTGGTGAATGACCTGCAGAGAGCTGGGACCAAAGTAGCAAAGGTCACCATCAGTAACACACTACAACGGCAGGGAATCAAATCCCGCAGTGCCAGACGTGTTCCACTGCTGAAGCCAGTGCATGTCCAGGCCCGTCTGAAGTCTGCCAGAGAGAACATGGATGATACAGCAGAGGATTGGGAGAATGTCATGTGGTCAGATGAAACCAAAGTAGAACTTTTTGGTATAAACTCAATTCGTCGTGTTTGGAGGACGAAGAATAGGGAGTTGCATCCCAAGAACACCATACCTACTGTGAAGCATGGGGGTGGGAACATCATGCTATGGGGCTGTTTTTCTGCCAAGGGGACAGGACGACTGATCCGTGTTAAGGACAGAATGAATGGGGCCATGTATCGTGAGATTTTGAGCCAAACCCTCCTTCCATCAGTGAGAACTTTGAAGATGAAACGAGGCTGGGTCTTCCAACATGACAATGATCCAAAACACACCGCCCGGGCAACAAAGGAGTGGCTCCGTAAGAAGCATTTGAAAGTCCTGGAGTGGCCTAGCAAGTCGCCAGACCTCAACCCCATAGGAAATCTGTGGCGGGTGTTGAAAGTCCGTGTTGCTCGGCGACAGCCCCAAAACATCACTGCTCTCGAGAAGATCTGCATGGAGGAATGGGCCAAAATATCAGCTACTGTGTGTGCAAACCTGGTAAAGACCTATAGTAAACGTTTGACCTCTGTTATTGCCAACAAAGGTTATGTTACAAAGTATTGAGTTGTGTTTTTGTTATTGACCAAATACTTATTTGCCACCCTGATTTACGAATAAATTCTTTACAAATCCTACCATGTGAATTCATGGATTTTTTTTTTTCACATTCTGTCTCTCACAGTTGACGTGTACCTCTGGTGCAAATTACTGACCTCTGTCATCATTTTAGGTGGGGGAACTTGCACAATCGGTGGCTGACTAAATACTTTTTTGCCCCACTGTATGTGAGTAAGTGTATGGGGTCCCCAAACTTACCTAGTCCACTTTACTCCCACCACAATCATCAAACAAAAGAATGACAGCAGAGAAACTTCACACATGTACCAAACAATTCAAAGGAGGGAAGAGAGCCACGCCCAGCCACAGGTGAGTCTCCTTATCAAGGTATGCACTCCTGGATTGTCCAATCAGGGTCTCCCCCCTCTAATTAGTTGGACGGCCCCAGATTGACATCAGCCTGCAGTCTACGACCTAAGGGAACGGCAAACAAAAGGAGAGGGAAAGAAAACATGCAGCCTGCAGACACGTAACACCCCCACCCTTACAAGTCCAAACAAAAAGTTTGGATCCTTCAAACACAAACAAAAACCCTAAACAGACTACAGGGCACGGGATAGTGCATCAGCCAGGACATTGTCTGTCCCTTTTTTATGGCAGATTTGAAGGTTATACTCTTGAATGATTAAAGACCAACCCATAAGCCGATGATTGTTATTGTACATCCTTGAAAGGAAAACAAGCGGATTGTGGTCTGTAAAGACTTTTATGGGTTCTACACTTAATCCAAGATAAACCTCAAAATGTTGCAGAGCCAGCAGAACAGCAAGAGTTTCTTGTTCGATTGTTGAATGCCTTCTCTGAGGAAGAGTGAACTTCTTTGAGAAGTAGCACACAGGGTGATCGAGTCCATCCTGATCTTCCTGTAGAAGGACAACACCTACCCCAACGGCGCTAGCATCGACCTCCAACTTGAATGGTCGGCTGAAGTCTGGGGCGGAGAGAACAGGTGAACATGAAAGCAATCCTTTAAGATTCTCAAAGGCATGTTGGCATTCATTAGACCAGGAAAATGGAACTGATGGACTGGTCAAGGCAGTCAACGGGGCAGCTACTGTTGAGAAGTTCTTACAGAACCGGCGATAATATCCAGCCATTCCAAGAAAACGACGTAGCTCCCTTCTTGTAGATGGAACTGGAAAGGTTGAAATGGCATGGATCTTTGCATCCACTGGGCATACCTTTCCTCCGCCAACTAGTTGGCCTAGAAAGAGAATGGTGCAAGGTTCAAAGTCAGCGAGGCAGCTGAGAGACGGTCAAACACAGCTGACAAAGTAGTAAGATGCTCTGCCCATTCACTGGAATACACAACTATGTCGTCCAGATACACCCGGCAGTTTGGAACGTCGCCCAGTACTTTGTTCAATAGCCTCTGAAATGTAGCTAGCGCATTACATAACCCAAATGGCATGACTGTGTACTGGAGGAAACTGTCTGGAGTTAGAAAAGCGGATATCTCTGACGCACTTTTGGTTAAAGGAATCTGCCAGTAACCTTTCAACATATCCAGCTTAGTAACAAATGTGGCAGGTCCGATGTCATCAATGCAATCATTGATGAGGGGCAAGGGGTATGCGTCAGGAACTGTCACAGCATTCACTCTGTGGAAGTCCGTACAGAACCGTGGACTCCCATCAGCTTTAATATCCAACAAACAAGGGGAACTCCAGGCTCCGGACCGCATCCTCCTCACTGCTTTCATTGGCTACCTCTGAAGTTACGCATGCTACTGGAGAGCTAGATGTAACCTTGTGTGGAGTGAGGGGATCATCTTCATTCTCTCTCGTAAGATAATGTTTCATCATGTTAACATGGCATACTCTGGTCTTGTGACGACGATCAGGTGTTTGAACAACATAATTGGTCTCACTAAGTTTCTTTTCCACAACATATGGTCCCGAAAACTTTGTTCTCAGAGAAGAACCCAGGATGGGGAGCAAAACTAGAACCTGATCACCAGGTTTAAACTGACGAGCAACTGCTCTCCGATCATAGTGTTTTTTCATCCTTATCTGCCTAGCAGTTAAGGTGTCCCTGGCAATAGCGCAAGCTGATTTAAGGCACTTTCTAATTTTAGCCACGTACTCAGGGATGCTCTTCAATGTTTTAGTTGGAACAACTAGCTGTTATTTAAGGATATGCAATGGTCCTCTAACTTCATGTCCAAATACAAGCTGTGCAGGACTAAAGCCTAGGGACTCCTGCACTGTTTCACGAGCAGCGAACAATAAGAATGGGATACCCTCATCCCACTTCTTTCCAGTCTCCAGACAGCATTTGCGGAGCATAGACTTTAATGTCTGGTGAAATCTTTCAAGCGCTCCCTGACTTTCAGGATGGTAGGGACTTGATGTAATGTGTTCCACTCCTAATGCCTTCAAGGCCTGAGCAAAGGTCCTAGACTTAAAGTTGGTTCCCTGATTAGTCTGGACTACCTTTGGAAGACCAAACACAGAGAAGAAACCGACCAGAGCTTTACTGATTACAGGAGGGGTGATTCTTCACAAGGGCACTGTTTCAGGAAACCTAGTAGAAGCACACATCATTGTTAGAATGTATTGGTGCCCTGACTTTGATTTTGGTAAAGGCCCTACACAGTCAACAATAACCCTGCTAAATGGTTCACCCATCACTGGAATTGGTGACAGGGGTGCAGGTGGGATAACTTGATTTGGCTTGCCCACAACTTGGCAAACATGGCAGGTACGACAGTAACGTACAACATCAGACTTGAGTCCTGGCCAAAAAAAAATGTTTGAGGACCTTATGATACGTTTTATTTATGCCAAGGTGTCCGGAAAGTGGGTGATCATGTGCTAACGCTAGGACTTGCAAGCGGAAAACCTTTGGCACAACAACTTGATAAACTGTATGCCAGTCATCTAAGTTTCCACCAGCCCAGCGACGTAGAAGGAGACCCTCATCAACAATGTACGCTACCTTCTTTACCTTAGCTTCCTCCTGGGTAAGTACAGAAGTACGGCATTTCAGAAGAGAGTCATCTTCATGCTGTGCAACAATAAATTCCTCTCTAGAAGCAGGCAGTTTTATGTCTGCGTCAGTAAGAGAAAACATCTTTCTAGACTCATCTTTAAGCATAGCTTCAGGTTCAACACTATCAGGTCCTTCTGTCATAACGAGGAGAGAGTCAGACCAGTCAAAGTCATTCTTCCTGGATTGAGATCTAGTTACCACACAAGCAGGAAAAATGTTAGCATATTCTTGCTGTTTAACTTCCAAGCCTGTTTCAGGCTCATCCAGCATCTCAGGGACAGGCATGACTTTTCCACCTGCTAAATCATTCCCGAGGATGAAATCAACCCCTTTTATTGGCAGCGAGGGGAGGACAGCGACCTTACCAACTCCACTGAACACAGAGGAAGTGATATGAACATTGTGCAAAGGTGCAGACACAAAAGTCATTCCGATACCCTGGACCACAACACTTGACCGACAGGATGACTCAACAGACAAAGGCAAAATACCCTCTCGAATGATGGACTGCGAACCACCCGTGTCTCGCAGCATTGTTACAGACTGGTCATCAACAGTACCACCCATCAAAGAAACACAACCCTGTGTGATAAAAGGTTTGAAACAAGGGTCTATTTCACTCTGAGATGTTTGGTCTCTGGGAGGCGACATGTTTTTAATCAAACCCATGCCCTTGGGTTGTGGTGTTGTAGTCTTATTTTTTAGTGCAGGGCAATCAGCAATGGCATGACCTTTTTTGTGGCAATAGAAGCATTCACGTACCTCACGAGAGAGAAATTGTTACTTAGCTCTGGCTTCAGGCTGACCACGATTAGGCTTCGGTGAGCGTGTGATCAACACTTTATCTGAACAAGGGGGTGATGCAAACACATTTTTGTGAGTCAAAGTGAACTCATCAGCCAAAACGGCTGCTTTTGACAGTGAGGCAACCTTTTGCTCATTTAAAAACATTACAAGCTTCTCTGGTAATTGATAGGTTTGTAGCTTGAACCCATCCGCTGGAACGTTGAAGACAATATAATTACACTGCAAAGCAAGACACAAGTAGGCAGAGTTCTCTGGTTTACTCATGCATGAGGGAGACCTGGCTAGAGCCAAGCGTCGTTCCACCACTTGACCTCCATCAGACTCTCAGCCAGGCTTCCCATAGCACTCCTTTTATTGTGGTTACATGAATATGCATAGGGTCATTAACATATAACATCTCACATGGGTATACATGTAAACAAAGAATACTGTGTGTGTGTGTGTGTGTGTGTGTGTGTGTGTGTGTCTCTGATCAAAGGGTCAAACATCCTTGGTCAGGAAGAGGATAGACCCCCCCCCCCCCCTCATCCTAGATAACACCGTGAGGAAGTCCTGCAGTTCATCTAAACAAAAAGCACTTAGACTAAAACAAACATAGCTACGTTAATCCTACCATAAAACAATAAGACAAGGTACGACCTCTCTCGTGCCCCCAGTGCGCTCTCTAATACACACAAAGTTTGCAGACTATCAAGTATGATCAAACCTCTACCAATCTATAACTAATTATAAACTCTAAGCATATATAAGTAGATATTTCTAAGCATAAATGACAATCAACAATACAAACTCTAACAGTAATAGATTCTTAAAATCTTCCAACAGGACTAACTGACGAAGCGCTTCAAACTCTTTCTTCACTTCACTTGCTGTGCACCACTTGTCAAAAAGAACTGCCTTCTCACGTGCAAACTCTACATATGTGTGACCATTAGACTTCTTGTGATTCCTGAATTTTTGTTGGTATGCCTCAGGTACAAGCTCATAAGCATGAAGGATGGACTCTTTCAGTACATCGTATTTCATGCTGTTTTCGATAGAGAGAGATGACACAACCTCCTGTGCTTTGCCCACTAGCTTGCATTGCAGCAGCACAGCCCACATTTCATTTGGCCATTCTAATGCTGTTGCAATCCTTTCAAAAGCATTAAAGTAGGAATCAACTTCGGTCTCTCTAAATGTTGGCACCAAAGCAATATTATTGCGCACATCAAACCTACAGGTGCTGCCAGATGAATGCAAAGGATCTGAAGTAACCGGTGAGCTGGGAGAAAACAGGCCTTGTGTAAATCTCATAGCTTCCACTTCTAGCTGTTTTAACTTTACCTCCTTCTCAGCTCCAATTTCTAGCTGATGTATCCAAAGTTTGAGGTCAAGCTCGGCCTTACGTGTTTGCTCCCTTTCCTGCGCCTCCAGCCGAAGGCGAGCTAGACGCACCTTAAGTCTAGCATGTCTGTTTGACCCACTGAGGACAAAGGATCGAAACGAGGTAGAGTAGGAGGCACCTTAGGCTCCACCTGGACTTTGGGGGGAGTAGCTATAGCACCAACATCCTCGTTCAGAGGTTTGACACCTTGCTCAACAGAAAGAACATTACCATCACATACATCAGAACCAGGCAAGATTTTCAACTCAACTAAACGTTGTAAGATAATACCCTTAATTTCCTTTTTCGCACTATATTTCTTTACTGGAATATCAAAGTGTGCCGCAATACTCAATAAGTCATGTTTACGACATAACTCAAACTTCTCAGGTCTCGGAGCACGAATGAAATCTTCTAAGTCGAAATCCATATTTAAATACAAGGCAGTAACATTGTACCAAGCACCAGCGTTGTCTATAGCTCTGGAAAATAGATCCCGGACGAGCCGCCACTTGTGTTAAGTCTCCTCGAAAGCAGGGGGGGAGAACACAACTCCAGAAACTCGGTACAGGTGTTATGAAAAAAAGTTTAATGACAGCACTCTCACAAAATAAATAACCCAGATTCAAACAACAAATGTGGGGGAGAAAGGGACAGTTAGGTTGTGCCAAAGAAAACACCAAAAAGACAAAACCAAAACTTAGCTGAGCTATTATCCTAGAAAAGCAACAAACGAGGGAAAGACCCTAAACCTCAACTCAAAACAAGCTCAAAATTACATGGGTGGCATCAACCTACTTACCTAGTGTTTCTAACAAAAAGACTATGTGAGTAAGTGTATGGTAGTGATGGCCCGCTTGAAGCTGACTGCGTGTGTCACAAAAATCGACACACTGCTTCAGAAGCACTGTGTCGAAGCTTGATTTGTTTGGCCCGAGTCACGTGATGAGTGACGTCCGAAGCTTCATTTAGAACCTAACCGCTTCGGTGTCTGATTCTCTGGTTTATAAGGAAGTGAATCATTCGCGGGATTTGTGGAGTGTTTTGATGGTGACAGATAGCGAACCACTGATATTTCTACTGAGAGATTTGGAGCCAGTGAGGAATAGAGGAGGTTCTGTTGTGTGGGAGTATTTTGAGTTGATTTTGGTCGATCGGGTGGGTTTTCCAGCTTTGTGTTCTGGCCGTTTGCTTTTGTTTTGTGCGTGTTTATTATATCTGAAAACGGGAAAAACTTAAAATGTCAAAAATCTGATTATCATAATATAAATATCATTAAATAACTTTAGAAGAACTTCCATTTGACTCTTTATATTTAATGTTATAAAAATATATATATTATTTTTTTAATTAATCTTAAAACGTTAGTCTGCAAAATGTGCAGCAATTTAATTTATTTATTCTCTTTAGCTGATAGTTGGTGGGGCCCAGGTAGACTGTATAACTGCATCTCTATCAGTTTCTCTGCACTCCAGCGTCCTCTGTGCCATGTGAAGGGATTTTCCTTAATGCAGGAGAAATTATCTCCACGAAAAGGAACAGGTTCGGCCATAGCACACTAGAACAAATTCTCTTCTTAAATAAAAATGAAAAAGGGCTACCGTCAATGCATCATGTTTTTAATTTGCAAGTTCATAAGCATTTTCCTTTTCCAGTTCACAATCAATTCTAACCCCAGGTCAAAAATATGTATAGGAAAATGTCCCTAATATAATATTATTTATAAATATGCCTGTCTGGCGATTAATTGCATAAGTACAAGGAGACAGGACCTCACAGCAGAAACACACTCCATAATGTGTTGTACATTATTATATGTATATTATATGTAGCGTGGTACTTTTCAATTATTGTATTTACCAACATCAAAAAGTCACAAGCAAAGAAAGACCAAACCATGGTGCATATTTAAACAAGGAACGTTTAGTGGTCAAAATTATGTATTAAAGAAATAAACAACATTTTTTTCACCCCCAAAAATACATGTTAAAAGCAACACAGCGGTGGCCCAATATCAGACAGAACTCCACTCTGTAGAGTGAGCAGTCATAATGAAGCAGTTGGTTTTATTTTGTGGATTCAAGCTGCTCTTCATATTTTTTGCCACCAGATGTCAACAGAGAGGACTGTGTTGAAAAGCTTCGAGTAATGAACCGTTTTTCAATACAAGCTTCAGAAAGCTTCATTTGGCCATCACTAGTGTATGGGGTCACCAAACTTACCTAGTCCACTTTACTCCCACCACAATCATCAAACAAAAGGACAGCAGAGACACTTCACACATGTACCAAACAATTCAAAGGAGGGAAGAGAGCCGCACCCAGCCACAGGTGAGTCTCCTTATCAAGTTGTGCACTCCTGGATTGTCCAATCAGGGTCTCCCTCCACTAATTAGTTGGACGGCCCCAGATTGACATCAGCCTGCAGTCTGCGACTTAAGGCAACGGCAAACAAAAGGAGAGGGAAAGAAAGCATGCAGCCTGCAGACACGTAACAGGCAGTAAGTTTTGATTTATTTAAGACATGGTCTGTTGACTAAAATGTCATTTAGTTTTAGTCATAATTTAGTTATCTAAGTTCTTTTAGTTGACTAAATCTAAAGTTGATTCCATTGATTAAAATATAATATACATCTAACAAAAGTGTCTTGTTTTCTTTGACACTAAATGTGAAATATGTCTGCTCTTCACTTCCTCATAGATATATTCTCAACAGTGAACTTGACAAGCATCCTCTCTGACTGCAGTCTGTTGAGAAGTATCAAACGCACAGGAAGATGTTGTGTTGCATACTGAGGTCGGATATATGCCATGTTTCTCCAGGTGGTGTAGCACAGTCTAGGGTAGTCGTTAATTGTATCTATAGATCTGTTGGTCTTACAGGTATAATGGTGGGGGTTCTGACTACCTTCTCTCTCTTTGTTACCATCTGACTACACTGCTCCAGTCCGAAATACATTCCAATTTCATTGCTGTATAGCCTGGTGGTGTGGATCAGTGAATCGATTTGTTGTTGACTCTTGGCGCACAACTTGATGTCATCCATGTACACGAGGTGGCTGACAGCTGCCAGCCAGTATCCATAGCCAGTCTTGTTAATGATCTCACTGAGAGGGTGCAGGTCTATGCAGAACAGCAGTGGGGACAGAGCATCTCCTTGGTAGATCCCGCACTTGATGGTGACTTGTGCTATGGGCTTGAAGTTGGCCTTCAGTGTTGTACGCCACATCCCTTTTGATCTTGTATAGTTCTAGGGTATTCCAGAATCCAGGTGTGGGGCATTGAGGCATGGGCCTTCTTGTACTTTGGACACCAAGCAGAGGACTTTGTTGGATCTCGTGCACGATGGAGAGATCTGTGAGGAGCACCGTTCCTTCTGCTCAAACCCCAGTCGCTCTCGTCTGCTCCCTAGTAATACTGCTCTTTATTGCAGCTACATGACTATGCATAAGTTCATTAACATATGTCTTGCACAGGCATACATGTGAACAAAGAGTACCTTGTCTGTGTGTACGCATAGGCGTGTGTGTGCGCATGGGCGTGGGGGGGGGGGGGGGGGTGTCAAGATGTGACCCTGTGAACGACTCCCTAAAGCTGGTGCCAGGAGTCCAGCGGTCCACCTAAACAAAAGGCACTCATGCTCAAACAGATACAAAGTAGGTCTCCTCCTATACCATAAATCAGAAAGAGAAGGTGTGACCTCTCTCATGACCTTAAGATGTGTGTGTATGCCAGAATGCTCTGGGAGGCACACAGTCTTTGTAGACTGCTAAGGATCAGACAGCCTATCAATATGCAATCGATTATAAAACTCTAAGCATATATGGGTATATATTTCTAAGCATAAATAACAATCAACAATATAAACCTAACACATTGTTCTTTTAGTGATTCTAAGTTCTGGTCTAGAATATCTTGTCCGGGCTCCCTGACCCAAAGAATTATAGAAAACCCATTATCTGTGTGTAAGCGTGTTTGCAATCAATCCTGTGTACTCTACATAATTCTTACAATATATCAGTCCGGACAGTCACACCCAGTGTTGGGAAGGTTACTTTTAAAATGTATTCCATTACAGAATACAGAATACATGCCCCAAAATGTATTCTGTAACGTATTCCGTTACGTTACTCAATGACAGTAACGTATTCTGAATACTTTGGATTACTTAATATATTATCATGCTTTTTACAACTACATGAATGTACTATTGCTGTGTGATTTATTACTATTACTGAAGGTCCGCGACTCCGAACTGTAGTAAAGGGACCTCAGACTAATACGGCGGGGTCCCTGTCGGCTCGTAGCCGAAAAATAGCTTTACTTTGTCGTGTGGGTCAACTTTTCTTGCAAGAGACAGAGAGAGGCGTTGAAAGGCTGCTCCAACGGAACTTATTGTTTTCAGAGGAAAACACGAACACGGTGTACAGTCGAGTCTTAATAGCTTACTTACAACTGGGCTCGTCAGGCACTCTTCTTGGCTGCAGTGGTTATTATTATATTTACATGCTTCCAGCTCCCGTTTTTCCTCGATGACAACTCGTACATTTCCACTCCCCTTTTTCTCCCTCCTCGCGCTCACAGACCCATAACGTGTATTGCAGTCCATTCTCCCTGCAACACGGACTACACTGCCCATGATGCTACATTCTTTAGAGCTATGCTTGTAGCATTCTGCCTGTTAGCTTAGCGCAACAACAACGACAAAAAGGCGCTCTCTCACCCAGGAAACACAAAGTCGCAGAGAGAGAGAGAGAGAGCGTCGCCCTGTAACCACAGCAACCGTAACGCTGCCGCCTGGAACAACAGAACGTAGCTGTCAAACAAAACCCAAACAGTCCTGACCCGCGACAAAATGAAACAGGAAAGTACCGCAGTGTAATCCATTTGTTTCAACAAAGTAACTGCATTCTGAATACCACCTTTTTAAACGGTAACTGTAACGGAATACAGTTACTCATATTTTGTATTTTAAATACGTAACGGCGGTACATGTATTCCGTTACTCCCCAACACTGGTCACACCGAACAAAGCTATTGACCTTCAAAAGACTGAGTGCCAACTCATATGAGCACATTTTTGCAATGTGTATATGAAAATGATTTAAAGACCTTTATTTAGTAGAAAAATCAAAAAATTTTCAACCCTAACACAACCTAGTCTTGCAGTCTCGGGCAACTGCTCTGTCTACCAGTAGCTGGTGTTTTGCGCCTCTGTTATTTTTGCCATATTTTATAATACTATAAACATGATCAAGTGTGTAGTTTCCCCTCATCAGACAGTGGGCATTCAATTCATTTCACTTTCCTTTATACAGTGCAAAAATCACAACAACAGTCACCTCAAGGCGCTTCATATCATAAGGTAGACCCTGCAATAATACAAAGGGGGGGGGGGGGGGAAGAAAAAAAATTGATATATTTATAAAATTTTTGGAGGACACTCTTTAAATTGACTTTAAATTGAAATAGTCTGCTAACACAAAATCCATCAGGATGAGCCTTCTTTTGTTTGCTAATAGAAAACATGTAGTCCGTAGCTTCTGCGGCGTTGGGATGCAGAGGTATGAAAACAGCAGTAAGATTGACAATGTTAAACTCTCATGGCATACACTCAAAGTCCAGGGAGCATTAAGTGTTAGTTATTACAGTTTATGTTCACCAGTTATGAGAGTAAAAACAGAGCCCCACCTCCACTGCACATTTTGTAGTCTTATTTTCCTGCCCACTGGATGTACTAAGCAGCCTTCTACCTTAATAGGCTCTGTTGGTATACTTGATTTGAGCCATGTCTCTGTGAATAACTTGACAGTAGTCCTGGATTTGGCAAGTTACAATTTCTCAGTTTTGCAGGAGAGAGAGTGTGCAGGTCAGGCCAGGTAGTTTTGGCCTGTGTGGCTGGCTACCTACCTGAAAAAAAAAACAAGGGACGCCTAATTGGCCAGGGGTGGGCGACCCGATTGTCTTCACCCTTCCCAGTGTGGGGAATTTCTTAGCTCTTGTTTTTGTGTGTGTAATTATTTTTTTAACCATTTGACAAAGTGCATACCCTTTTCAGCTCAATACTTTTGTTTCTAAATACGGAACGATTCCGTTTTTCAAGGGACGGTTGGCAATCCTATCTGCACCTGTTGCTCTTAGAATTGAAGAAGCTTCTCAGATGAGAAGTAAAACGTCTTCAAGAGACAAAACTTAAAGAAGTCCAGACGCATACGTTCCAAGCTCCTTAGACTATGATGACCTGGATCACTGAGAACCTTCAACACACCTACCTTAGCTTTTATCCCCATTTGGCATCCTCATTTCTGCTTTCTCTCTCTACACTGCCTCTGTCATCTGCCAGGATCATAATGCATGGAGGTACCAATGGTCTAAAGAGGAATAAGTCGAACGCATGGTTTCTTGGTATCGAACCAATGGAAAGCAGCAAGCATGGTGACTGTATGATGTGTATGTCTGTGTATGCGTGAGCCTCACTAAAAAGCAAACTAATAGAACTACCAGGAAACTCATCACAGAGCACCAATAAAAATGGTGGGCAACTGCAAGTATGCGTGCCACCATTTTTGATCAATAATTTTACATCTGTTCTGTTCACAGTCATCTCCATGCTGCCCTTGTAGACCAGTGGATCATCAGTGTGTCCAACATGGATCTGATGTTTGGCTCCATGATTTCAGTCTGATTGGCTCATTCATAAATATTCTGTTCCAGCTGCTGGAGGGCAACATCATCACTTTTGTGAAGAACGAGCTGAAGAAGATCCAGAAGGTTCTGAGTCCAGATTATCCAGAATGCTTAGAGAGTCAAAGGGAGGATGATGAGCAGATGAGCAGCAGAGAGGCATTTGTGAAGATCACAGTGGACTTCCTGAGGAGAATGGAGCAGGAGGAGCTGGCTGACTGTCTGCAGAGCAGTAAGAGGATTTCTAAAATGATTTGAGCTGTGCATGATAAATGGAAAAATTATTAATGCCTCAAAAGATGAACCAACATATATCAATTTGCACTTGGTACAATATTTAAGGTTTTCTCTCTTTTGTTCTTTTAGAATGCCTTATTGGAGCTTTTCAACGTGATCTCAAGTCTGTCTTGAGGAAGAAGTTCCAGTGTGTGTTTGAGGGCATCGCTAAAGCAGGAAACCCAACCCTTCTAAATCAAATCTACACAAAGCTCTACATCACAGAGGGAGGGACTGCAGAGGTCAATGATGAACATGAGGTCAGACAGATTGAAACAGCATCCAGGAAACCAGACAGACCAGAAACAACAATCAGACAAGAAGACATCTTTAAAGCCTCACCTGGAAGAGATGAACCAATCAGAACAGTGCTGACAAAGGGAGTGGCTGGCATTGGGAAAACAGTCTTAACACAGAAATACAGCCTGGACTGGGCTGAAGACAAAGCCAACCAGGACATCCAGTTGATATTTCCATTCACTTTCAGAGAGCTGAATGTGCTGAAAGAGGAAGAGTTCAGCTTGGTGGGACTTGTTCATCACTTTTTTACTGAAACCAAAGAAGCAGGAATCTGCAGCTTTGAAGACTTCCAGGTTGTGTTCATCTTTGATGGTCTGGATGAGTGTCGACTTCCTCTGGACTTCCACAAGACTACAATCCTAACTGACCCTAGAAAGTCCACCTCAGTGGATGTGCTGCTGATAAACCTTATCAGGGGGAAACTGCTTCCCTCTGCTCAAATCTGGATAACCACACGACCTGCAGCAGCCAATCAGATCCCTCCTGACTGTGTTGATGTGGTGACAGCGATCAGAGGGTTCACTGACCCACAGAAGGAGGAGTACTTCAGGAAAAGATTAGGAGATGAGGAGCAGGCCAGCAGGATCATCTCCCACATCAAGACATCACGAAGCCTCCACATCATGTGCCACATCCCAGTCTTCTGCTGGATCACTGCTACTGTTCTGGAGGATGTGCTGGAAACCACAGAGGGAGGACAGCTGCCCAAGACCCTGACTGAGATGTACATCCACTTCCTGGTGGTTCAGGCCAAAGTGAAGAAGGTCAAGTATGATGGAGGAGCTGAGACAGATCCACACTGGAGTCCAGAGAGCAGGAAGATGATTGAGTCTCTGGGAAAACTGGCTTTTGATCAGCTGCAGAAAGGAAACCTGATCTTCTATGAATCAGACCTGACAGAGTGTGGCATCGATATCAGAGCAGCCTCAGTGTACTCAGGAGTGTTCACACAGATCTTTAAAGAGGAGAGAGGACTGTACCAGGACAAGGTGTTCTGCTTCATCCATCTGAGTGTTCAGGAGTTTCTGGCTGCTCTTCATGTCCATCTGACCTTCATCAACTTTCGACTCAATCTGCTCGATAAACAACAAAAAATGTCCCTGTGGTCTAAATTACTTAATACTCAAAAACTACAATCTCTCCACCAGAGTGCTGTGAACAAGGCCTTAGAGAGTCCAAATGGACACCTGGACTTGTTCCTCCGCTTCCTCCTGGGTCTTTCTTTGCAGACCAATCAGACTCTGCTACGAGGTCTGCTGACACAGACAGGAAGTAGCTCACAGATCAATCAGGAAACAGTCCAGTACATCAAGAAGAAGTTCAGCGACCATCTGTCTTCAGAGAAAAGAATCAATTTGTTCCACTGTCTGAATGAACTGAATGATCGTTCTCTAGTGGAGGAGATCCAACAGTCCCTGAGATCAGGAAGTCTCTCCACAGATAAACTGTCTCCTGCTCAGTGGTCAGCTCTGGTCTTCATCTTACTGTCATCAGAAAAAGATCTGGATGTGTTTGACCTGAAGAAATACTCTGCTTCAGAGGAGGCTCTTCTGAGGCTGCTGCCAGTGGTCAAAGCCTCCAACAAAGCTCTGTAAGTAAATATGTGATCAGTCTTTTTGTCATATTTAAAAAATGTATTCTACTTAACAAAAAAATAAGCATTGACAATTTAAAATCTAAAACTGTCCAATAGATGCTCCTAAACTGTTAAATGAAATGACTAACTGTATTTGTCATATTTATGCTTCATGTCAGGAAACGGTGTCAGTGTTTCTGAAACATTTATGCGTGTAACACTTATTAATGAACCACTATGAACCAGCATATGGTGGCCTCATTCTAACTGATTCTTAATGCTCAAAAACAAATACAAATGAAATAATAATAAAAAAAAGACTGTCATGTTTGGTTCATCCCAAAAGCACTTGGAGTAATCCTCCTTTATATTATTTTACTGTTAAACAGAATTTACTGCAGCTCCAGTCTAATCCTTCAGGAACCTTCTTCAGGTTTCCTCTCCTTACGTTTTTTCACTCTTGATTTTTCTCTAAGTCTTTCATTCTTCATTTCTAGTGGATAGCTGATGTCAAACTGTAACTACAGTGTTATAAATAATTCTCTGATTTCTGTTTGTGTTGTAGCTTTATCACAATTACATGTTTCAAATCATCAAACACATTTTAATACTAGGAAAATTAACCCAAGTAACTTCAAAATGTTTTTTACATGATGATTTAAATTGTCAAGGGAACAAAGCTATCCAAATGCTGTGTTGACAAAATAAATAAATAAATAAAATAAAAAATAAATAAAAAAATAAAGGTAATTTCCTCGAAACCTAATAAACTGCCACAGTTTATTAGGTTTTCAATAACTGCCAATGAGTGCATGAAAAAAGTGGTGTTTCAGTGTGGTGTAGGCAATTACCTTTTCACAAAGGGCCAAAATTCCTCTATGCTAATGTCATCTTTGTTGAGATTTAATTTCCAGTCATCAGTTAGAAATTGTGTTTATAGGTTTTTACTTTTTTTTTTTTTTTTTTTTTTTTTTTTTTTACAAGAGAAGGTGGAGCAGCATGCTTCCTGAAACTGGCCAATCAAATTAAAATGGTCTTTTTTGAAAGGAGGTAAAATTGCTGATTTGAGATCAATAATTAATTGAGGAACTGTAAATAAGGTCCAGTTGTAATCAATAAGGATCAATTTGAAATTGTATTTAATCCACATTAAAATTAGGAAAGTGACCAACAGTACTTTATGCCTGTGCTAGCAGGTACAGAGGTAGAACCACGAAGCTCCTTAATGCTTTTCATGTCAATATGGAGGTATATATATATATTTTTTGATATTTTCATTTTTATTATTTTTACCAAGAAAATTCAATGTGTTTTGTTGTTATTTTTCCAGATGTCAAATGCATTGCATTTATGTTTTTGTTAATGTTAAATTACTTGTATTGCATATAAGCATTTTTCTTTTTGTTTGCTTTGGTTTAATATAGAAAGTGATTTTGTTTGATTACAAATATTTCTTCAGGCTGAGTGGCTGTAACCTCTCAGAGAGAAGCTGTGAAGCTTTGTCTTTAGTACTCAGTTCCCCTTCTAGCCTGAGAGCTCTGGACCTGAGTAACAATAATGTGGAGGATTCAGGAGTTGAGCTTCTGTCTGCAAAACTGAAGAGTCCACATTGTACAGTGGAAAGTCTGAGGTAAGATTTTTTTTCTTTTTTTGTTTTTGACACCTGGGCTAAATGTTGTCAAAATCCTTAGCAGGAGTACAAAGCACGTTTTACTGGGAAGCTGCCATAAAAACACCTTTTTATTGGAAGTGACTTTTAAATGCAGTATGCTTCCTGAAACTGGCCAATCAAAATAAAGTGGTCTTTCTGAGGAAGGGTGAACTAAAAGGGGAAGGAGATAAAATGGCTTATTTTAGATGTGATAAATAAGGAATCATTTGAACTGTATTTATTGACAGACAACAAAATTAGGAAACAGACCAGCAGTACTTTATGCCTGTGCCAGCACGTACAGAGGTAGTACCACTAAATCTACCGTCTGTGAAAGTTATCAGTCATCCAGGTCATCGTAGTCTAAGGAGCTTGGAAAGAAAAGCGTCTGGACTTCTTTAAGTTGATTGAAAACGTTTTACCTCTCATCCGAGAAGCTTCTTCAGTTCTAGGGTCAAATGGTTGAGAGTCCCAGATTTTAACTCTGTGGGAGTAACCCACTGAGAGGGACAAAGGACCCTCTAATGATCCTCTACCTAATCACATGAGCCAAGGTGTGAAAACAGGTGTGGGTCACAATCAGAAATCAAAAAGAAGCTTCTTCAGAACCGAAGAAGCTTATTTTTTAAAGCTGTTAATGTTTTTTTTTTTTTTTTCTGTTAAACATTGCACATGAACATATTTATTTTGTTGTCTTGGTTCAACAAATAATGTGATTTCATTCCAGAACAATTTGTTTTTCAGACTGAGTGGCTGTAACCTCTCAGAGAGAAGCTGTGAAGCTCTGTCCTCAGTTCTCAGCTCTCAGTCCTCTAGCCTGAGAGCACTGGACCTGAGTAACAATGATCTGAGGGATTCTAGAGTGATGTTTCTGTTTGCAGAATTGCAGAGTCTACATTGTACATTGGAAAATCTGAAGTGAGAATTTTATTTATTTATTTTGTTTCATACCATTGGACTAAAAGTCAGAAATCCCAGTTGTACAAAGCACTGTGAAGCTACCATAAAAATCTCTTAATAGGGATTCTGTTTTATATGGTCGCTGTTTGAAATATTTCCACACCAAACATATTATTATGGAGCGCCAGGACTGCCATAATGAATTAATTAAATACACCATTAAATAATTAATTAAATGTGGCAATAATTAATTAAAATTGGAATTAATTAATTAAATAAATAGTTATGACACATGTAATTAATTAATTATTGACACATTTAATGAATTAATTATTGACACATTTAATTAATTATTTAATGATATATTTATTTATTTCATTTTGGCAGTCCTGGCGCCTGGCTCTCATCTTGAAATAATTTTATCTGTCAGCTTCACCCATCAAACTCAGGGGGCGGGGTTAACGCTGCCCATGCAGCTTCTCTAACATTTGATTGGTTGCCGTGCAAAGTAAGTCAAAACAGGTCGATCCTAGATAATCGATTGCTTGTGTAGTCTTGGGGTAGCCAGGTATCCCAGAATGCAGATAAATCACAGGCAGCAATGGTGGTGGTGTAGTTTTAAAATATCCCGTTTTTCTGTCACCAGCTACACTTTTAACAGTGTTTTAGCCGCGAATGTCGCGACGTACGTCTGGTCAGGTTGTCAACATAGAACATGTTTGCAAAAGTGCTCAGATGTTTTCAGAGATTTCACTAGCTCTGCTAACAATTAGCATGCAGAGTGCACCCAGGGGGCTACGTTAACCGGTTTGTTTACATATTCCACTCTCCGTGTTCCACATGTTGCATTCGCAGATTCTCATTTTGACCGAACGATCATCTCTTTCCACCTGGTCTTGTGTCTCTGTGCTTCTGTAACATAAAGAACGAGCTGACATTTTTCTCACGAAACCAGCGATCAGCTCAACAGACCCTCAGTTTACCTGCATGCATCCTCCTCCTCATCTGTCAGCTGTTTAACACCTGCTGCTAATTCAAGAAACACGCCTACATTACCTGGTGATAGTCACAGTTTAACTGGGCAGCCGGTGCTCGATATAAAGCAATGTCAGCGCATTTTTCTGCACAAGATAAGTAAATATAGTTTTTCCCCGAGCGCAGAGCTGCTGGAGCTTGTTTCCTTACAGAGCACTTTATAGGCAAGCCAGCTTTATCAGCGGCTGATGTCCAATCACCGGCACACAGCTTTGAAACCTCAGCTGAGTTTTAGCTCTCAGTGGTTAAACGCTGGACTTCATTCACTCAGGTTCTGTCTGTCGGGTCACGTTTACTTCGCTGTTTTATTTACAACTGAGCAAATCGGTTTGGCTGAGGTTAAAGTTACGTTTCATAACTGCATAGTTTCACAGACGTTTAGTGGTTCACTAGCACATGTGTTAGACTGAACTATTCGCTTTCTTTATCTGGTGTGTTTTGGATTTAACAGTGAATTTTGAGATTAAACTGACTTTTAAAATGTTTTTATACAAAGAGGAAAGAGAAGGCGCATTTCCACTTACAGGAGCAGGGTTTGCAACAGCATGTTCATCATGAAGTCTGCAACCTGGACAGAAATATTATAGCATCTGTTTTTAATAGTTATTCAACTGTATTCTAAGCACCAGCTGTCTGTTAGAATGTGATTTTTTCTCTCTCTCTGTTGGCGGAGGTATAAAAATGCGCAGGAAAATCTGACGTGCATGGCAAACTTCACCGACGATATTTAGGGAGGAATAAACACACATCAAACATAAATGAACCATTTGCCTGTCTCCATAATTGAGAGCATTTTCTCTTCTTATGTCAACACTCTCTCTCTCTCTCTTTTTTTTTTTTTTTTTTTTTTGCTTTTTCGGTCATGTTATGTTTACCTGTCAAAGGCTTGTTACAAACTATGAAACACATCGTGCAGACTTCTGGATGTTAGAAGAAAACTAATAATGCTCATGAAGGAGACTAAAGGCAGGAAGGTGTCCTTTAAAACTAAACATGTTAATAGGACGTCCCTATTTATATCATAGTTTATGATATAGCACGTGTATTTCAGTAATAGCCTGCTGATTTCAGTGTAGTGGTGAACAGTCGCACAGCTCACGTGGGCGTTATCTGTGATACTCCTTAACTATAATTTATCCAAGTTAACTTCAGTTAACCATTCAGATGGTTCTTTTGCAATGAAAAACAGAAACACCCATGCTGCCGGTAGGTTTCCTCAGTGCCAGCTGTTAACATTATAGCTGCTTATGCAGTAACCATGGTAACCACGGACTCTGAGCGGCTGGATCGACGGAGGTCAGACAACAATTTTACACGTATGATCTTAAAACAGGACACAGCCACTATACGTGCTGGTCTCATATCAAATGTGAAGGCAGACTGAGTCTGTGTTTGACGTTTTTTATATCTAATCTTCCTCTCAAACATTTAAACAGCAGCGAGTCTGCAGCTGAGGGAATACAAACTCAGGTCTGCTCGTTTCTTGGATTCATTTGGTGATTTATTAAATGTATAACTATTATTCTAATCTGCTGCTGGGTCTCTTACACTTTTCTTTATGCTGTATATTTTCACGTCTCTGGAATAGTTGGAAGTTAGATAGTCAGCTGGGAAACTCTGTGTTAACTCATGGAGCTGAGGATATCGTGGATATGCTGACCTCGCTGCGTGGTGTACAGAGCGAGGTCAGCATGATTAATATTCACAATAAAAATATTAGCCGAACATCATGAAGTCTGTATGTGTTTCATAGTGTCGAACAACCTTTGTACAGTTAAAGCCAGCAGTTACTACATGACAGAAACACCAACGTTATCTCTTTTATGTGTTTATACACAGGTCACGCTGATTACTGAACAAAAACCCAAAGATCAGATGTTAAACAGATTTATTTGCTCTCTCTCCTCCTTAAACATGTTTTTAATGTTAGTTATAATTCAGAATTGGCGACTGAAACACGTAGGACACATAAGAACATCAGGAAATAAAACACCGATAAATATAACCTCAGTAAAAGAAGTCAGCGGGGGTTATTACAGCTGTGTACTGGGGCCTGCGCTTTGTCGGTGGGATTGCTTGCGAGGCGAGCGGGTCTATCCCACGCTTTGCCGTGAGACTGGGCAGACATCTCCGAAATCATCGAAGCACTTTTGCAAAGAGGCTGTATCTTGACAAACCGACCAGACACATGAAGATTAAACCACTACATTCTCAGCTAAAAAAATATTAAAACAGTATTTGGTAACACACAAACAGGGTTTTTCAAAGTTCAGTTCTGTTAGCTTCCACATGCCGGTTGTTGTGTGCTAGAAACAATGGCCACCAGGCCAAAGCAATGGTTTTGACTCGATCAGCGTTAACCCCGCCCCCTGAGTTTGATGGGTGAGGCTGACAGATAAAATTATTTCATGATGAGAGCCAGGCGCCAGGACTGCCAAAATGAAATAAATAAATATATCATTAAATAATTAATTAAATGTGTCAATAATTAATTTATTAAATGTGTCAATAATTAATTAATTGCATGTGTAACTATTTATTTAATTAATTAATTCCAATTTTAATTAATTATTGCCACATTTAATTAATTATTTAATGGTGTATTTAATTAATTCATTATGGCAGTCCTGCCGTTCCATATATAATGAGTGTATATTTACAACAAATGAATGTCCTGCTTTCATCTTTGTTGAGATTACATTTCCAGTCATTAGCTTTGAGATTATGTTTATAGCAAGTTTTTGCTTTCAGAACTTTACATTAGAAGGCAGAGGGGGTGAAGCAGCATGCTTATAAATTGTAATGTATTTATTTATGTATTCCGTAATGTTAAATCAATTAAACTGGACATTGAGATATTGTATTTTGTTACCTTGGTTCAACACATGATTTTGTTTGATTCAAAATGTTTTTCAGACTAAGTGGCTGTAACCTCTCAGACAGAAGCTGTGAAGCTCTGTCCTCAGTTCTCAGCGCCAAACCTTGTAGTCTGAGAAAGCTGGACCTGAGTAACAATGATCTGAAGGATTCAGGAGTTACGCTTCTGTCTGCAAAACTGAAGAGTCCACATTGTGCACTACAAACTCTGAGGTGGTTTTTTTTAATAGTTTTTTTTTTTGGAATTCTTTAAGTGAATTTACAGAGCTGTGCATAAAAGTGAGCCTGTTGATTTACCGGTGAGTCTACCTTTTTATGGTCACAAGGTCTGGGTTTTGACCCAACATATTCTGCCAAGGGGACCCCCTAGGATAGATTATATCTCTCACCTGACTTGGGAATGACTTGGTGTACCACCTAGATATGCAGCAGAAAATGGATGAATTGAAAAAAAAAACAGCAATTACAAAAAAAAAAATCCGGTTCCCAGGCCAGCCGAGAAATATAATCTCTCCATCGTGTTCTGGGTGTTCCCCGGGCCTCCTCCCTTTGGGACATGCCTGGAACACCTCGCACAGGAGGCGCCCAGAAGGCATCCTTTTCAGATGCCCGGACCACCTAAACTGGCTCTTTTCGATGTGGAGGAGCAGCAGCTCTACTCCGAGTAAAAAAATTAATTATTGCTAAATGTAGCAGTAATTAAATCCTAATCACACAATGATTTTAAAAACAATGTCCGTTTCTTGTTCATGTTTTAATTTTCAGACTGAGTGACTGTAACATGTCAGAGAGAAGCTGTGAAGCTCTGTCCTCTGCGTTGAGCTCCGAGTCATCTAGTGTGACGAAGCTGGACCTGAATAACTCTGACTTGAAAGACTCAGGAGTGAAACTTCTTTCTGATGGATTGAAGAGTTCTTACTGCAAACTAGAAACTCTCAGGTCAGGGTTGAGATACTTACTGATGACAGATAAAATACAGAACATTTGTGTGGGTTATTACATACTAAAATGGTGTCTAAAAAGTTTTCTCTCAAGTTTTTTTTAATTCAACATGATCACCATGGTTACTGATGCTGATCTTATAACCTGGTCCAGAGCAGTTTGTTCAGTTTGAGTTTGCAATTCAGTTTAAGTATAATATAGAGTCAGGCATATCTTACTAAGACCATTGAATAACACCCACTAGAGAAGTAAATTTTGTTCATTTGATTTAATAAAACTTTATTTATCCATTTATGTTTTGTGTGTCTGCAGTCTGTCAGGCTGTCTGATCACAGAGGAAGGCTGTTCTTCTCTCGCCTCAGCTCTGAGCTCCAACCCCTCCCATCTGAGAGAGCTGGACCTGAGTTACAATCATCCAGGTGACTCAGGAATGAAGATGCTGTCGGCTGGACTGAAGGATCCAGGCTGGAGACTGGACACTCTCAGGTATGGAGAGAATGTCTAATAGAGGAGGAAGAGCTGGTAACATTTCCTGTGTCCTTCACCCACTTCCTGTTTGTTTCATGCAGATGAGACATGAACAGATCAATAATTGATATTAATGTAGGTGGTGTCTAGGGAGAACTTCTCCAGAAGCAATTTGTAGATATCTCAGTATATTTAATAGAGCAGATTAGATTAATCTTTGTATAGATAAGCCGAGGACATGTTTACTATGGATTAATTAATTAATCTGGATTAATCCCGTTACCCACCCAAAAAAACAAAAAAACAAAAAAAAACCCACTGATGAAATCTATATGTATAGTCAGAGCTGTGGTAGAAGCTGACAACTACAGGGAGATGTTTTCTGTAGATTAAAAGGCAAGAAGCCCTGCACAAATGCATTTGTATTTCAGTGCTTTTCATAGACAAATGTGCTGTGAAAAGCCAACACACACTATAAAATAATGGCAGTGAAAACAATAAATAAATACATTTAGAGACGACCCAGGTGGAAGATACAGAGGCAGGAAGGAAGTGACAAAAAGGAGCATTTATTGGTCCAAATGCAAAAGTGAAAAATGAGGAAACACAAAGTCCATTAAACAGAAATCCAGAGCAGGCACAGGAAAAGAGGACAGCACATACACTAGGAGCTACCTGCAAACAGGAGAAAGGTGGGAGCTCTCAGCATCAGGGACTAAGTAAAGCACTATACAAATACAGCCAATTTACCATTTAACAGTATGTGTGTGAGAGCCATGTAATGTCCATGTGTGCATGCTGACTGTGCTGCTCTGACCCCCCCTCCTCCTTTCAGGGTGGAGCCTGCTGGAGTCCGATGGTTGAGACCAGGTCTGAGGAAGTGTAAGTGTGTTTTTAATGGGATTCATGAAAACAAAGCAGCACACATTCAACCATCTTCATCATGTCAGGAGTCATCATCAAAGTGTCAATCAATGAACAGATGATGGATCAATAACTGCAGCTGGATTGTGTTTGTTCTCTCCATCAGATTCCTGTCAACTCACAATCGACACAAACACAGTACACACAAACCTCCAACTGTCTGACAACAACAGGAAGGTGACACATGTGAAGCAGGTTCAGTCATATCCTGATCATCCAGACAGATTTCATTACTGGGAACAGCTGCTGTGTAGAAATGGTCTGACTGGTCGCTGTTACTGGGAGGTCGAGTTGAGAGGAGAGCTTTTTATATCAGTGAGTTACAGAAGCATCAGAAGGAAAGGAGGCAATGATGACTGTTGGTTTGGAGGGAATGATCAGTCCTGGAGTCTGTACTGCACTGATGAAGGTCCTCAGTGTGTCTGGCACAATAAGATAAAAACACAGATCTTCTCCTCCTCCTCCTCCTCCTCTGTCTCTAATAGAGCAGCAGTGTATGTGGACTGTCCTGCTGGCACTCTGTCCTTCTACAGAGTCTCCTCTGACACTCTGATCCACCTCCACACCTTCAACACCACATTCACTCAAACTCTTTATCCTGGGTTCAGATTTGGGTTCATGGCATACGGTTCCTCAGTGTCCCTGTGCTGAGTGGAGTGTAAAGAGTGTCTCCTGTTACAGAAACACTCTGACTGTTGAACAGATAGTTCAGTCTGTACATGTCTGTCTCTTTCACTCACAAACACGTTTTCAGATTCATGGATTCAATCAGTTGATGTTTGAAACTCTTCTAAATGATTCCTTGTAAACTTCTTCCTCTTCAGTCCTTTAAAGATGGAAGCTCCCATTATTCCTGGATCCACATGTTGTTTTTCTGTCTTTTTCCACTCAGTGCTTCACAGAGAATATATATCAGTATGCTGTGTTTCTCTGAACCTCAGTTCACAACCAGCTCCTCTGCATTTTCTGAGTCTGAGCTCATTAAAATGAATCCAAATGTTTGATTTTTCTTTCTTAATGGGATGTTTCCATCATGGCTGCATAAGTGGACACCCAGTAGTACTCAGTGTATCAAATATTACAGACATTCAGCTTCTCTCATGTTTCTGCCATTCTATAAAAACAACTACTTTTAAGTCTGATTCAATCACAGAAACATGAACTTCCATATTGGTCATATCAGTACGTACAGCTCTGATGTCACTAACATCTCCTTGAACTCTTCATTGATGGTGATTTGTGGCCCTTTGCTGGTGAGAAGATGAACTATGGATGTCAGTTTAATGAGCACAGATGGCGTGAAGTGTTTTTAAATCTGCTTTTTCTAATTGTTCAGGGTCGTGCTCCAGGAAACAGTTTCAACAAACTCTGGCTTTCAAAATAAGACCTCAGTCTGAGTTATTAAAAAAAAGCTCTTATTTTGTAGGGAGCTGACATTTAATATTCATGTGTTATGGCCCGTCTAGGCCAGACCACAACATAAAGGGTGATCCATCCCCGTCCAACCCCAAGCAGCACGTCACACACTTAATATTTTGTGACAGTGATTTATTTACAATGAGTGCAGTTAAACAAAGGAAGGGAGCATACCATAACTTCAGGGTGAACCCAAGGCCAAAACAACAAACAAAAGGTAGCCTATCTCAGGAATAAACACAACTTACCTACTCAAAAGAACTAAACCAAACGACAATCACTTTCCTCCCTGCCTAACAAAAACAGGAGAAAACTGATCAAACAAAAAGGCGGTCCACCCCTACATGCTCTTACGTTAACCAACATAGTAACATAGTGACACAGTGAACGTTCTGCTGGTTGGGTTGGGCCGAGGATGAATGACATGGCAGTCCCTGGCGGTCTCTTCTTATCCGCTGCCTCCTGGTCCTTAGCCAATCGGTGTGAGCCATCCACCCTGGATGCACCAACCACGGAGGAGCGCCTGCACACTCAAATTTACATATGATTATGATCACAGTCGTAATACATGTTATCAGTCCATCAATGGGCTTTATTAGCAGTTATCAGCCCCATAACTGTGGCTCAGATTGCCCCTCCTGCACCTGCTAGCAGGCTCATTGGGTCATTATCACCAATTGGCGAGCCGGATCACTGTGTCGCTGTTGGAGGGACAACGATGAATCCAGATCCAGTACAGACAGACTCCAGTTCACTTCACACTGAGATGGGCGCATAGCAGCTAACTACTGAAAAATATCTATTTAATCAGTTTGAATATCCCTCATGAACAGAAACAGACTTCATAATAAAAAGGCTTCTGAATGTTACTCTTTTGCCACGAGCATCATCTGTATGATGGAAATTGAACCTGGAAATAGTTGTTTGCTAGTATATTACTTTAGCTGACGCTAACTTTAAAGCGCGCCATGAGAGTGTTAATAACGTTACTAATGTTCAGCTACACTTTACTAGGTCACATCTGTGACACACGTCACTTAAATAAAGAAGGAAATATTGGCTCTGTTTTATCTGCTGGGCCCAAAAGTGACTCCTGTATTTAAACTGCTATGAAGAACTTGTTGGTCTATAATATGCGAAACATGTGTCAAATGTATCCATCATGAAAGATATCAGGTCATCTTGAGCCACAAAAACATTCCTATCATGAGGTCGAAGCTGGAATCAGTTTGTTGCAGACGTTTATATATCCGATATTTATCCAGTTAAAAGTTGAAATTCAAAAATGTCTTCTCAAGAGTCGTCTGTCCAAGAGGAGCAGAAGCTGCAACAAATATAACAACAGTTATTTAAGGCTGTTTTAAACGGCCACAAAGGAGCAGATTGGTTATAATGCAGCTGCTTCAGAGGAACAATCACTGTTTTTATTTCATGTGTAACACCTTTCAATAATGTGTTGACTAAAGTCTATTGACCAGTATAAGTAAAGACATCACACACACACATGGAAACACTGAAACCTGTTTTTGGTGCAGCAGCGGTCCCAGCTGCTCGCCTTTATCTAGACTGGGTTGGCTGCTTATCTCAATATAATCAATGTTTAAAGTTTTGTTCTCAGTGTTTCTGTGTTACTTAGTTTAGTATCTACCAGCATCATCAGCTGTGCTGTCAGCAAGGCTTCTGACAAAAACATCTAAGTACTCTCATGCAACACCATTGCTTATACAGCTGAACTTACTCCCTGTTGAATTCAGAGTCAATTTTAAGATATTGGTTCTGACCTTTAAAGCTCTTCAAGGACAAGCACCAGCCTACATTGAACCTTTACAGCCCTATGTCCCTAGTAGGTCCCTGAGATCATGTGTTCAGGGCCTACTTGTTATTCAGCATGCAAGGCTGAAAACCAAGGGAAATAGAGCTTTTGCCACTGTGGCTGCCAGACTGTGGAACTCTCTTCCTTGGAACTTAAGATCTGCGGACTCAGTGGTCACTTTTAAAAACCAACTAAAAACACATCTTTTTAGAATTGCATTTTGTTAACTTTTGTCTGTTTTTCTTTTATACTTTGTTAAGTACTTTGTGAACTTTTTATCTAAAATGTGCTATATAAATAAAATTTTACTTACTTACTGTCCAATCATTGTGTGCTAGGTTACCCTTATAGTGCAATGTCTGTTTGCAAAAAGAGAACCACATGTGTCAAATAGTCAGTGCTGATTCCTTTGTGTCATCATTTGTTGAGAAGAGAGAACAGTTATAACGGAGGAGGAAGCCCTGAAATCTGCATCCAACAAGGACACTATTTAATTGTTGGTCCAGACCAACCGCTTGTAAAAAAGAAAAAAAAAGTTAAACCAAAAGGAGGTAAATACCTGTGTTGTTAAGTTAGCTGATGGTTTGTTGACTGTAGTTGGTTAGTTAGTTGTTTGATTGCCAGCCGAGCCAGTGGCTGCCAGTGATGTAGCTGACTGTCAAGGATGAATGTCAGTTTCACTGAATTGTAACTTACAGTTTTTGCTCGTTGCTTGAACACTATAAACCCATGCTTAGACTAAAGTAACACAACTTGAAGCTTTTGTTACCATACCCCAAACACATGTACCCATACCTTAAACAAAAGTGTTGCTTTGCACTCTGGTTGCAATTATGCAACACACTTACTCCTTTATGCAACACACATGGTCCTGCATACTACACTCTTTTTCATACATAAGACACTTCGTTCAAAAATGAAATTTCAGGGTGCCATTTGGAAAACACATGTATCCAAAATACAAAACACATCGGGTAATTGCAACCACTCAAATATACACCTGAAGGCACTTACTTGCAAAACTGAACACCAATTAGCCAACCACAAAAAGCCCTCAGTTTAGCCAATTCAAGAACTTTGCAAGCATGGATGGAGGGAGAGCAAGAGGAAGAGGAGGAGGAGGTCAAAGAGGCCATGCACGGACCCATATTTCTGATGATATAAGAGCAACTTTGGTGGACCATGTCATCAACCACGGCCTGACTATGAGGGAAGCTGGGCAGAGAGTCCACCCACATCTAAGCCGCTTCACAGTGGCATCTGTAATAAGAAAATTCCGACTAGAAAACAGGTCTGTCTTCATCTCACTGCCTTCTACTCTACTCAGATGGTTTTCATAGTACTGTTCTACAGTTACCATATCAAGTGTACAGGGTATTGCAGGGTGCTAATGCTCCTTTTGCAGCCAAAGTGGTAGTTTCTGTGAAACATAGCATGATTACTTATATTGAAGTACAGTGTTGTACAGTGGATGATACAGTGTATACAGTGAAGTACTGTAAGAAAAATAAGCAAACCGATGACAATATGTGGTTGTATTTCTCTAGAATGACTCGAAGACCTTCTGGGGGAGGACGCCAACGCCTGTTCACACAACGGCAGGAACTTGCTGTTGTGGACCTAGTGAGGGCAGACAATGCCATCCGTCTCCACCAGCTACGACGGAAAATACTTGCAGACAGGCGAGTGTTCAGCAACATAGACCATGTGAGCATCACCACCATCAGACGCATCTTGGGTAAACACAGCATCACCATGAAGCAGCTCTACAGAGTCCCATTCGAGAGGAACAGTGACAGGGTCAAAGGACTTCGAGCTGAATATGTACGGGTACGTGTAACTGTCCCTTACATTTACAATAGAGTATTGGTGAAGTCCAGTAGCAGCTGAATATGTACCATATCAGTACCACATGGATCCATTCTGAGAGCTACACAGGTACCTGTGTGATGGGGTTCTGTATGTGTAGCACTGTAGTACAGTAATATGTTCCCCTTTTTTTCAGAGAATCTTGGCCATGGATGGAGCTGCACAGCCTCATGAATTCATTTTCATTGATGAAGCTGGATTCGACCTGAGCAAAACAAGACGACGGGGTCGTAATGTAATTGGCCAAAGGGCAATTGTGCACGTCCCAGGGCAGCGCGGGGGAAACATCACATTATGTGCCGCCATATGCCTTCGAGGGCTTCTGCACCATCATGCAATACTAGGTCCATACAATAGCCAACACATACTCACATTTCTAGATGCTCTCCATGATATAGTTGTACAGAACAGACCAGATCAGCCCAGGTTTGTGGTGATATGGGATAATGTCAGTTTCCATCGGGCTGCTCTGGTCCAGGCCTGGTTCTCCAACCAAAGTCAACTTGAAGTGGTATGCTTGCCCCCTTACTCACCATTTTTAAACCCTATAGAGGAATTTTTTTCGGCTTGGAGATGGCGTGTATATGACCGCCAACTACATGCCTGCATGCCTCTTCTGCAGGCAATGGAACAGGCCTGCGGCGACATTCAGGTGACAGCAATCCATGGATGGTTTTGACATGGAAGAGGATATTTTCCCCGGTGCCTAGCGAGAGAAGACATTGCTTGCGATGTTGATGAGGTCCTGTGGCCAGACCCCAACAGACGGCGGGATCCATGAGCCCACGTATGCACAATTGTCATGATTTTTTGTTTACAGTATAGTGTTTTTTCTATTACTGTATTATGGGGTTTTTTTTGTTTTGTTTTTTTTTTGCTTTATCTGAATTCATGGTACTGCAATGTACAATATTGAGTAGGTCTATTTGCTTTTTTGGTTGTTTGCAAATGTGTCTCCTGAAAATATGCCTTCTGAATGAACAATGGAAATCAAAGACTGCAGTGCTTTATATAAAGTAGACTAGTGTGTTCCTCCTGCTCTGTAAGTGTTTGCATATGATGCAAGTATGTGTCATTTTGTCAACAGAGTTACATTTTGACAAAGGAATGTTAGGTTTTGATAGCAGAGTTTAGGTTTTGAGAGGCAGGGGCAGACCGTGTCGAGTGTTTGTCGAGGCTCCCATTTGGTATTTATGAATGTTTATTTGTCATTAATAAATGGTTTTATGCTTTACACTTTACAATAAGGCTCCCATTTGGCATTTATAAATGTTTATTATTCATTAATAAATGGTGTTATGCTTTACACTTTACAACAAAGCTCCGATTGATAGTTGTGTATATTTATAATGCATTTATGAAGTACAATTTTATATGATAAAAAATATGTTTACAAATGCTGATTGTGCTTACAGGATAGTAACTTAGTCTGAAATGTTTAATATAGCAACTCTAGATGAAATATATAGGTGAACACATTTGGCTCACTATTTGGCAAGAAACCGGTCAGTTTTTTTTCTTTTTCTCACCCTTAACTAATGCATAATAAACCATTAATAATGGTTTATAAAGCATTTACAGATTAATTAATAATATAGCTATAAACTATTTATTAGCATCTATAAGGAGAGACTTATTGTAAAGTGGTACCGCTAATACTCCTGTGTGCTACACACTACAGTGTATGCTGTACACCTACTTACTGGTTTTGTCACATCAGTCTGTGTCTCTGAGTTAACTTGTGTTTCTCCTGCAGCTCCGGACCACTAAAAATGCGCATGCTCTTTGTGAGCTCGTTCCCGGCTCGTAACCAGCGCGTTCTGCCGTCAAGGGCGATCATTGGTTAAATGTGATCATGTGACTGATGCAAGCCAGATCCTTTTATTTAGCAAAACTGTGATTAATAGTTAAATATTATTGTTGAGGGGCACCGACAGGACTCCGCACGCACACACACATAAAAAATAAATAAATAAATAAGAAAAAAATTAAAAGTTGCCTCAACAAAAGGGCAACTTGGGCACCCATCAGGAAAGGGGCGGGTGCTCAAGCCCCTCCAGCCCCCCCCCCCCCCCCCCCCCCCTGCACGTGCCTGGGGCAGGATATCACTCAGCAGCATTGAATGACCACCACACATCAGCATGTTCCTGCAACATTCAGCATCTGATCCTTCATCTGTGTGCTTCTGCTTTTGGTATGTAGAGTTACCCAACTCCAGTAACTCTAAACACATGCCATCCATTTCTAACGGCCTGGTTACTTCCTGTCAGTTACTTTAGAAACCATGTGGTCACCTGACCTAACACTGTTTCTTCTTCTTCCCCTTAATGTTCAAGTGTCACATGTCAAACAGCTGGAGAGGAAACTACACCAGTGTACTGGGATGTTTCAGCAACACGTGCCAGATGCTGTTCCTTCATGGTGACATCACCAGAGACAGCCCCGCCCACCTCAGGACCTCGCCATTGATCATGATGATTAGGATGATGACAGCGAGCGGAACTGAGACTGTAAAAATCCACGACCAGAATGTTTCTTTCTAATTATTAATTAATACTGAGAGCCTCTTTCTGTGTTTTGTCTGTTTTGGGGTTGTTGTTTTTTTTTTTTACCTCATTTGTTACTAACAAAGTTCACAAACTCACACAGTTTACATTCTGTATGTTTCCATCTTTACCAGCCACACTCTGATTGATTGATTGATTGATTGAATCTTTATTTTGAACATGTTGAAAAAGTATAAAAAAAATAGAATTAAAAGAGACAAATGAACAAAGCAAACAAAAGGAAAACGAGCAACCACAACTCCAAATAACGTTCATGTTCAAAAAGGAGCAGGAAGAAGCATAAGCTTATTTAATCCCACCCCTTTTCCACTATCTAGTATCAATAGACTACAGAAATACCTCCTTGCAACTGCATTTAGAAAACAAACTGTAGAAATCGTCGTTTTTCTCTTTTGTAATTGATGATAATTCAGTGAATATACTGCGCTGCTTCCTTTTATTGCGTCGCACATTGCTTTAAGTTTTTCCAGTTATTTTTTACTGCTGTTTGAATTCTCTGTATGTTTGACCCTGTAGACTGTTTGATGGACTGCTTGTCTTCCTGTTTGTAACCGCCGCCTGTTTTTGACTAAAGATTTGGATTTCTGACTTTAACACAGCCTCTGCGTGTCCTCCCTTTGTGTCCTCTTCCTCTGTGAATGTGTTGCATGTGTCACAGATTCATTTTATTAACAGTGTGGAGATACAGAAATTCTTTTATTGCTGCCATATAACCTGCATCATTATAATTGCATTAATAACATTCTTTACAGCATTATTGCATTTAATAATATTTCTCACAGTATTGATATTGCATTAAAGTTGTTTATTGAAGATGTTCATTTAAGGATCCTTTTATTATGTTAACTTTTATTACAGGTACAGCCAGGAGTATTTCATACACATTGCATAAATATTTGTGCTCATTTAGAGTTGTTGCTCCGTCTACAGAGGGTCTTAAGCTTTGTTTGGCGCGATGTCCAGATAATCTATTGTCTTAAAGATTGGAGCATAGAAGGATAACTGCAATACATGCTTACAATGCACATATAGTCTAGAAATGTGTCAGGCCTGAGGCCTTAACTCATTTAGCTTCCAACTGCATTTTATTCTACTTGGTAACAGATGACCGGAGTCGATAACCAGCCCTCAGACACCCTGAAGGCTTGAAGTTATTGCCTTGTTTGGAAGGTGTTATAGAAATGAGAAATTCTATGTCTGTTTATTGCCATCTAAGAAGTACCATTTACTGTAACTGACGTCTTTAACCTATTTTTACGCCATGGAGGGGCGTGTACCTGCTTTATAAGTGTTCTCAGCATGTATTTTTGTCAGAAGACATATGCTGATGTTTTCTCCTGCCTGTTAATAAACTCACCGTTTGATTGCACTTTTCTGGGGCCTCCGTGGTTTGTGACACTGCTCTACATTGATTGATTTCGCGGCAACAGCTCTCCCACAGTGAGTTGGATCAGCATTCACTCACAGAACATTGCAGAAGGATTCAAAGGATCCATCCGCGATTCTCCACGACTCCGGCCATACATGTGAAGTGGGCAGCTTCAACCCTCCCTGTGATGCTTTTCATTTCTTTATGTGTCCATCTATAGAACGCTGCATGGTATATTCAAAATCTGCCTGTTCTCTTTCAGAAACCTGCCAGCAGAAAATGAACCTAAATTATGTAATGCAAGGATGTCATCACTTTCAAGATGGAGAAAGCATAAAGTGACAATTATGAATCACTTAATATGATAAGGAGATTCTGCAGGTCATTAATCAATGTATAAAACTAAAATAAAATGTGTTTTTAGTGACACAGGATACAAACATAGAAGCAAGATGTATAATTAGAATTATTTATAATAAATGTGAATTAATTAGTGCAATTTCTTTAACCATAAAGAATAACTAAATCCTTCAGGACAATGTCACATCAATGCACTGAACTCACTATGTTATCCCTCTAACAGCCTCCACATGTTCTCGCTGTGATTTCCCCTCATGAATGAATTTATGCTGCATTAATGTGAATGTTTGCAGGGAAATCAAACGCATTTCACTCGCAGTACTCGAGCTGACTTACCTTTGTTTGAATGACGACTTGTACGCGCTGACTCCACAGGCAAGGTATGAAAATATGTCAGGCTACATCAATAGCGGTTGGTCTTCAGGGTTTCTACTCCATGGCCGTATTTCATACGGGTCCACATTTCCAATGCACGCTATTTTCTGCAAGTACCGCCGCTTCGCCTCTGGACGCAATTGGTCTCTATACAGTCCATTTTCTTTTGAGCTGCTTTTAAGCATCTTTCTTGTAGTCGTTGTGGAGCAGGGAAATTATTTTACTGCTATTGTTAAATAATCATCATTATTACCATTGCATTAATAATATAATCTGGAGTTTATATTGCATTCAGGGGTTGAACAGTGTGTGTCTTTCAGAAAGGCTAAAAGTCACAGGCTGACAGGAAACAGACTTGCAGAGAGTTTGCAGAAGCAGGAAGTTATTTTGAGCAGCAGGCTAAGACGAGGCTTTAACAATGTAACAGATAGCTTTAAGATGGCCTTAAGATGTTTATGATGATGTTAATTTTGTATTTCAGATGCAGTTATAACTATTGTGTACACAATGCATATCTGTACTTATTTGAGTTGATGTTCAGGTTCTTTAAAGGTCTTAAGCTTCACTGACGTGACTGTTCAGGTGATACATGCTGAGGGAAAACTAGAACATAGAAGGAATTGCAATACATGCTTACAAAACACTTATATATCAGGTCATTTTATATTAAGGTTTTAAGTAGAGGTTCTTGGTTAAAACATTTATTTAGTAGAAGACATACATATAGTCTCAGTGAGCCTCTGGTCTGGTGAAAGGACAGAAGTGCAACAGGTGAATTGAGAAAGAGCATTTGAGGACGAGACACAGACAGTTAGTAGGTGAAGAGGTGACACAAAGAGCATGTGAGGTCAACACACACACACACACATGAGTTAGATTTATTTAGAGGAGAGATTAGTCATGTCTCGGTGAAAGAGGAACCGTCCTTGTTGTCTCGGCAAGAAAGAGGAACAATTCACTTTAAGACAAGAACGGAAAGTACCAGCCATGAAAATAGAAGATGATCTTCTGGGTTAAAAGTCATTGTGGTGTTGATCTGATCTATGTATAAAATGTATCTGTGACGCATGAAGGGGCGTCAGTAAATCAAACCCTGATGCTATAAAATATCTGTTCATGCTTTGATTAAGTTGAAGACTACTTGCTGTCGGCGTACAGAGTGTCTTCCCACACGTGTGTATTCATTAAAAATCATTGTTGGACCAAGAGCTTCTGGACCAAGGGTGGTTTGTACTCTCCTTCCTCAATTTTGAACCTTAACATTTGGGGGCTTCGTCCGGTGGTTGAGGAGGGAGAATTGGAGGTGTAGATGGAGAAATTTGGTCTTAGGTGGTCTGACGGGCAGACATGATTTCCAGTGGTCGAAGTGAGTGGGCATAAGCCGGCTTATCGAAAGGTAAGGCACTACCTGTTGAATTATTTCCAAAGTGTGCCAAATTGGATATGATAAAATTTAAGTCTACTCACTGAAATTACTGGTGGATGTCTGTTTTGATTTTGATGAAAATCTCATGAGTTGAAGCAGTTAGAGTTCTGCTAAGAAGAAATGAAAGCAGTTAGAGTCTGCGAGAGCAGTTAGAGTCTGCCAGGAAAAGTTTAAATACTGGGTTGAAGTCCCAAAGAAATTGAGTTAGAGTCTCAAGTAGTTTGGTAGGAAATTTGGTCATTTTGTGGGTTAAAGTCCCGGTTGGTCATTAGGTCAGACCTTGGTTGGTCATTTTGTGGGTTAGAGTCCCCATTGTCCATCAGGGTCGATCTGCCTCAGTCATACACTTGTGTTGGGGTGTTGATTGTTGTTTCAAAGTATTATAAATTATTCTAGAACGGCAGTTAAAGTCTGCTAGGAAGCGCAGAGCCCGGAGGTTATGCTCCCTCCTTGTCGTGGACGCGCGACATTGACCTGTCGGCGAACAGGGTTAGTTCAGTTTGGCTTAACTGTGGGGTACAGGGCATCCTGGAATGAAGCTAGGAGTTAGAGTCTCCTTACCGTTTGGAACGGTACCTGCGCTTTTTTGGTCAGAAGAAGTTGGACTTCGGGCGTGTAACTTTAACTTAAAACTTCGGGGTAAGCCTTGGCTGTGTAATGCCAAAAATAGAGCTTCAGGCAAAGTTTGGGTTGGTTGACGCTTTTAAATTGAGTTAGGGATTTTAGAGATGAGGCCAGAAACAGTTAAAGTCTGATACTGGTTAATTGGTCGCAAAAAACTCAGGGAGTTTATCCGCTGGGCGGTTATTTTAAATTTGTCGAAATTGTGTAGGCGCTAAAGCTGACAGATCTGACAGTGGTTGTAAATATAAGATGTCTTTGTAATATAAAATAAGAGATCTCTGTGTGAAAGGAGTCTGAGGCAATGCTGGAGCTATTTTTAGACGGTGTGTGTGAGTGTGAAAATGCAAATGAGTAAGCAGTGAACTGTTTAAACCACAGTTGGTTTTACAAATACTGCTGCAAACATTGTTGAGTGTGTGTTTAAGATGCCATTTATGTTTATTAGAGGACTATAAATAAAGTTTTGAGTTGCCGTAGTGGATGTATAGTAATTGACTGAGTTTGGATGTAGATATATAAATATATTGAGTGCACTGTATATACTTAAGACTAACATATTACTTTCAGTAGTAACTTTTCTCCAGCATTAGTTGCTGGTGTGGTTTATTTTTTCAATTTCTTGTGTGTGCGGTGAGAATTAATAGGGGTTTCAATTGTTTTTTTGTTTTTGACTTGCTCTTTTTGATTATGACAAGCATGTCTAAAATACTCTTAGGAAAGTGTGTTTTGAGTTATATTCCTCAACTCTAGTCACAGTTTAAGTGTGTGAATGCGGTGACTAGAAGGTTTTGAATGATGAATAAAGGTGAGAGGTATTTCTTTGGTGATGTCAAGTAGGATGTTTTAAAGTTTGAAAGTGTTTTTAATTTGAGAGAGGCATGAGTGATGTTATAAGAGTTTGAGTTTCTTTTTCTTTCAGTTCAAGAACGCATAAGTACATACACTTGGTACACCTGTTTACTCTTTGACTTTATTAAAACAGACGGTGTATTTGAGTTTGAATTTCAGTAATTGTATGTTGATATGGTAATTTAGTTTTATGTTAGGTGAAGGAGATGTCCATCTCTGCGTCTTGTAGGATTGAAAGTGAAAGTTGAAGGTTGTGATGTGAATGCTGTGAGTACTCGATTTGAATGATTCTGTGTGATGTGTACAAAATACTAAATAATAATAACACTATGAAAGTTGATAGTAGAGTGAGTGCAAGGCGGTGTGTGAACAGAGGAAGTCTGAGAGAGAAGTGTGTGCGTAGGCAAAATGCAGAGTGTGTGCGTGAAATAAGGGAGTATTGTTTTTACATCAAGGTTTAGTAGAACTAAAGTAGAACGTCACAAACAAACAAAAGAAGGTAAAATGAAGAGAGAAAATAACTGACAAATTACATTAATGAATAGAAAACACACATACACAAAGTGCCATATGTGAAATTATTCTAGGAAGGAGTCAGAAGTGAGATAGTTTAATAAGATGCAATGAAGGAAGCAGCTTACACTCCTTTAATTTCCAGAGCCAGTGTGTTCCCTCCCCTGCCCACTTGGGCCCCGTATCAGGCGAGTATGGAAGGCTGGATAGCCCATGACGGGTAAGATCCCACCTCGAAACCCTGGGACAACCTAAGGCAGGCACAGTCACGATTACTCGGCCTCACTCAGTCCCGGTGAGCTCAGACTCACTGGTGAGATGAAGTGAAGAAGACGGGACCTCAAGGGTAAAGCCGCTGGGCTAAGGCGAAGGGGGTAAGTGGCAAGTGGAGCCCTACCTTCTGGCTGAGGACAAGGAATGCTGCTATTTAAGGTAGGAAATCAAAATTTGGATTAGCAAATTTGGGAAGGAGAAAATTGACTGTTTAAAGGCAAAATTGTGCAGGAGTCTGACACACTGCAAAAGCAACATATACAAAAGCAACATACACAAACAGAAAATGCATTAACCTTATAAAGACAAGACAAGCTCATGATGATTATTTGTATAGATACTGATTAAACCTGGCTTAGAACACAAAGATACGCAGTGAAGATCAGTTTGCTACTTGTATGAGTGGTAGAATGGTGTGAATGGTTAATGAAATACACTTGAGTTTGAAGCTGAGGAATAACTCAAAGAAGCTATATGACAAAGGGAGTTATGAAAATAAAAGTGATTAAAGTAGTTTTAAAAAGAGTGACTTAGGAGTGCTCTCTCGTACTGAGTGATCAAGTAGTGATCACTGTAGAAAGAAATAAAATAATTTAATGAGTTGGTAATGTTTAAACATATGTTTCTGTTGTTACAGCAACTCATTGAGAGATGACTCAGTATGCAAATTAGTTGGAGTGAGTGGTGACGAAGGAACTTCCTGTGTGTGTGTGTGTGTGTGTGTGTGTGTGTGTGTGACTGAGGAAGTGACTTTCAGAAGAGGAAGCATGGCAGACAAGAGAAGTACAGATTTGGGTAGGAAACTTATAGTTTAGTGATATGTTGTTGTAAGGGGGTCTTATGCTGAATTTAAGTATGTTACAGAGCATAAGGGGGTGATTTTTGTGTGCAAATTGTGTGGTTTTAATGAGACTTTCGGTGTATTGAGGAGGTGAAATTATGTGGTGGCAAGACTTGTGTGTTTAAGGTTGTTGAGGTTGTTGTGGTGAGGGGTTGATTCTGTCAGTTAGGTTGTTGTTGTTGTTTTTGTTTTTAATAGAGGGAGTTTTTGGAAACATGGACATGTCTGGGAGGGGCCCATTATTTTGTAACAGTGCACTTAAAGAAAACCTGTCAGGTGATTTTGATTTTGTTTTTATGAGCTAATAATCAGCTCTATTTTTTCTCATTTCTGTTCTAAGCAGGCCTGCAACAGTGAATAACGGCGCTGAAAATTCTCGGGAAGAGCAAATATAAGGGGGCTTTCCAGATTACAATTGGCTGAGGGACTATTCAGGTCGTAAGTCCCTGTAAAAAGGATTTTATGCGAGTCAATCCAGTCCAAAAGCATAAAGAAATATTTTCCTATGGAAAATAAAAAATGACTGAGCTCATTTTGCTGAGGGTGGAGAATCTGACGCGGGAAGCTCCACTATTAGCAAAAATATGGAGTGAATGTGTGAGTGAATGTGAGGATGAATAAATGTGGACAAACAATTTGTTTTTACCAGAGAAAATTTCTATTTTGTTTTGTTGACTGGGGTTAGATTATGGGATTATAGTATATTGTTGGGAGAAGGCCAAATGTTACGGGGGAGGCATTTTCTGATATAACTCAGTTACCATTAATTGTAGAAACACATGACTGATAATTGTTCTGTGTTAAGTTTATTTTATGATATAGATTGGATCATGAGTGGGGAAACTGAGCATTTTTAGTTTTGTATAGTATTTTGACACATTTCATGTATCAAAATAAAGGGGGGTTTAGAGTGTATTAGTTTAATTGTTTAATAATTTAGGATCATTTTAGGACTTTTGGGGTTTTTGATCATTTGGATATGGTAAAACTGAAACTGTTATTTTTATGTTAAGGTTAAAGGATTAAAGTGAACTGAATCCTGTTTAGAAGATACAATGCCGGTTTTTCAAAGCTGTGAATAAATCTTAGAGGGAAAATTAGTGAGGGTTGAAGGAGTAGAACAGGTTTGATTTCTTTTTTGATTTCTAGAAGTAGTGGTTATAATGTAGGCTTACACATACAGATATTACATAGGAGGTATTTTTAGGATAAAGGGGAGAGCTTATAAATAGAAATGATTTTTATACATATTGCATTTTTTGATATGAGTTATTGAAGTTATTGAAGGATTGCACGCGCTCACAGACACAGAGTCCATAAACACACATGACAGTATTGATTCCAGGCAAAAGGCCTCAAATTCATTTAGCTTTTAACTGAACTTAAAGAAGGACCAAAGAGGAAGGAAAGCATATATTTTGGTTAAGTCTGATAAATTAGAATTAGAAGGTATTGTTAAATTAAAAGGAGCAAATGAAATAAAAAGGCTATACCAAAAACGGGTAATAACATAGGAAATGTGAGGTTAAAATGAAGTTAACACATAGGAGTTGTTTTTAGGCAGCATTTAGCTATGATGAAATGTATACAGGAGTAATTGCTTATATGCTTAAACTTAATTGATTAAAGTGGTTGTTTTCTTTTGGATCTTTTAGTAGAATAGGCGCTTACGATGATTTTCTTGTTAAAAAGGTGACTTAAGATTAGAGTAGAGGAACTTGCAGCAGCGACAATTTGTGCACAGGATGTTGATGATCAGATAAGGGAAAAATAGAGCGAGCAACCGGACGTGAAACCAGCGCTTAAAGAATTTTAAAGTGATGAGGAACGTTGAAGAATATATATAAATACAAGTCAATAAGTTAAGAGCATAATTAGGATCATGCTTTTGATTAAAGAGTCCCAAATAGGATAAGTTAGGGAGGTGCAGGAAAAGGTGTTTTGTTTCCTTTGCAGAAGATCTCGACGACCACAGGGAGGTCCGAGGCCACAAGAGAGGGACCAAGAAAACCTAAGCTTACACATGGAGTGTTCTCGAATGGGAGCTGGTTGAGCCAGAGGACGGCTAGAGAGGGTCTGAGCGAGGACACAATGTATTGCGACCTCTGGTGTTCCAGAGGTCGAGAGAGGGAGTGTGGAGCAGGGAAATTATTTTACTGCTATTGTTAAATAATCATCATTATTACCATTGCATTAATAATATAACCTGGAGTTTATATTGCATTCAGGGGTTGAACAGTGTGTGTCTTTCAGAAAGGCTAAAAGTCACAGGCTGACAGGAAACAGGCTTGCAGAGAGTTTGCAGAAGCAGGAAGTTATTTTGAGCAGCAGGCTAAGACGAGGCTTTAACAATGTAACAGATAGCTTTAAGATGGCCTTAAGATGTTTATGATGATGTTAATTTTGTATTTCAGATGCAGTTATAACTATTGTGTACACAATGCATATCTGTGCTTATTTGAGTTGATGTTCAGGTTCTTTAAAGGTCTTAAGCTTCACTGACGTGACTGTTCAGGTGATACATGCTGAGGGAAAACTAGAACATAGAAGGAATTGCAATACATGCTTACAAAACACTTATATATCAGGTCATTTTATATTAAGGTTTTAAGTAGAGGTTCTTGGTTAAAACATTTATTTAGTAGAAGACATACATATAGTCTCAGTGAGCCTCTGGTCTGGTGAAAGGACAGAAGTGCAACAGGTGAATTGAGAAAGAGCATTTGAGGACGAGACACAGACAGTTAGTAGGTGAAGAGGTGACACAAAGAGCATGTGAGGTCAACACACACACATACATGAGTTAGATTTATTTAGAGGAGAGATTAGTCATGTCTCGGTGAAAGAGGAACCATCCTTGTTGTCTCGGCAAGAAAGAGGAACAATTCACTTTAAGACAAGAACGGAAAGTACCAGCCATGAAAATAGAAGATGATCTTCTGGGTTAAAAGTCATTGTGGTGTTGATCTGATCTATGTATAAAATGTATCTGTGACGCATGAAGGGGCATCAGTAAATCAAACCCTGATGCTATAAAATATCTGTTCATGCTTTGATTAAGTTGAAGACTACTTGCTGTCGGCGTACAGAGTGTCTTCCCACACGTGTGTATTCATTAAAAATCATTGTTGGACCAAGAGCTTCTGGACCAAGGGTGGTTTGTACTCTCCCTCCTCAATTTTTGAACCTTAACATCGTCGTTCCAACACAGTGTGTTTGTTTTGATTTGTGGACCCGGAAAATGGCGCTGCGCTCTCACAATACATTGCGGCGTGATGTCAACTCCAAAGCCCTATTCTAGTTAACACAGTACTGAAACACTCCACCGGAGGACTCTGTTAAGTCTTTATTGTAATACAGTTACTGTGTGCAGTTATACTTCATATATAATCTGCACTTATTTAAATCATACATGTGAATGCTGTCAGTAAATCATTGGTTTCTATTTATTCTACTTCCTGTTGACTAGTTTTATTAAAATGAAAAAATAAAGCTGATTGTTAGGTTTTGTATTGTTGATTGTCATTTATGCTTAGAAATATTTAACCATATATGCTTAGAGGTGTATAATCAATTGTGTAGTGATAGGCTGTGTGATCTTTAGCAGGCTACAAAGGCTTGGTGTGCATTCTAGAGTGGAATGCACACCCACATCCTAGGAGCATAAGCGAGGTCCTATCTTCTCTTTGTTGATATATGGAATCGACATTCACCGAGGGGAGAAGAGACACACTGAAAGACTGACGTCAGCCAGGAAGTTCCTGTGGATTAACTGTCTGTCTTTTCTCCTCCTCGCGGCGGGATCCGAGGCTGATATTACACGCTAAGCAACGCCGAGTAAGTTTAAAGAGCCCGACTCTATAACCGTGTGGTTGTGCAGTCTCCGCCGCTTTGTGGGACGTTGAAAAGTTCGCTACTTTGTGGAGCGATAAGTGAGTTCCTCGCTGCTTTGTGGGGAGAGGTGTGTTCCTTGCTGCTTTGTGGAGCGAGAGGTGAGTTCCTCGGTGCTTTGTGGAGCAAGAGGTTCCTCGCTGCTTTGTGGAGAGAGAGGTGAGTTCTCCGCCGCTTTGTGAGCAAGCAGCAGCAGTGTGGACAAACAGCATCAGAGAAGAAGAGCAAACCCATCATCCTGTCTGATCCGATGAATGGCACTGTGTTTACAACAAGCTGCAACTCCACTGTGCATGTGACAAGAACGTTTGAGGAGAACTGAGGAGACTGTTGTAGTTTGACATTTGCCGCCTTTGGAGTAAAATGGCAAGGAGAGACAGTGGAACACAGGACAAAGCTGAAGGAGAACTGCCGGCTATTGGACTGTTGAAGTGGGAAAGGACAACAGAGTGAGAGGAGTGGTGAGAACACATAGGAATTATTTAATGTGGGAAATCAAAATTTGGGTTAGCAAACCAGGGGAAAAGAAAACTGACTGCTTAAGTTGGAAAATTGAGAAGGAGTCTGAAACACTGCAAAAAGAAACATATACAAAATCACACACACAAGCAGAACATGCATTAACCCTACTAATACAAACACAAGAGAGCTCATGAAGATTAGACAACATCTTACAGTTTCTGCCCGTTGCTTGAACACATTTTGCAAAACTTCGCTCATTGTGCCAAAACTGTACACACAAGTACACATGACACAACACTGGGAAATATACCATGCACATCTGTGCCAAATTGGAACTCTACCCCCAAAACCTAAACTCTGCTGTCAAAACCTACCATTCCTTTGTCAAAATGTAACTCTGTTGACAAAATGACACATACCTGCACCATATGCAAACACTCACAGATCAGGGGGAACACACTAGTCTGCTGTACATAAAACACTGCAGTCCTTGATTCCCATTGTTTATTCAGAAGGCACATTTACAGGGGACCTATTTCCAAACAACCATAAACGCAAATAGACCTACTCAATACTGCACATTGCAGTACCATGAATACAGGTAAAGCAAATAAAACAACAACAACACAATAGTACTGCAATAGAAAAAACACTATACTGTAAACACAAGAAACCATGACAATTGTGCATAAGTGGGCTCATGGATCCCGCCGTCTGTTGGGGTCTGGCCACAGGACCTCATCAACATCGCAAGCAATGTCCTCCCCCGCTAGGCACCGGGGTAAATATCCTCTTGCTCTCCCTCCATCCATGCTTGCAGAGTTCTTGGAATGGCTATGCTGAGGGCTTTTTGTAGTTGGCTAATTGGTGTTCGGTTTTGCAAGTAGGTGCCTTCAGGTGTGTATTTGAGTGTTTGCAATTACGCAATGTGTTTTGTATTTTGGATACATGTGTTTTCCGAATGGCACCCTGAGATTTCATTTTGTGAGCGAAGTGTCTTATGTATGTAATAGAGTGTAGCATGCAGGACCATGTGTGTTGCATGAGGGAGTAGGTGTGTTGCATGATTGGTACTGGGGTGCAAAGCAGCGCTTGTGTTTAAGGTAGGGGTACATGTGTTTGAGGTATGGTAACAACAGCTTCACGTTGTGTTACTTTAGTCTAAGCATGGGTTTATAGTGTTCAAGCAACGGGCAAAAACTGTAAGCATGTGAGTCTGTTTATCATCTTGTCCAAGTCACCTCGTGTGATGCAAAGACCAGTGGACTCATAGCACATTAGTTAAGAAATGATCAAATATTAGCAGAGAAGTGTGTAGGAAAGGCAGCTTTAAGAACATGCTCTGCTGGAGATGCAGCTCCACAGACATTAATTAAACCTGCCTAATAACACAAACACACATGTAATGAAAATCAGCTTATATCTCTCATCAGTGTTAAAATAGTGTCAATTTAGCAGACACTTGTTATCAAATACTGAATTTATCCAATGCTGACAATTAACTCTCTAGGTTGCAGGACAACAGTTTAACTTTTGTGGGAAAAAAGATTCTGGTTTGACCAACCAGTGATCAGACAATAAATTTAGTTGTTAATATAGTAAATTGGGAGATGCTTGCTGCTTGATTGATGCAGCACAAGTAATTTACTGTATGAGGGAAATTCTATTTTTGTGATAATATTTTGAACATGGATTTCTGTTGTCCTGTCATCTTAATGGGTTAATAGCTGATATCCAAATTAGTTGATCGTTCTTAGATTAATGAAAGGTGACTGAATTCTAGCACGAGTGAATGAGATGTGTTGGAGTTTGTTGTGTGTTGAGTGGAGACTCTAAAACACTGAGTTTCCTGTTTTGATGTGCGATTGAATCCTGTACCTAGATACACAACTCTGAATACATAAGAACAAACGTCTTTTGTGAAGTGCATGACAACATGTCACATGTTTTATGATGAAGGGAAAAAGGAAAACTGAATAAAATCTGTGGCCTAAATGAGTGAAGAGCACAGACCTGGGGATTAAACTCATAGCTAATAAAATATTAGGATTATGTTGAGTGTTGTGCAACTGATGGTTGGTTTGGAGTGAATCTAGCTGATGATTTTTCTTTTGTTGTGAAGTTGAGCCTGCCAATTAGTATGTTGGTATGATAAACCATGCTAATGGTATGATTTACCCTCCTGAGAAGAGGAGCTTGTGTCATGACTTAACGAGGCCTTTTTATTTTGATACTTTCACAGTGCACTGACAGTTTTGTTTGATAATCTCTGTCGTTTGAGCAGATCGGCACGATTAGAACAGAAAGCGCTGTACGACACGTCGTCGAGAAAATTGTTGCAAGTGAGTTTCTTCACATTAAAATGGGCTCTGGAGAAAGCCACTTATTTGGGACAATTAGAAAATGAGAGTTCCTGCCCAAAAAGGATTCAGCGAGGTAATCCGAGCTAAAGTTCTTCTTTTTCTTTTTCAAATGACGTCATTTTGCTGAGAGTGGAAACGTAATGCGACAATCGATTCCACTATCAGCAAAGAAAGAATGAATGAATGTATGAATGAATGAGTGAAAGGAAAAAAAACTGATTGGTAAAAGCTGACAAGACTTTACTGATGTAACACGACTGTGCAAAATTAACCCCCACCTGACAAAGGTGCAGATGAATCTATGTGTGTTTCCTTTTACAGGAGCAGAAAGATGACAGCAACATTCGAGGTTGCATGATGATTTAACCTTTTTTTTTCCTTTTTTTTTGTCCCGTTTGGATCTATAGCCATCAGAATTGTTGTCTTGAGGCCAAGAAAGATGCCAAGCGGATTTATTTTACCAAGTGGATCATCATGGCCTTGCCATATTGGTCCATTTGGTCGACCTTTATTATAATTATGAATTTATTTTATTTTCAGTTGCAAACGGGACAGACATAACTGTGGGCTAGGACAGGGGGAAAGAATGAAAGAAAGAGGGGGAGAGAAAGAAAGAAAACCAAAGGGGAGAAGAGACGGTGAGAAGGGGGGGAAGAGAGAAAAAAAAACAAACAACAAAAAAAACTCCTGGGTCACCTGTTTGGAGAAAAAAAAACAGAGGAGACAGCAAACAACAAAGAGCAACATAATAATAGAAAAAAAAGCACCATCACAATGAACTAGCTAGTCATAGATATCAATAGTTACTAAATAATAAACGATATTGTGCAGCACGCAGGATAGACAGCGCACAGTGTGCTTTGAGGCAGCAGCCAAGAAAGCTGTAGTCCGCGTCTGTGAATACCCATGTGTACACTGTGGGATTGGAGTGTTATTTTATGCCATGTTATACCCCTAATTAAAGATTGTGAATTATTATGTAGTTTTAGTTTGCATTATTCTCCTGAATTAGAAGAAGCTGATAACTATTGCATTAGTTAAACTGATTTGCATTACATTAAACTGCTGACTTGTTGTGAATGGATGATATTGTTTTATGATGCATTATACTGCTGAGTTATAAGAAATACTGTTCGCAGAAGGTTATTGTCTTATTTGTCTGATTAGAAGAGAACAGAGTGTGCTGGAGTCTTCTGCCCCATCTCAGCAGGAGCAGATAAACAGGGAGCCAAGGTCGTAGTTTAGGCGCTGTGTGAGAGAGAGCATGTGGATGTTTAGGCTTTTTATGATAAGGTGGAGGCACCAGAGGCTATAAGAGTTTGAGCAATGCTCCACCATTTTGAGATTTTGAGGCTGTCTGCATCAGTGTCCATCTCCCACGCGTGTGATCATTAAAATCATCGTTTGACTCAACCCGGCCGGACCAGTGTTGTTATTGTGGTTTTTTCTCTTGTTTCCATCCCCAATTTTGAACTCGTAACAGCTTGGGGGCTCGTCCTGTGGTATTGGGGTGGAATTTAAAAGTTTGGACGGTCCGAGGTTGTCGAACGGACAGGCACGAGCCAGTGGTCTGATGTGAGTGGACAAAAGCCGGCTTATCTAAAGGTAAGGCACTACCTGTTGAATTATTTCCAAAGTGTGCCAAATTGGATATGACTAAATTAAAGTCTACTCACTGAAATTACTGGTAGAGGGTCTGTTTTGATTTTGATGAGGATCCGTGTGTTATGCAGTTAAAGTTGCTTAAGAGTATTTAATGAAGTTGAAGAAATATGAACGTAATAATGTTGGGTTTGAGTCCCTGGATATTGAGTTAAAGGCTCAGGTAGTTTGGTAGGGAATTGGCTATGTGTTATTATAGAAATTAGGTCAGAAACTGTTCCCAGAAGTAACAGAGACTGTTTAATTGGTCGTAAAAAAGTTATCTTTCTTCGGTGAGACCCGTTATGGTAAAATTTGTCAAAATCGGTTAGGTGAAAATTATTATAGGACGGCACCAGAAGTTGCTAAGAAGCGCATAGCCCGGAGGTTACGCTCCCTCCTGGTCGTGGACGCGCGGCTTTGACCTGTCGGCGAACAGGGATAGTTCAGTTTGGCTTAGCTGTGGGGTACAGGGCATCTCGAGAATAAGCTAGGAGTTACCGAGTCTCCTCATCGTTTAAAACGGTGTCATGTGCTTGTTTGGACAAAGTTAAATTGAGTTAGGGATTTTAGAAGTTAGGTCAGAAACTGTTCCCAGAAGTAACAGATACTGTTTGATTGATTACAAAAAAGTGAGACTTTCTTCGGTGAGACCCGTTATTTTAAATTTGTCGAAATTGTATAGGCGCTCTTTAGAAGTTAGGTCAGAAACTGTTCCCAGAAGTAACAGATACTGTTTGATTGACTACAAAAAAGTTGGACTTTCTTCGGTGAGACCCGTTATTTTAAATTTGTCGAAATTTGTTAGGTGCTGAATCTGTCAGGCTTGTCAGTGGTTGTAAATATAAGACGTCTTTGTAATATAAAGTAATAAAGTTTTGCCTGAGCTTGGCGTGAGACTCTGTGTGACGTGCAGCTGCAGCGCTGCGAGCTATTTTTAGACGGTGTGTGAACATGCAAATGAGCGGTGACGCGCACAGAGGACTTTTGTTGCTGTTTAGCGTGTTTTTGAGTTTTATAATTTTGATTTGCAAACAATGATACATGCCTGTAAGTAAAACGCTGATTTTGCTGATTATGATACTACAAATAAGGTATTGAATGACTAGGGTGTGAATGATGTTGGGTTTTAAAGCTGAAACTCAGAGAGGAGTGTGTTGGGAGACTGGCATGTAGTCTGCAGTGCAAAGGTGGGCGTCTTGCCTGCTAGTCTATTTAACAGTGATGAAAATGATATTAAATAAATCTCTCAGTGTGTTGATACAGGTGGCTATGGGGCTGGACCAACTGCCCCCACAAGCACGGCGGCCGAAGCAAAATTATAGTAATGGAAACCAAACTCAGCAAGAATCAGCAGCTGTGAAAAAGACAGCAGCTAGCAGAGAATTAAAGGAGAAATTAAGAGAAGTTTTAACACATAAAAATTGCGGCCAACAGACTTGTGGAGGTTGGGAAGGTGTCCGGAGCATCACAACAAAAAGGTGAAACAAAAACACACACAAGCAGAGTAATGTGAGAGAGAGGCACATGTTAGAGAAATGCCTCGTTTGAGAAAAAAACGTTAAATTAGCCCATTTACAAACGCACATACACGCAATGAAGAAACAGCTTACACCCATGAACACGTGAAGATTTTCCAGCAAGTTTAAAGCAGTGAAACTTAACATACATCCGCCGTTAAATAATAAAGTTTATCCACTACTAACAAATAAACCCTCTGGGTTACAGGACAACAACTTAACTTCAAAAAAAAAAAAAAAAAAAAAAATCACAACCAGTGATAACACGACAAATTTAGTGGTTAATAAAAGTCAAATTGTGACATGTTTTCTGCTGATTGATTAATACAAGTGATTACTAAATGAAAGAAAATTCCAATTTTTGTGCTTTTAAACATGATCTTAAGAATTTTAACATGTACCTGTGTTGTCCTGTCAGCTTAGTGGGTCATGAGTGGATTATATGGAGAGAAAAAACAAAAAAAGGGGGAGAGAAGGCTGACACAGGGCCTGGTCCCGTTGTTTCTCCCCCTCTGAATAACACAGCCAACACAACATCATTTTCCTGTTCGTTTGTTTTTGTTTGTCTTTGTTTTGTTTTTTCTCTTTATGCTTGGTTACAGGCTGCTTTGTCGGCCCGGGAAGCCGAAGCTGACCCTGGACTCCTGCTCCCCCCTCTACCATCTTTGCTCTCTCCTCTACCATCTTTGATGTGACCCTGACCAAATGCTAAAGCAGCTGGACCCACAACAACTTGAAACTGTCAACAGTGCTGCAGGAAAACGATCTCATGCAGCAGAGACGGAGAGAGCTAAATCCAAGGCCCGTTTCACTACACGGGGAGATTTCCGTCAGCGTCTTTTCTTTCTGAGAAGACTGAGAAAGGCCCGGCTCCCACCACCTTATATAAAGGAATTATTGAGAGCATCCTGAGCAGCTATATCACTGTCTGGTTCGGGAACAGCACCATGCCGGACGGACAAGCTCTACAGAGGGTTGTGCAATCAGCTGAGCGCACCATCCGCTCCGAGCACCCTGACCTGCACGCAATCTACAGCAGGCGGTGCTGGACCAAGACCAGGAAGATCGTGAAAGACCTCAGCCATCCCAACAACAGACTGTTCTCTCTGTTGCTGTGTACGTGACAAATAAACATCTGGATTTGGAAAATGAGGCACTCGCAAAGCCACCAGCGTTGTGCCTGATCGGACACACCTCTCTCACACACTCTTTACATTCTTGCCATATGGAAAAAGACAGCTTCAGCTGACAGAGCAGTGACGAGACGCCTATTAAGCCCAGATGAAAAGTGAGGCCGAGCAAAACAATGCTGACCTTAACCACTCTGCATTAAAACTGTGCAGGACAGTGACGGACCAACAATGACCATCGGACAGCAAAAAGGGCGTGCCAGAAACAGGAGGAGTAACTGAGGTCAGGAGGCACCTCAGAATGGACAAAACACCAGGAGAAAATAAGCTGAAGGCACAGGTGTCGGGGCTCGGCCAGGAGCTGACCTCTGAGAAGAGCCGAACAGCAGAGCCGCAAAAGGACGTGGAGCAAAACAAGGAAAACATCGATGGACTTCAATCTGAAGTGGACGGAAAAGATTGTGAGGTTTCTGCCCCTCAGTAAGAGCTCAAGGCATCAGAGCAGAAAACTGAGCATGGCTCAGGAGGAGCTGGCTGATTATCGAACCCATCAGACTTGGAGTCCCAGACACACGACTTGAAATCAGGCTCAGGACCTCAGCAAGGAGATGAGAACAAAGCAGAACGAGCAGCAGTGACAACAGCTGAACTTTGACCTGAATAAAATCTTGACTTGGCTGGGAGAAACAGAGGAAGAGCTGGAGCAGCAGCGTAGACTGGAGCTTGACACTGACATCCAGACAATTGAGCTGCGTATCAAAACCCTGAAGGAGCTACAGAAGCAAAAGGGTCAAGCTAAGGAGGAGTGGAATAAGGAGAAGATGCAGGACACTGGAGAAAAGCACTGCCTCAATTGGGGCCAGAACCAGTATGGACAGAACTTTGAGCAGCAGCACCAACAGATGCAAACGGACTGAAAAGGAGGAGGGCAGGACCCCGGGGCACGCTTCAGGCCGTGGTTTATCCAGAACACCAGAACAGGAAAGTGATGAACACAAACACCCACACAAACACACACATCTACATGCATTGACTCAGAATGAAGAGAAACACATACGAACATATGCACTCGTTGATTGAGTGAGAAATGACACACACACCTGCAAAAAATCAATATGCTGATTCAATTCACTGAGAAGTGATCCACACACACACACACATCTACAAGCTTGTGCAATAAAGAGTGACACACACACACGCTGATGCAATGAAGAATGCTTTACTAACAAATGCTGCACACAAACATCCGAATATGGAGTCGGTTACAACAATAAGAAGCCATTGATTGTTTATTGGTTAAATGCATTTCATGCCACACAGAGGGCATCTGTGTAGATTTAGGGGACAAGGTCTAAAGTAGTTTGGTTGTGAAAACAATGTCTGTGCGTGATGTCTGTTTATGGCTTAAGGCCTCCACTGAATTGTTTACTGTGCTTCACACAGCCTGATAAGGAGCAGTGGCACAGAGTGAAAATGATGAGTGAACGATGTGAGTTTTAGTTCGGAGAGAATATGAAAAGGTTGTGTTGATTTGACTCAGTTGTTTAAGTTTCTGCCAAAGCAAAACATTTGTGTGTAACCAGTGTCCACTATTGAATCAAGTCAATCCAACATGTCTTTGTCAGTGAAAAAAAATGAGTTACGGTGCCTGTAGGCCTACACAATATAGTGTGTGAAGTTTTGGTTGATTTTTGGGTTTTGTTTGACACTAGGTTGATTCTATCAGTGAGGTTTGGATTGTTCTCTTTCTCTAAGAGAGAGAAAGATGGTTTGAACTTTGGACATGTTTGCAATGGGCCCCAGTATCTGTTATTATATGAGTGTTTTATTGTTTACGTTTGTTTTTTCTTTTGTTACAGTGCACTGAGATAAGAACATCAGAGAGGTATGATCCACCGGTGGTGATATTTTGGTATTTTGTGAGTTCCTGATTTAACAAATCAGCTCTTTAATCCAGGCCTGAGAGATTGAACTTTAAAGCGCTATAAAATATTCTTATTGAAAACAGTCGCAAAGTATTTTTTCTCCATGATTATAATGAGCTTGGGAGAAAATTCACTTATAGGGGACACTAATCGAATGAGAAGCCTGAAGCCTAAAAGGATTGCAGCGAGTCAATCCAGTCCAAAGAAGGAAAAACAAACAAGGAACTGTTTCCTTAAAATGATGACGTCATCTTGCTGGTGATGGAGCCTCGAATAGGTTGCGCGTGAGACTCCATTATCAGCAACTTCTGGTACGAATGTGTGTGGATGTATGCATGTGACTGGACTGTGATGGACTGACGACTAAAAGTTTAACTGACTTGATACTGAGACAAAAACGGTGCCGACTTTAGGATTATTGAATGTCCACAGACAATTCACCCAGCCTGTAAAAGAGGGGTGGAGGTTTTGTCTTGCTTTGTTTTGTTTGCAAGAACAGAAGAATGACAGAGACTAAAGAGCTGTAGCTTCACAGCAGTGTGAACTGCAGACTTAACCCGTTGGTTGCTAATTTTGAGTTACTGATGTTTGCATTAAGGAAATTGTGTTTTATTAGCTGTGTTTTAATTAAGGTATCACATTATATTGTTGGGAATGTTAAATGCTAAAGTGAAGAAAAGGTTTGATCCCACTCATGACTGAGCATGTTATTATTAACCATAGTGGGTCACTATAGAGAGTCAATTAATTTTAGAAAAAAAAAACAAACAAACAAAAAACCCTCCACCGAGGTCTATGAATAAGAGGGGAATGATAGACAGCCACACTCAAAATGGAGATATGTAATGATAAACACTGGTCCCCGTCTTTTGGGCGCTCTCTTGAAGTAGTCAACAATTTAAAAGTAAGATAAAATAACAGGGGCATGTGCTGAGGGGTGGTGCTGCACAAGAACAAGAGTAAAATAAAGAAAATATTGTTTTTAGAAGTACAAATTAAAATGTACCATTACACTCAGAGGATCAATATGAAGCTTGATATTTGTTAATTTTGAATGAAGTACATGACTGGTGACTGTTCTGTCCTGAGCTTTTGTTTTTACAGCACCCGCTTGATCACACCAACAGTTTCTCGCCACCGAGGAGGGGTACTTGCAAAAAATAAAGAACGGGGAGGAATATCATCAAAACTGGAAAAAGGTAATCCCCAAAGGGGGTGATAACGCCATAACTTTCACTTATGGTCGAATTCTAAAAATTTGACCCTCGAAAAATTCTTAAAACATTTAGACACAAAGTGGAGATTTAGATAAATATAATGTCGTAAACCACATAAGGATGAAGTATTTGATTCAATAAGATGATGAAATAACAAGCAGCAAAATGTTGATCATATTAAGTATGTTTATTCAAGGGTGCAGAGGAGATTATTATTATTAAAGACAACAAATGAAATAACGAAAACTAGAAGTGGAAAAATTTGCGTTAACGGTAATAAAATCAAAACAAAAAGGAATACTAACTAAAACTGTACTGACTGTTCACAAAACTAACTAAAATTAACTAGATTTATAGCAAAATGTGTTTGGTTGCATTGAGGTGTGCGTGCCCTGCTATAGTGAAATTAAGGTAGTACGTTAGTCGAGTCGTCTGTGTTGCTGCTCCGTCCACGCGCAGAATCAGGTAAGGAAAAGTCGGGAAACAGCGCCAGAATAGAATTGAGGATGATTTTAATATGACTGTTTTGTAGACATAACAAGAGTCTTGTAGTGGAGAGGGACATAATGTCCTCCTGAGACCCAGAGAATAAGAAAAAACAGGGAGAAAATATTTTCGTTTTTTCTTTTTTCTTTTTTTTCTTTTTTCTTTTAAATAAATCAAGTGTTATTAAAATAACAATCTCATAAGATGAAGATCAGGGACCAACCCAGAAGTCACTGACACTTCACTAGCTGTAAACTATTGGTTCAGGAATAAGTGATGGCACTGAACTTTCTATTTCACAAAAGTCAATTTATTTAGGATATCTGAGGAAGTACTGATTTTATTTGGAGACACAAAGGAACATTTGGCACTTCCCTCATCTCACATCTGTTTCATTGTTGCACCCAATCATTCTACAACTGAAATGCCTTGGACTGCTAACCATTTCAGGCAAGTGGAGTGAACCATATTTTGCTAGACTCTCATCAGATTGGGGCTTCCTTTTATTGATCTTTGGAGAGAAGTCTTCATTACTGGTATTATTCAGGTCTTGTTCACATGTTTGTCCCAGGTTTCTCAGCTAAGAGGAGCTTAAACCCCAGATACTGTGAGTTCTTTTCACACATTGAGATCACTGATAACTTTCAGCAACGACGTGATCTCGTAGAAACAATTAGGTGCTATGGATTCAGCTATAATTGCAACCTTTATTTTTTACTTTACTGGAAAGGATTTCTGCAGTTTACCCACATTTTATGTTTAACTCAAAATTAAAATTCTAGATTCTACTACATGTTGGTTTTGCACCCGATAGGATGACAGATTTCAGGTGGCCCTGTGTCTTTCTCTATTACATCTGCCACTGCATCTCGATAATCTTTGTGTGGCTTTTAGTGGGTCCTGACCCTCTCATATTTTGAAAAATCTATGTTTGAATCTCCCTTAATAATTGTGTTAAGAATTCTCTCCGCCTTTTTCAAAAGTTGTGTATTAGGAAAAAGTGAAATAAACATAAGTATAAAGTCCTAATGTGTAGAGCACACATTAATAAATTAGTCATGTTCTCTGTGAAAATAAATGATCCTAATTCTTAAAGAACCCTCAAATTATTTACTAGATGTTTATTTTTTGAATAAAATAAAAATCTGAGTTTAACAAAACATTTTAAATGTAAATATCAAGCTTACCTTTCTTTCTTCCATAAAATGTGCTTGTGGGCACGCCTGCCATTTTGAAAAGGTGGGAAAAACAATTGGCAAGGCCACACCCCCACACATGTGATATAATTTTAAAGGTACCGTTGTCCTCTCTAAGAAACATCAGGACTTAGAGGAGTGGCAAGTAGAGTATGTGAGCTACAAGAAAAAACTAAATGTGTACTACAGTGCGCAAAAATGAATTACTGGGCCATCAGGGGGTCATGAGGGACATTTATAAAACAAAAAATCCCACAAACCTTAAAGTGCACTTGAAAAGCTCACACAAGAAGGTTAACCTAGCTTACCTAGAAGACCTCATCAGGGGGAGCACACTCCCCCTCCTTGAAGAGCTCACCCACTCAACCCGCATCCCCAGAAAACAGCTAACCCCAGAAAAGGCAGCGTGATGTATCCCGAGATAACAGGACTGGGACATCTAAATAAAGGTGTGAAACAATCGCCTTGAAAAGGTTATCAATTGACTTCAACTAAAATTAGGAACACTCGGTGCGGCAAGAGTTAATAGTTATTAGTCTCAACACCCGAGGATAACCAGAAGAGCATGATTGATATGATGGAACTGAGATTTTGTTACACTTAATTTTTGCAAAACACAAATAAAACTAAATTGAAACTAAGGATTTTCAGAAAAATAAAAACTAGACTAAACTAGCAAAGAATTGGTAAAAACTGGAGTCGAAACTAAATAAAAAAATAAAACCTAATGAAAATGGCAAAACGTTTAAAACCCTGATGCAGAGATTGGCAAATCTGACCAGGAAAAGTATGAGATGGATTGTCAGGACAGTCAGCGTTAAAGCCACTTTTGACAGTCCATACTAGGATGGCATTGGACATCTTCGGGGCGGAGGAGGGTTGGTGTGACCAAGGTGTGGTTTGGCTTGTTGTATGTATGTTTGAGATCATATGGCTCTGGATGGACCAGTTACCAGGGCATGGAAGGAGGACAGACTCATTAAAGGAGGAGAAGGAACTTCCTGGGATTGGAGATCCTCTGGGTGAGTGGTTGATTAAAAGCATGTATAAAATAGAAGTTATCTGTTGTTATTGATTGGTAATAGATTGATAATTGGCCACATTTACAGCTGTATTGACTTGTTGTGGACGTAGTCGACTTCAGGTTTAAACACTCTAATTAACAGGTTGAAAAATAGTGACATTAAAGGAAGAATATGCAGCGCCACCCTGTCAGACGCCAGTGATGGTGGAGCTCACTGATGAATCAGGTGAGCTGGATTCATGGCTGATTTAAAACTAAGATCCCCCTGCTGTGGTCAGTAAGGGGAGAAAAAGGGGGAAATAAAATTAAGAATAAAAGAGGCATTTATAAACGTTTAGGTGTCAAGTGAAACGGGACAAAAGGGGGTGTTTTACTGTTATTTTCAATGTCAGCATTATTATTGTATGAGAATCATGCAACAACCATTGCATCGATGATCATTTATTGAAGCTTTTGACCTTATACTAACATCTGTGTTCCTGTGATTGTTATAACCTCTGATGAATCTTCTATTTACAGGTGTTAGGATAATGATATAATTTTTATTGCAGGTGTAACCATGATCATTTTTATACATATTGCAACTTGTTGCTCATTGTAGAGTTGTGCTCAAGTTAATAAGGGTTAAAAGCTACAGTCAGCGCGAATGTCTGACTGATCTATTGAGGGAAAAGGCTTCGAGCATAGAAGGCCGCACGCGCTTACAAAACACTGATATCATGTTACTCTTTGTGATCTTTTCTTCAATTATGTCTTTAAGGTTAGTTTAAATAGTGGCAGTTAATTAAACGACATTTATTAAAATATTAAATACCTGAGTCAGAACGTTACACGCGGATCACCTTAAGAGTCTGGGAAACTTTGTAGCTGCCTAATTTTTTTTTTAACGTTCTAGCTCCGTTGATTTGACACATTGGAATGTGTCAAAAAAGGGGGGGAAAGTTGAGCTTTAACATCAAACAAGGATTATTTGAACATTTTATAACTTCATTTGTGTCTTTAATACCTTAGGAATGGTAAAGCTTAAGCTAATAGCGGTCCGAGAAGATGGACCTTTTAGAGAATCAGTGAAAAAGCATAAACTATCACTTTCATGTTTAATCATTACTCATTGAAATGAACTGAATAGCGTTTAGAAGATTTGTTAATTTCTTTGTCTTTTGTTAAAAAAGAGGGGTTTCAATAATTTTCAGACACACCTTGCAAATGTGCTTATAATGAGTTGGCACTCGGCCTTTTGAAGGTCAGAAGCTTCGTTCGGCGTGACTGTCCGGACTGATAAAGTGTAGGAAATGCCTTGAGTGCAGAGGGCTAAATGCAAACACGCTTACACACACATAAGATATGATTAGAATAAGTCCCTGGGACATTCTGAATGTTTTAGACCAATTCTGAATCACTAGAAGGTCAGTAGATAACAACATTAGATTATTAGGGTTAGGAAGAGAGGTGTTTTGGTTTTCTGTCTCTTACAGAGAAAGGAACAGACACCAGACGAGGTCACAGAGATGCGAGGATCCTCCGTAGCAGAGACAGACACAGTGACTGCCGAGACATCAACTGGGTCCAAGGGTCATGGCGTTTGGGCTCCAGCTAGTCACCACAAAAGGATGGATCCCATAAACACAGCAATAACCATGAAGGGGTTGGCGGAAATCCGGGAACACCAGACCAACGAAGTTCGAGAGGCTTTTGGGCAAAAAGGGGACACCTTCCTGTTCCTTTTCTGGAGAATACACAGATCGTTGTTTGAAATTGGGGCAGAATAATCCCCTGATCTGTGCCACGACTGAAGGGTTGTCTAACCCCTAAGGTTGAAGAATGAAGAGCAGAGGATCACCCAACTGGACGACACTGGTAGCTGCAGCAATAAAATAAAGGCTGAAAGCTGTGGGAGACCTGGGGAGTGTCATCTGTACTCGCTATTGTTGGAATAATAGTTTTTCTTGCATCTGAACTGCGCAAACACAGAGGTCATCCCACATATGGTTCGCCTCTCAGGGGGACAAAGGACCTCAGGAGTGAGAAGAGATGAACCCGGCCACACTGAATTGAAGGGTGTTTGTGAGGTCATTATTTTAATGACCTCATCAGGGGGAATTGTGGGATTGGAGTGTTATTTTATGCCATGTTATACCTCTAATTAAAGATTGTGAATTATTATGTAGTTTTAGTTTGCATTATTCTCCTGAATTAGAAGAAGCTGATAACTATTGCATTAGTTAAACTGATTTGCATTACATTAAACTGCTGACTTGTTGTGAATGAATGATATTGTTTTATGATGCATTTTACTGCTGAGTTATAAGAAATACTGTTCGCAGAAGGTTATTGTCTTATTTGTCTGATTAGAAGAGAACAGAGTGTGCTGGAGTCTTCTGCCCCATCTCAGCAGGAGCAGATAAACAGGGAGCCAAGGTCGTAGCTTAGGCGCTGTGTGAGAGAGAGCATGTGGATGTTTAGGCTTTTTATGATAAGGTGGAGGCACCAGAGGCTATAAGAGTTTGAGCAATGCTCCACCATTTTGAGATTTTGAGGCTGTCTGCATCAGTGTCCATCTCCCACGCGTGTGATCATTAAAATCATCGTTTGACTCAACCCGGCCGGACCAGTGTTGTTATTGTGGTTTTTTCTCTTGTTTCCATCCCCAATTTTGAACTCGTAACAACACCTGTGTGCATACCTGTGTGGATCAGCATGCTTGCATTCCAAAGGTTTCTCCATGTAATGATCTGCTAGGGAGTGTGGGGAGCCACAGCCCTGTCCTTTATGGTATCAAGCAGGTATGGAGGAGATCAAAACTCCAGACATCCAGAGGCCCCCAGAACACAAGAGACCAAGGAAGACCCACAGAGGGGCAGCTGCGCCACTGTCCCAGTAAGAGCTAAGGAGAGTCCCAGATGAGGGCTCATTCAGCAGCCGCAGAGCAGAAGCCAGGGGGAGTTGCAGTGACGCGCCCGTGAGCTCCGCCGGCAGCCAGCTGTGCCTGAGTGACCGAGCCCCAGGCCGAGAGGCCGGGGGCACCCCACCTCCAAAATGGCCCGAGCGAGCCCCAATAAGCGGCCGCCAAGGAGTGAGCCGGTGTGTACCCGGACGCCCACCCTTAGATACAAGGAACCACCAACGCACCGACACCTGAGGGAGTCCGCCACCGGCAGGGGAAGTGGTGGTGGGTCGAGATAGGCCTCCAAACCTTGGAAGGCCCGAGATGTCCCCAGAGAGGTGGCGTCTGATACCCAACCTGACATATAGACACAAACATACAGGCACACACAGACACAAACATCCATTCCCACCCTCATGCTCTCATGTGCACTTCACACTCAACCGACGTGGAGACAGACATAAAAAGACGCTGTATACACGGTCACACTCCCTAAGCGTACTCTACAAACCGGGTCTAGGTACCCTTGCCCCTGGAGGGGGGAACCGCACCCAGACCCAGGTGGTGTTACCCTTTTCCCTGCGGTGGGGAGAGGCAGACCGCCCCGACTCCGCAGCAGCAGGGAGGCCCCACACCCCAGACCGCACCCGGACGGCCAACTCCTCCTAGCCCCCTCGCTCCAGCAGGCCACAGAGAACGGGGGTGAGAGAAGACTCCAAACCTCCCTCCACCCGCTCATAGTAGTGTTGATGCATGTGTGTTCTAAGGTGCAATTAAAACCCAGGAGGGCATGGAGCTACCTGCCAGAGAGCAGCAGGTAAGCGCATAGTCCCTCCTGTTAGCCCTCAATGTCTACGTGTATTTAAAGTTGAGAGGTGGGCAACGATGCCAGGGGTGAGGTGTACACCCTGATGGTAACTTGGACTCCGTGTATTGTGCCCACCCCCAAGATCCTATATGTATGTGTAATGAGGGTGTGAGTAATGTGAGTGTCTAAGTTGTGGGATAAAATTGAGGCAGAGGCAGCCAGAAGGGGACGGGGGGGGGGGGGGGTAGCCTCCTCTGCACCCTGGTGACATACCCCTACTCCAAGGCCCAGGCTGAGATCTTCCTCCACCTCTCCTGTATCTCCCCCTCCTGCAGAGAGTTCCTGAGGGGAGGAAAGCTCCTGCAAGGTGTGACAATCTCCCCCACCGGTTGAAGAGCCCCACAGGCGGCTCGACACACCGGCGGCACCCTGCGCCAGGGATGGGCCCCCATGCACCCACCCGCCCACAACCCCGGCAACACACAAACCAGGACTCAAGGCCCAGTGGCCGAGCCAGGGCCCCGGCCCAGAGATGGAGCGCCCCCAGACCCTCACGCCCATCCCGGACCCACCCAGGGGCAGACAGGCTACCAGGTCAGTAACCCACGTCCATCATCACAGACCCTCCCCTAGCCCCGCTGCACGCAGCCACGAGGAAATAGTCAGAAAAGAGCCCCCAACCGGACATGACCGCTACCCCGGTGATGATTTAACCTTTTAAATGCCACTTTCTGTGTCTGTGCATCTACCAGGGGTGTTATTCACTACCTTGTGTTGCTCATAGAGATCACTGTGAGAAAGTGTGTACACACCTGCGCAGCACAAACATTTGCATTTCTTTTCTACAGCATTACAGTTCTTCATGTGAATTGATGATGCGATTTATACCAGGACAACTGGTTGATGTTTTTTCCTACTACAGGATTTCTGGGTTTATGTGTGAAGAAAACTGTGTTTACAGGTTATGAGTGGTGATGCTGTTACACTGTGTTTTTGGGAAAATGTGAAGGTAACTTTGATAATGTGAATAACATGTGAGACATTTCCTGTGTTGAAAACTAGTGTCACTTCTTTCCACAGCTATGGATGGTTGATTTTATGGTGTTTTTATGGCACCTCTGGAACTTGCCGACCTGCGTCTGACCACTGTCTGACCACAGTCAATGTGTATTGCTAATGTTTGTTTTTCTAAGAGTACATGTAAAGGATTCAGCAGAAGCGAACAAGTGACATGAGAAAAACAAATGAGAGATGCAGTGTTTATGGTGATAGTTGTAGTTTGCTGATTTGAGAAAACCTGCACATGACACTTGTCTTGCTGATGTTGAATGCTTATTGCTCTTATGATACAATTGTTTACAAGTGTGAAGTTTGATTTCACTTCCAGATTTTGCTTTCCAGGCCATGATGGTGTGTATGCAGGCTCCTGGCAGAGCCAGGTGTTAAGCAAACTTAATATGCAAAACACGCTAACATCTTTTATTGCAGGGTTACGGAGCTACTCCAGCGGAGATGCCCTGATGTTGCCTGGGACATGATCTGGCTAACCTTTTTCTTTAAGACAGGAATCCAGGTTTGATGAGTTGACTCATGGGAGTGTCCATGCGTCAAGAGGCGGGGTCCAGGATTAACATTAAACAATGTTTTCTATTATTGTTGCAGTGATTTGTGTGATTAACAGTTTATTTACAGGTATTAAACCTATTCAAGTGGTGCATCCATGTTCAGATGAGGCTTTGATGGCCTATAAGTGAAGTTCACTGAACTAAAGAATGTGGTTTGATGATTGTTGACATGCTCTCCAAATAGAAGTTTTTCTTCCTAGCAAGGAAATACAGGTGCAGCAGTCTGCTGAAAGGGATCTCCTGAGAAATCTTCAGAGACCCAGTGAGAAACAAGAACCATTCCAGGCATAGCTGACAGCCCAGGCAGTGGTTGAGGTCAAAGGTCGAGCTGTTTGGGGCCCATCATGAGACCAGACTTTGGAGCCACAGCAAGGACCACGAAACTGCGTTGGAATGAGAGCTGGGCCAAGGGGGATTTCCAGAGGCCAACAGAGGAGATTGTGGACAACGGACGGACACCTGAAGGATGAGGGAGCGTGCCAAGCTCCATCGACAACGCAGAGGGAGTCTAAGGATGGCATCATGATTCTGTGAAAGCACAGGAACCAGAAGCTATGGTGGTGATGACAGCAGTTTCCTATGAACATCACCTAATGCTGTGCCACTATACTGTGCATACGATGACACTCTGAAGGCTGCTGGGATCATAACAGCAGTAAGATAACTGAACCCAGCACCCTTTTCACAGAGGGGTTTTTCTGCAGAGCATGGACAATGGAGGAGTCATAAGTATTCCCCTCACAAGACGAAGGCCTGAAGTGAGGTGATGGGGGTTGATAGAGGCCATAAAACTAGAGTGCTGAGAGGTCTGCAGCTTTGGAGATAGCTGAGACCCATGTTGACAAACAACAAAACCAACTGGTATGTTTTAATGTCTATTCTACATACATTTGGACTCTGGTCCTATGGACAATGATGGAAACAACTGGAAGAGACATCTATGACGCCCTGCAGAACTTAAACCACTCTGCAGAGAGACATGTGATTTGCACACCCGGAGGAAACACCACCAAGCTAAGATGTTTTTGAAAATGTTACTTTCTTATTTTAACTATTAAATTAACAATTTCTTTGTTTGTTTGTAGGATGCAGTTTGCCATTGGATGAGCTCAATGAGGAATGGGATAACTGCTAATACATTTGTTAAACTGTGTGCTTTTACAGTAATTTAGGGTGATTGACATATGCTGTGTATAAAAATGTTTGCATTGACACTGTCAGACATGAGGTGATCATAACTGGGAACTTTTCTAGCATAATGGTCAAAAAGGGGGGAATGTTAGGTTTTGTATTGTTGATTGTCATTTATGCTTAGAAATATTTAACCATATATGCTTAGAGGTGTATAATCAATTGTGTAGTGATAGGCTGTGTGATCTTTAGCAGGCTACAAAGGCTTGGTGTGCATTCTAGAGTGGAATGCACACCCACATCCTAGGAGCATAAGAGAGGTCCTATCTTCTCTTTGTTGATATATGGTATAGCAAACACACGTATATCTCTTTAAGTATAAGAGCCTTTTGTTCAGATGGACCCGCTAGACTCCTGGCACCAGCTTTGGGGAGTCTTCACAGGGTCACATCTTGACCTCACACACACACACACACACACACACACACACACACACACACACACACACACACACACACACACACACACACACACACACACACACACACACACACACACAGTATTCTTTGTTCACATGAATACCTATGTAAGATGTTACAGTATATGTTAATGACCCTATGCATATTCATGTAACCACAATAAAAGGAGTGCTATGGGGAACCTGGCTGAGAGTCTGACGGAGGTCAAGTGGTGGAACGACACTTGACTCCAGGCCAGGTCTCCCTCATGCATGAGTAACAAGAAGAACTTTGCCTACTTCATGTCTTGCTTGCTGTGTAATTATATTGTCTTCAACGTTCCAGCGAATAGGTTCAAGCTACAAACCTATCACTGATGGTGTGACTGGATGTAAACTGGTGCTGGAGTTCACCTCCATGTAACAGGTTCACTGTTACATGGCGACAAACAACCATTCGCACTGTAAACTTGTCATTTCAGCTGCTGCAGGAAATCTTTTTAAATCTTTTTCTCCTGAATTCCTTCTGAAAAAATCTGAACACAACAAATTGGTGACCCAACGTGATTTTTCAGTTGGAAAGGACAAAAGGAGGATTAGAGAGGCTTCTGACGGATTCACTGTCAGACGCCAGAACTAGAGGAAACTGATTCACCCTCACAGAAGGCCTTCAAAATAAAGGTAAGAAGAGCCTGTTATATCAAAAGCTGCAAAATTGGGCATAAACCAAATTAAAATGTGAGTAGTGAGCGGTTACAGTTCTCTCAGTGACACTGATCTGTTAGGTGAGGCTGTGTGCAGACAGGAATAGGACCCAAGGTGCAGACTCCGGAGACAGAACTTAAACAAAAACAGCTTTAATGCTGAACGCAAACATGACATAACTGGAAAATGTCAAAAATAAACTAACACCGGTGGACAGGCAAAACACACAGCAAAATAAACGGTAGATCGCGACACAGACACTAAGAAACACAGGGCTTAAATACACAGAGGGAGCAATCAGGGAATGGGTAACAGGAGGGAAACACAGCTGGGACAAATCAGAACTGACGAGACCAAAGAAGCGTAAACTGAACACACTGAGATAAGACAGAGACCTTCAAAGTAAAACAGGATACGCATAACACAGACTGAACAGAGACACAGGCTCATAAGCAGGCACTACAAAGGGAACAGAGACGTGGGAACAGGGCAGACACAAACACTGACTGAACACGGGGATATAGGAACTTAAGATACACATAGACGCGAACTAGACAAGGGGATGCAGGTGATAGGGGAGACAGAGCAACTAAAGAAGACAGAGACCTAAACCATAAGACAGAACTCAAAGAAACCAAAAACTAGACAGTATAAATAATATCATAAACTCAAAAACCCTGGGTCGACGACCCAGGCATCCTAACAGTACCCCCCCCCCCCCCCCTTAAGGGCTGGCTTCCAGACAGCCCAAACCAAAACATCAAAATCAAAAAAAACAAAAACAACCCAACCAGGGTGGGCGGCAGGGGAAACAGGATGGAGGGCTCGAAACAAAACAAGGAGCCAGAAACAAGAAAACAAAAAAAAAGTGCAAACACTGGAGCCTGGAAAGCAACAGAACAAAACACAGAAACAAAGTCCAAAACAACAGCACCAAGGCCCAGGCAAAGTCCAAAAGCAAACAAACAAAAGAGCTCACGAAAGGCGCAGAGGCCCAGGCAATAGTCTCAAAAAAGTTCACGGGGGCCAGCCCGGAGGCTGACAGCACGATAGTCCAATCCCGGGCAGTTCAGGGGGGTGGCCCGGGGGCTGATGGTCCAAGAGCCCGGAAAACAGTTCAGGAGGCCGGCCAGGCGGAAGGCACCGACGGCGACCGAACAGGTCAGGAGGCCGGCCAGGCGGAAGGCAGCGACGGCGACCGAGCAGGTCAGGAGGCCGGCCAGGCGGGAGGCAGCGACGGCGACCGAGCAGGTCAGGAGGCCGGCCGGGCGGGAGGCACTGGTGGCGGAGCAGTTCAGGGGGCCGTCCATGATGGCGGCGTAGGTCAGAGGGCTGTCCATGACGGCAACGACGTCCAGTCATCGGCCGGACAGAACGTGCAGGACGAGCAGGCCGGACAGGACGTGCAGGACGAGCAGGCCGGACAGGATGTGCAGGCCGGACAGGACGTGCAGGACGAGCAGGACGTGCAGGATGTGCAGGCCGGACAGGACGTGCAGGACGAGCAGGACGTGCAGGACGAGCAGGCCGGACAGGACGTGCAGGACGAGCAGGACGTGCAGGCCGGGCAGGATGTGCAGGACGGGCAGGACGTGCAGGACGGGCAGGACGAGCAGGCCGTGCGGGACGTGCAGGAACAGACAGATTGGAGACCTCAGGGGCAGACAAAACTGAACCCTCGGAGGCTGGACCAGGCGGAGCTGCAGAGGCTGAGGCCAGACCAGGCGGAGCTGCAGAGGCTGAGGCCGGACCAGGCGGAGCTTGTTTTGGTTCGTTCGATTTGGATCAGAGAAGAAAGCAGGCCTGAGTCCAGGTAAAGGTGTCAAAAATAGTGATCTTTATTACACACTTCTGAAACAGAAGCATGGGAAGACAGACATACAGCAAACAATCTCCTCCGGGCGGAGGCTCCTCCATGGTTATATTACCCTGATGACGTCACACAGTTAGATCTTACTGGAAATGATATCAACTCCCCACACTCAACAAGATTCTCTTATATAGACATCAGGATGAGACTTTTAGAGAAAAACAAGTGTGTTCTTATGTGTATTTTGTGAGGCTGTGTGTCCTTATAGAGAGGATGTCCTGGGACGACCTCCTCTTATTAATAAGTGTGTATGTGAGACGTGCGTGTCTTACGTAAGGTATGTGCATGCTAGTTTTAGGCCTGACTACGTGCAAAACTGAATGTAGCAGTCCAAGGTCCAACAGGACCCTCCAGCTCAAACGGTGATACAATGCTGTGCAGTCCATTTGAGACTGATTAGAAGATGATGATGAGCATACACCAATATTCACTCAGATTAACATAGATATACTTCAGAGATTATGCTGTCATCAGATTCAACAATGATAAATGATTAATCAATGATGGTATGATTATAAAATGTCATCATAAGAATACAAAATAAAATATCTCTTTTCCACACTCCTCCTCTTTGGCCATCGGCCAACCTTTACCCAATTTGTTTCACTCCTCCGTCCAGGCGGCCTCTCGCAACGGCATCATGTACCCCGGACCAGCTGAAGCAGCTGGACCAGTGTCTAGGGCCCTGCTTACCAGTTTTACCAATACACGCCTTACCAGAGGAATGAGACAACATCCGATCATCAATATGCCTAGAAAAACTACAAGAGAAAACATGGCAGACATAAACACTTCTCCCCATTGCCCAAAAACCGAAGTGATCCAGTCTCCCAGCCCCGTGTCCACCCCTGATTGCTCGTGCATAGTTTTAGATAACATTTTTAGACTCTCAAGCGCCCTGGTAACCGTCCCATCGGGGGCAGTGTTGTTGGGAATGAAGGTGCAACACAAATCTCCGAACATCGCGCACACACCCCCCTTCTCAGCTAACAACATGTCTAGCGCCATTCGATTTTGGACCCCCATTAGCGACGTCGGACCTAATTGCTCCACAAGGCCTTCCACTGCGTCCCTAGTTAGATTAGAGAGTCTCAACACATTATAATGGACATAGTTAATGCGATCAACATTTTTATTTGGAGTTACCCACAAAAACATACTTTCAAAGCCGGCCGCTATTTGATTAACTAACTTATACTCATCTGGAACTCCCCTGGGAACTCCTATTGAGTCAATCCAGGTGGGCGAGTCCCATCTTGGATCATACCTGTGCATACCCCCTGTGCTTCTTCTTCGTCTGGCTGTCGTCGACGCATTCGTGCCCCGCTGTAAAACTGTCCCTTGTCTACTCCCCATGAGCATCAACGGTGCACCTAAGCGCACCAAAGCACATGTTCCTACACTCCCCAAGGGAACCTGCACCAGAAGGGTGTACTGCCCACAATAATAATATAGCCCACCCCTGGCCCAGGTGCCTATAATTGTGTTTGGGTCACTTACATTATTGGTAGTTCTGCCTGGAATCGTCCTCTGACACCAGCTTGGATCAATCCTCCCTACCGTATACTTCACTCTGTCTGTAGAGAACTCAAAACATGTATAATTGTCTCGTTTAGGTGTGAATGAGCCTGTTAGTGTTCGTTTATCAATTGGCGGATATAAACCTGACAAAGTAGTGCAGTTACCTGTGTTCGCCGCCTCTCTAGTTAATCTCAGCATACAATCATAACCCCACTTATCCTCTGGATACAGAGGAGCGGGTTCAGTAAACAAACGAGGTCTAGCGGTAGCACAAGCAACACAATCAACCACTTCCTGCTCTTTAGCATTCTGAGCCACCCAATCTAACCAAAGATTCCTATCACCAAAACCTGTGGCGCGCTCTATTAACTCTTGAGGTTTTAATCTAGTGTAATCAGTGGCAACAAACCATTTCTCTTCCGAGACCTTGTAAGTAACTGTCTCTAAGGGATCCACTTGCTCTGTGTGATTCATTACAGAATCATCCCCAATCGGTTTAGATCTGGGATTGAATAAGTTCACCCGAATTAACCCATATGGATCTGTCCCTATTTTATCTACCCCTATGACTAGATAAAATGCACCTCCGTCATACCCTGATTCCGGGAGCTCGCTCCATGGTCCTAGGGAAAGAGTGACAGGGTTATTTGTAACAGAAAAATCTCTCTGAATGGCTATCCCTTCAAGGGCCTTTGGCACTGTTGGCTGCCATCCTACTCCTGTCCACGCAACCACATCCTGCCAAGAACACCACTGATCCGTTATATAAGTATAAATGCCTCCTTCCACGTCTGGGCCCCACACCGACTTTCGGAAGCACACCATTGGGTGATAACAAACCCACACAGCATAGGTTCTCCAGCTGCTACCGTCTCCTGAACATTTAATTACCTCACACAAGTCGAATGTGAACGCCGTCGTAGACCCATTAACATACCCAAACTCGACACCGCCACTGGCTTTGAGACAGTTATCGTTCCCACCTGAACCAACCGCCCGCTCGAAGCGCGCGGATCGACCTCGGCGTCCGGGCAATTCACCTGTCTGCCAAAAAATAAACAAACATATTATAACACTTATCAATGCCAATACCCCCGTTAATTTCCAATTTTCCCACAATTTCATGGTCAGAGTTCCCAGGCTCTTTTTACTTTTACTTTAAACTTTGTGATAATAATATAAGGTTATAAGAATAAGAGTATAAAGTTCTGAGTATAAAAATATGTGGTTAACATACAAAACTATTACGATTCCTTTAAACTATCAAATACTTCAGACTAGAGCCCTAGCCTATTAGGAGCCTGGAATCAATTACTGCTTGGCGTGTGTCGCTCCTCTTCATTCTTCACCTCAACCCAGGTTAGACTACTGGGGAGGATCGTAGCACAGGGGGAGAGGATTATTCTGTCTCTATGTTCCCCCCTGTGTTTGTTGGGGTGGAGCTTAGCTCCAGCAAGCTCTCGTCCGCGACTGCACACTGAGACCAATGAAACCAGGTCTCCCCTTTCCCCCTCAGACGGACCGCACTGGTGGTTCGGGCAATTACTTCGAATGGTCCGGTCCACCTCGGATCTCGCCACTTCCGCTTAATGACCTTCAGCCACACCGCCTTGGCGTCGGGGACGGATCTGTCCTCCGCTTTCACCCCCTCTCCAACCTGTTGTGTGAAACTAGACACAAGAGCTTTTAATTCTTTCCAACATTCAATATGTTTTCTGTTACTCTTTATACTTTCTTCCGCCGGGACTGTTGTCCAAGGACCTGGAAACTGTCATCCTGTCAACAGCTCATATGGCGTGAAACCTGTGGATTGGTTAACACAACATCTTATTATCATCAGTGCAATGGGCAGGGCTGCCACCCAATTTAGCCCCGTCTGAGCAGAAATTTTAGCAATCTTATTCTTCAGGTTTAGGTTCATTCTTTCTACCTTTCCCTGCGACTGGGGGTGATATACAGTGCCAAATCTATGTTGCAATCTCAGCTTCTGCTCTACCTCTGCCAAATCTTTATTTTTGAAATGAGTCCCATTGTCTGACCTAATTCTCTTAGGAAAACCATGCCGGGGGATGTAATGATTGATTAAACACTTAATCACACTTTTTGCATCCTCCCTCTTTGTTGGCCACGCTTCGGGCCATCCTGTCAGAGCATCCACACTTACCAGTAGATATCGAACTCCTCCTGGTCCCACATCGATCATGTCAGTAAAATCAATGACAATCTCTTCCCCTGGTCTTTCTGGAATGGGGAACTTACCTGCCTCCGGTTTAATCACTGGCTTTGGATTGTGCCTCCCACAGATCAGACACGTCCTGGCTTTTTCCTTAATCATATCCCTCAAGAAGGGATGCCACCAATGGCACAGATGTCTTCCCATCTGGGCCACACCTACATGACCAAGCCCATGCGCTTCGGCAATCTTCTGTTTTGCCAGGTTGGCTGTCAACACTGGTCGTCCGTCAGGTCCTCGCCAGAGACCTCCTTCTTCCCAGGCTCCTCGACTCTTCCAGATCCCCTTCTCTTCCGGGGCCGCCTCCTCTTGAGCCTTCCTGGCTTCCTCTAACATGTTAACCCCTTGTTCTTCCTCCACGGTTATTTGCACCATCTGCCGTAGTGCTTTATAGCCCGCTGCCTCCTTCGCGGCTCGATCGGCTTCCTGATTTCCTCTGGCCACCATGCCAGTCCCCGAGGAGTGACCTTTACACTTTATGATACTCACCTCCTCTGGATCTCCCAAGGCCTGCTCAAGTTCCTCCATTTCCTTTTTGTGGCAGATTGGTGCATTCTCAGCTGTCCTGAATCCTGCTCTTCTCCATTGGGCCAGCTCCACGTGAGCTGCTCCAAAGGCATAAGCTGAGTCCGTGTAAATGTTGACTCTTTTTCCTTTTGCAAGTCTTAGTGCTCGACTTAGAGCAATTACTTCTGCTCTTTGGGCTGACTGCTGCCCTTCAAGTCTTCCAGCCTCCTTCACTTCAAATTCGGCCTCTCTTCTGCAAACCACCGCGTAGCCTGCTTTCAATCCTTCCTCATCTCTGTAGCAGCATCCATCCGTGAACCCATCTTCAGCTCCTGTCAGAGGTTCTGCTTTCAAGTCTTCTTTTATCTTCTCGTCAACTTCAGCTCTCTTTGTGCAATCGTGGGGTTCACCTGCTCCTCCCATTAAATCTGCCATGTTAATTCCTTCATGTGTGAAGGTCAAGTTGGGAGCCTCTAAAACTTTACAGACTCTCTACTGTGTAAGTGGTGTCATGGTGAAGGCTTGTGAGTTAACATATGCCACCACACCATGAGTGGTCAGCACCTTCAACGGATGGTCCCTCACTACATGTGCTGTCTTTTGTATAATCTTTGACACCCCAATGGCATGCTGAGTGCATCCCGGATGCCTTGTCTCTAATGGATTCAGTCTGACGCTGACGTACATCAGTACATCTCTCCCTCCGCCTTTTTTCTGAAACAACACCCCATTAACTATCCCGTGTGTTTCTGAAACATCAAGATAGAAGGGTTCATCATAATTAGGGATGGCAAGATCAGCCGATCTTGACAAGTCCTGTTTCAATGCGATAAACGCCGACTCAGTGGCCGATGTCCATGGCAGCTCAGCCTTTAAGTTTCGGACACCTACCGTTTTCACCAAATCCCTCAAAAGGGCTGTTTTCCCTGCATAATTTGGAATGAAGTGATGGCTGTATCCTGTCAACCCTAAGAATGAGAGCAACTCCTTAACCGTACGCGGTTTTGGATGTGTCAAAATCTGATCACGATGGGTGTTTAGCAAACCCACTGATTTGTGAGCAATGACTCGACCCAGAAATGTTACTTCTGGTCGGACCAACTGCAACTTTCCTTTACTGACCTTGAAACCGCACTCCGCGAGTCTCTTCAGTATGGTGAGTGAGGCTGCCGTACATGCCGACGCTGACGGAACCGCAATGAGCAAATCATCAACATATTGCACCAGTGAACACCCCTCTGGTAGGTGGCATGGCGTTAGAGCTTCTTTCAACACTTGGTTGAAAATGCCAGGGGAGAGTGCAAAGCCTTGTGGCAACCGTGTGTATCTGTACTGTTGCCCCCTATATGTGAACGAAAAAACGTCCCTCAGAGACTCATGTAACGGGAGACAGAAAAACGCATTCGCTTGATCAATACATGTAAACCACTTCTGTTCTGGTGTTAATGCCGTCAGTGCTGTGTCAGTACGCAAAATGGCATTAATGGCTCTTAAATCATGTGCCATTCTGTACTTTCCTGTCCCGTGCTTCTCTACTGGCAAAATAGGAGTGTTCCAGTAGGAATGAGAGGGCTCAAGCACCCCTACTTTCAATAGCCCTTCAATAGTTTCTGCAATTCCCTCCTCAGCTTCCCTCTTTTGCCTATACTGCGGTTTCCAAATTGGCATTTGCGACTTCAGCTGGAACAAAACAGGCGAACAAGTTGCCAGGCCCACATCCGTAGGCCCTGATGACCACAAGGTGTCAGGAAGAGTCGCAAGTGCGGCAACTGCATCCGCATGGTCTATTCTTTCTCTTCCATGGATTCTTGAGATTTGTTCATGCTCCAAAATCACTGTGTCCTCTGATTGACAAGTGATACGGTAAATTTTGCACTTTGGCGAGTACCAAACATCTGGAATCTGAGTAGCTTGCCAGCCAGGTTCCTCAAGGGCTCTCTTGACCATTGTTCCCAGCTCTCTCGCCTGATGACCCTCATGGACCGCCAATGTAACGTGGGGCACTGAATCAGGTCCCATTTTGAACCAAGGCCGTTGCTCATCGGTTAATTTTACTGCTGCAGCGACGCCTTCAGGACCAACATAGATGTTTTGAGAACACACATTCCAGGTCTGACCCTCAAGGTCAGACTGGAACAGGTCCCTATAAATTTCATCATCGTTCCTATCATAGAAGAGGGTCACATGGAATGGATCTCGGGGGGAGAATAGACCGCCAAGGCCATAATCCAAGGTTTCCACAACTGATACTGTCTCAGAATGCCTTCTTCCACCAACCGACCCCAGTATATATCCGCTGTAGATTGTTCACAGTCCTGCAGCAAATACTGGTTCTTTGAAGAAGTCCCCAGGCAAAGGAATTCTTTTCCTCCTGGAAGTGTCACAGTTAGTCCATCTGCTGAACACATGATAGTGGCCCCCAGTTTAATGAGCAGATCCCTGCCCATCAAGTTCACAGGCACATGGGGAGATACCACATAGCTGTGGTGTCTGTTTTCCCAGCACCGTCAGGGCTGGATTGGTTGTTGGCAGAGTCATCGGTACCCCACAGAAGCCCACAACACTGACCACGTGATTGGAAAACGTGGCACTGCTTGGTTTGTGTCTCAGTGTTGAGTAAGTCGCTCCAGTGTCCACAAGAAAGGTCATTTCAGTACCTTCCACAGTCATCGGCAACAGAGGTTCCGCCATATCCCTGCCGCCGGATCTCTGCGGGTCCCGTCAGTACAGCTCCTCCTCTCCGCCCCAATAGGCCAGAGGATACTGAGCCACTGGCGCCATGCCTGGGTTTGGAGCTTGATGCCCCCTTGTCTGGAATGTCCTGCCTCGCGGCGCTCTTTGTGCCTGGGGTGGTGGTTGATAACTTGTTTCTGGTAGCCATGGCGTAGGACAATTACGAGCCCAATGTCCTCGTCCTCCACACCTTCGGCATACACTTGGGTCCAGCATAGGTCCCCCCAGACCACGACCCCTTGGTCCACCTCCCCTTTGAGATCCACCACGCCCCCTCCACGGCCTAGTAACCCCCCAATTCCCTGCGGGTCTTCCTGGCCTTGATCCATTGGCGGGCCACCGGTCATCAGGGTACAGAACCGGATCCAAATCTGGCCAATCTGGCCCAGGATCGCCCTGTAGCTGTGCCACCAGCATCTTTTTAGCTCCATCTTTGTTTTCCTTTCTCTTTTCATTTACTTTTTCTCTCGCGTCAGCCAATTTCAATTTTACTAACTGCCCTTGCGCCTCCTCCAGCTCCTGTTTTTTCTTGTTCACCTCATCTCTTTCCAGCTCAAGTCGATGTATTATATGCCTCTCCCATTTTGCTGAATCCGCCACCGCAAAGTCTGGATTCTTCTGTAGATCTGCTCTCACTCGTTCTGGCAGACCTGCTAAAACCGCACATCGGAACCACGCCCGCGGTTCTCCATCCTGCCCAGGATGCTCTCCAGTTTGGAGAATCCACTGTTCTTTGGCCTGTTCTATAAATTCTCTAGGGGACTGTTCTGGGCTCCAAACAATCCTAGGGATAGTGCCAGTATTATGGGTCGGATACTTCTCACGCACTGCATCAGAGAGAGCATTTCGCACCCTTGCATAGGGGACATCGTTTGGTTGGCATGCAGTTCTTGCTATCTCTTCCACATCTGCGAGGCCTCCATTTCTGAAGGTCCTCCCACCGATAGCTCTAAAATCACCCAAGGCCATCTCCTCTCCTTCTGTCAAATTCGCTAGTCTTCTCAACCAAGCCGCTCCTCCCTCCGTGATCGGGGGCAGCTGCTTCACCAGAGCCTCAAGATCTCTGATATTATAGGGGTGGTAGACTGGTTCACCCCGTGGACCCGTCAATAAAGGCATTGTGAGTGGCAATTCCTCCTCTGTGTCACACTGCCCTTCTCCGGTTTGCAATGCAACATTCTGCTTCCGATTCTTTTCAAAAATCGACGGTCTTTTATCCCTTGCTTCATCCAGAACCCTCCCAGAACGAAGCGTCGTCCTTCCTGGGGGTCCCTGAAAGTTTGGGGCGAGTCCTCCCCATTCCAGGTTCGACACTTCTCTAGACTTTCGCGCTTTACTTACAGAGGCCGCCAAGTCCTTTTCCAATGCATCCAGCGTTTGTGCTACGCTTTGTGGTGATGCCACGCCTTCTTCCTCCAGTTTTTTCAACATCCGTTCCAACTTTATCACAGCCTCCCGGTTGTCAGATACTTTCCCAATGACGTGGCCCTGCCACTGTTCTTTCACACCGTTGTCAACCGTCGGCCTCTGACTAGTTTTTTGACTCACCTTTAATGACCCCTTCTGGTATTGCAGTGAAGGCGAATCTTCCTCTGAGGTCCAGACCTCCTGGGATGAATTTCCCTGGGTGGGCTGTTGTGGTGTCACCTGACCGGTACTTGTGGAAGCCACAGGTTGAGCTTCTTCTGCAGCTCCATCTGGGCTAAAAATAGAGGGAGGGATCAAGATCACCCCCCGTGTAGTGCTTCCTTGTGATGTCCCAGCAGCTGGGTGGGGCTGACCTACCTGTGATCCAGCTGCTGATTGAGACTGGCCCACTCTCGTGTCCGCCTCCTCTGTGGCCCGAGCAGATGTCAATGGTATAGGATTCTCCTGTACGTCTAGAAGTCCTCCTTTAACAGTTCCTGTTTTTCCTCCCGGCCCCCAGAGGGTGCCTCCCTCCAAAGTCACCACTGGACAGATATAAGGGGGAGGTGGGGCACTCAGGAATTCCTTCAGGCTGGGATATAATGTCCCCCCAGCCTCCGCTTCCTTTGATGAGACTGGTTTGGTGTCTTTCACTTCCTCTTGCATCCAGTGAGAAACGCCTTGAGAAACAATCATAAGCTTGCAATACTTATTTTGTTTTTCAATCATACGTTTCTTTTCGGCCTTTAATTTTCTCCCCTGAAGACGTCCCAAGGGTTCCTCATCAAGCTCTTTAATCCTCTTCTCACATTTCTCACCTTCCAGTTTAAAGATGGAATGTAGAGGGATTCTGTCCTCCAACGTCTTCTGGTGATTGTCACATAATTCCTTCACTTCTTTTTCCAAATCTTGGCAGTGACGGGCAATTTCCTTTGAAGTCCCGTCTTCAGTAATCTTAATTGCCTTCTTCAATTGCTGTATTTGCTCCTTCAGAGGCTTGTATTTCTTTCCCCCACCAGGGGTCGCCTTTTCCTCTTCAGCCATTTTTTTTTTCGGCCTCACTTACCTTACCAAAATGGCCGCTCCTAGGCTCCTCCTTTTGGGGTTGCCTTAGTACACTTCCCTTTTCGGCAGTCAGACTCCCACCAGCTGGCCAAGCTTAACTTCCGCTAAGCAGCTCCAGTCGGGGAGAAACCTGCCCACAGACACACACACACTCTAATCCTCCTTTACAAGAGAAACCTCACAAACCTCTGCAACAGTTTTAAGCACGCAAAGCCAGCGAAAATTCAATCTCACATTCACTCCTTAACCACTGCAAAGTTTTACACACGAAACTAATCCACTCAATCTACCATGCACGCCGTTTGTCTCCCTATAGCGAGAGAATCAACCACTCTTTAAAAGACTTTATATAAGCAACATCAAAATAAAGCACAAATCTCTGCCTTTCTCCAGGCCGAGAAGGAAATGTAACCCAACCAGAAAATCTCCCAGCAATCACACAAAGTACTCAATTTTCGCCAATATCCTTAGCAGTCCTCCTATTTTACAGGAGTTTTACACGAGAGATCATTACACATTAGATCCTATCAAACCATACTCACTTTAGGGAACACACTCTCACAAGATTAAGAGGTTTAATTTATTTAACCCTTGTGTAGTGTTCATATTTTTGTTACTCAGCCAGTGTTCATGGGTCTGGTGGACCCGCTAGAGTTTTGGCTTTCCAAATTAACTCTATCAAACAATTTTATGTTAAATTACTCAACAGATGTTTACTTCATCCCAATTACAAGCCATATGAACAGCAAACATGGTTAATTTTTTCCCTTTACCTTTGTTAGATCACATTTATGAATTAATGTGCTTCTCGTTTTTTGTTTTTTTTTATAAAATGTTATAAAAAAATAAATCAGTTATAATCAAGTGGAGTGAGTGGAAAGACACAACACATTTACACGTGAAGCAACATGTTTCACAACTAAATGACATCAGCTGCTCATCAATGGTGACATTAGGCCCAGGGTTGTAAAACAGGGGGAGGTGGTGCACCCACTTATCCCACACTGTCCTGATGGCAGCTAGCTTGTCTCTCTGCCGTTGAGCTGGTCTGTCATCTCGGTTATCAAAACGGATAATCCTGGAAATTTTGTTGAAGTTTTCCAGAGACATTGATGCACGGAAAGGTTCGTGCCGGTTTCTGCATCCCACAAGATTCTGTGGATTCCCCTTTGGACCTGAAAACTCCTGCAAGGATAAGAACCCCAAAGTAGGCCTGTAGATCAATTTGGTCCATCTCCTTCCACCTCTCTCCAAAAACACACCTTCATTCTAGATTACTGCAAACTAGAGATGGACCGATCCGATATTACGTATCGGTATCGGTCTGCAAACCAGACCAGAATAATTTTCTGGATGGAATCTGGGATGAAAAGCTCAAATGAAGACTTGATGTCCTGCACATGAGTAACTGTCAGCCGTGTTGGCCTTGGCTTATCACAGTAACAGCTCTGTAGGGTGGCTCATTTCTTGGGCAAGAAGACCATTCAATTTCACCAGTTATTGACATCCATATTTCTTCACTTGCTGTCTGGTGGGCTTGTTCTGGTCCTGGAGCTGGCTGCTGATGGGGTACTCGTCTTCGTTTTGTTACTAAATGGTGCTCAACCTCATCCTCTTCTTCAAAGTCACTGTCAGACTCTGAATTTTCAGAAATGTGAAATATTCTGAAACCTCTTTGTCAACATCATCATCCAAAGCTCCTCTCTCTTCCAAAATCAATTGCATTGTCAGGGTCTGCGGAGGCAGACCGTGCGGAAACGTGTGTGGTGGACCCAGGTGCGAACACAGGCGAGGATGCAGGAGTGGATTTAAACAAAAGCGAGCCGTTTATTATGGCTGATGAAAAGGAACAAAACAGAGTGAAGGCAGCATAAGAGTAACCGTTCAAACGAAAACCTAAACTGGAAATAAACTAAGGAAAAGCTATGGCTTGGAATACGGAACACAGAGGTGGTAACACAGACGACGCGACACAGACTGTATGAAACACAGAGACTAAATACACATGAGGGATGATCAGGGGAAGTGGATGCACACGGGGAACACAGGTGACACTGATAATCATAACAAGACACGGCAGGAGTGAACGTAACACTGATGGGAGATGGGCAAAGTAAAACAGGAAGTACACAGAGGTTCAAACAGGAGGGGAGAGAGCACGGGGAGAACGCAGACATAACGGGCTGGGGAAAACATAGAATAAAACACAAAGAGAGACGAGGGCTCATAAATACACAGAGGGGCACACAGGGGGTGAGAGTCACGAAGGGAAAACACATAAGGAACAACGTAACAGATCAACCCAGGAAGCATGGCCTAAATAAAGAACAAAATACAAAAATACATGAAAACTAAGAATACTGGGCCCACATGGCCCAGGACCATGACATGCATGGCCCTCGCAGCAGATAATCTTTTGCCATCTTGATCAGTTGTGATAAAGAACCACACTGGCAAAGTCTTATTTATAGTATTATGCCCCTAATTTGCAGGTGGGACAGGGTATGAGAAAATAAAATTTGGATCCCTCAAGAAAGAGGGTAAAATGTGCGGGAATGTAAGAGCAGACGGTGTTGATAGTTGAATTTTCAACAATGTTGCAACTTTGTGCGGAGCAGGAGGGGAAGAAAACACTATCAGCAGCACCAGAAAGGTGGAGGACAGAGTGTGGGAACACAGGACCTACACTTTCAACACTTTTATTAGACCTGGGTCCAGTGGACCCAAACACCTTGTATGTAATGTAAATGCGTGGGGGGAGGTACAGTATGCGGTCATCGAAAATTTGTTCAGATTTATGTTCTTCACAGAAAATAAGCCAAAGCCAATGAATTTCAGGTTGAAAAAATAATTAATTGTTAAATTTTTCTTTTGAGAAAAACTGAAAACGGGTCTCACAGACCCGAACACCATACAAGGGTTAATATACTGAAATCTTTTAATCACACTTCTGAAACACACCTTCACCGAACCCAAACGAAACTAAGAAGCATAGAAATGGAGAAATAGGGAGACGAGACACAGCCAGCTGCCACACAGACACAGCCTGAGCGCTCAGCTCGGCCCCCACCTTTCCCTTCTCCTCACAGAGGAGCGCGTGCCCGTGACTTCTCTTTTTTTTTTAAAATACTGGAGAGAAAAGAAAAGAGTTTTTCCTGTTCTCACTCTGGAAGCACACAAGCAGCTTTATACAGTCTATATAAGTAATTTACACTTTATTTACACACGGGCCCGTATAAACGTAAGAAAAACACCACATGCCAGAACAGCCTATTTTTTTTAATTTCACCTCTTATTTCTATACCGGTATCCCTACGTTTTCGACTAATTTAAAAGCATCTTTTCAGCCCAGGGCCGCGCCCTTACTGATCAATTAAACGCTTCGGGACACGCCCTCCCGATCGCGGTCTAATTCCTAAGCTCTAATTAATTTATAACCGTTTCCCGCAGCTGGGAAGGAGCTCCACCTCTGGCGCTAGTATCAAACCCACGCCGTCAGCTTTACTTAAAACTCACAGGCCAACGACGTTGACTGGTCCCGGCTGGGTCCTCGACCCTGTCAATCAATGAATGCAGTATAAGGCAATCACTCATAGAATGCCTAGCCTGTCACTGGGCGTCCCAAGTTCCCACGGTAGGCCTACCGAGCTTAAACATAACAACGCGTCCGTTGTATGTGGCGTCTGCCAAAACGCTGAACAACTGCATTCCTAGGGGGACCACCCCGCCCCCAGTCCTAAGAACATTTACTTGTTTTAAAAGCCTCACTGTGGGCACTCTGCCCCCCCCCCCCCCCAGTTTAATTACCTGAGGCCCAAAACCGCGTTTTACTATTCAATTAAACCAGATTCCCTACACTACCTATTGGCTGTCTGGCCTCAACCCACATTTAAACCTTTTAAACCGTATTGACGTAAACACATAACATAACCTCTTAACTCAACAGTTCACTCCCCAAAATAAACAGCAAGACACTTAATCAAAAATCACTATGGACAAACACCAGAAGTCTATACTGAGTGAATATTATCTAATTAAATTTAGTTTTAACTTCCAATATAGCGCCTTTGGATAAACATCAACAGGTGGCACTACTCACCTTTCTTATCTCGCCTGGCGTCACTCAGATAGCTGCTGGCCTTTGTCCCTTTGTCACCTCCAAGAAGCAAGCCGCAATCTCTTCTCCTCCCCACCGGGTCTTCGGCACCAAAAATTGTTGTGGTTCGTTCGATTTGGATCAGAGAAGAAAGCAGGCCTGAGTCCAGGTAAAGGTGTCAAAAATAGTGATCTTTATTACACACTTCTGAAACAGAAGCATGGGAGGACAGACATACAGCAAACAATCTCCTCCGGGCGGAGGCTCCTCCATGGTTATATTACCCTGATGACGTCACACAGTTAGATCTTACTGGAAATGATATCAACTCCCCACACTCAACAAGATTCCCTTATATAGACATCAGGATGAGACTTTTAGAGAAAAACAAGTGTGTTCTTATGTGTATTTTGTGAGGCTGTGTGTCCTTATAGAGAGGATGTCCTGGGACGACCTCCTCTTATTAATAAGTGTGTATGTGAGACATGCGTGTCTTACGTAAGGTATGTGCATGCTAGTTTTAGGCCTGACTACGTGCAAAACTGAATGTAGCAGTCCAAGGTCCAACAGGACCCTCCAGCTCAAACGGTGATACAATGCTGTGCAGTCCATTTGAGACTGATTAGAAGATGATGATGAGCATACACCAATATTCACTCAGATTAACATAGATATACTTCAGAGATTATGCTGTCATCAGATTCAACAATGATAAATGATTAATCAATGATGGTATGATTATAAAATGTCATCATAAGAATACAAAATAAAATATCTCTTTTCCACAAGCTGCAGAGTCAGAGGCCGGACCAGGCGGAGCTGCAGAGTCAGAGGCCGGACCAGTCGGAGCTGCAGAGGCTGGGGCCGGACCAGGTGGAGCTGCAGAGTCAGGACCAGGCGGAGCTGCAGACTCGGAGGCCAGACCAGACGGAACTGCAGACTCGGAGGCCGGACCAGGCGGAACTGCAGACTCGGAGGCCGGACCAGGCGGAACTGCAGAAGCTGAGGCTGGACCAGGTGTAGCAGAAGCCGAGGCAGAAGCTGGACCAGGCGTAGCCGAGGAAGAGGCTAATGGCGGCTGGATGGGCTCCTCGGGCCCTCCAGCTGAGGTGGCGTGAGACTGAACGGGCTCCTCGGGCCCTCCAGCTGACGAGGCGTGAGGCTGAACGGGCTCCACGGGCCCTCCAGCAGGAAGAGACGGCTGAAGCGATTCCTTGGACCCTCCAGCGGAGACAGGTGGCTGAAGCGATTCCTCGGACCCTCCAGCGGAGACAGGTGGCTGAAGCGGTTCCTCGGGCCCTTCAGCAGGAAGAGACGGCTGAAGCGATTCCTCGGACCCTCCAGCGGAGACAGGTGGCTGAAGCGGTTCCTCGGACCCTCCAGCGGAGACAGGTGCCTGAAGCGGTTCCTCGGACCCTCCAGCAGAGACAGGTGGCTGAACGGGCCCCTCGGACCCTCCAGCGGAGACAGGAAGCTGAACGGATGACCGAGGAGAGGAGCGACGGTGGCGTCGCTTCCTTTTAGACGAGGGAACAGGAACCGGTGGAGAAACGGAGACCTCCTCCTCATCCTCCGACCACACAGCCGCCAGGAAAAAGGCAGGCGAACGGACAGGCGAACAAGGTCCCAGCTGGCGTGAGGAAGGGGAGGAAGCCTGCAGTGGCGATGAGGCAGAATGTGCGTTGTCCTGCGGCAGCGGTGGGGAGGATGTAGTGAGGGAAAGAGCAAGCTCACTAGCCCTGACTTGCTCTCTCCAGGCAGTTATGGTGTTCCCCAAATCAGTGTCCTTAGCAAACTGGCTAAGCTGGGGATTATGCTGAATGATGGCCTCCACCGCGCTCAGCCCCACTGCCATGGTCCTTAAATCCGGGGACTGGGCGATGCGGTCGAGCAGGCGCACCAGCCGCTCCATCTCACCGTTGAACACAAAGGAAAAAGAGTCTGCAGGGTCCATGTTCTGGTCGCGATCTTCTGTTAGGTGAGGCTGTGTGCAGACAGGAATAGGACCCAAGGTGCAGACTCCGGAGACAGAACTTAAACAAAAACAGCTTTAATGCTGAACGCAAACATGACATAACTGGAAAATGTCAAAAATAAACTAACACCGGTGGACAGGAAAAACACATAGCAAAATAAACGGTAGATTGCGACACAGACACTAAGAAACACAGGGCTTAAATACACAGAGGGAGCAATCAGGGAATGGGTAACAGGAGGGAAACACAGCTGGGACAAATCAGAACTGACGAGACCAAAGAAGCGTAAACTGAACACACTGAGATAAGACAGAGACCTTCAAAGTAAAACAGGAAACTCATAACACAGACTGAACAAAGACACAGGCTCATAAGCAGGCACTACAAAGGGAACAGAGACGTGGGAACAGGGCAGACACAAACACTGACTGAACACGGGGATATAGGAACTTAAGATACACATAGACGCGAACTAGACAAGGGGATGCAGGTGATAGGGGAGACAGAGCAACTAAAGAAGACAGAGACCTAAACCATAAGACAGAACTCAAAGAAACCAAAAACTAGACAGTATAAATAATATCATAAACTCAAAAACCCTGGGTCGACGACCCAGGCATATGTTAAGGTTCAAAAATTGAGAAAGGGTACAAGAGGTGATCGAAAATAACCACACTTGTCCGGCCGGGTGAAGTCAAACGAAGATTTTAATTCACACGTGGGAAGATCACTGGAAACAGCAATTGATCTTCGACTTACTAAGGCACAAACAATTATTTTATAACATCAGGGTTTGTTTACTGACGCCCCTTCATGCGTCACAGGTACATTTTATACATAGATCAGATCAACACCACAATGACTTTTAACCCAGAAGATCATCTTCTATTTTCATGGCTGGTACTTTCCGTTCTTGTCTTAAAGTGAATTGTTCCTCTTTCTTGTCGAGACATAACTAATCTCTCCTCTAAATAAATCTAACTAATGTGTGTGTATGTGTTGACCTCACATGCTCTTTGTGTCACCTCTTCACCTACTAACTGTCTGTGTCTCGTCCTCAAATGCTCTTTCTCAATTCACCTATTGCACTTCTGACCTTTCACTAGACCAGAAGCTCACTGAGACTATGTGTATGTCTTCTTACTAAATAAATGTTTTAACCAAGAACCTCTACCTTAATATAAAATGATCTGATATATAAGTGTTTTGTAAGCATGTATTGCAATTCCTTCTATGGCTCCAAGTCACTTGCACAATAGATTGTCCGGACATCGCGCCGAACAAAGCTTCCAACCCCCAATTAATTGACCGAGCTCCAACTCTTTAATAAGCACAGATATGCATTGTGTATAAAATAGTCATAACTGCACCTGAAATACAAGGTCAACATAATAACTGTATGCATAACATCTTAAGGCCATCTTAAAGCTATCTGTTACATGGTTAAAGCAATGATCATACTGCAGATTATATTATGCTGGTCAAATACTTTTTGTTCATCCCCACACATCCTAACATGATCGAGTGTTTATATGATAAGATACATGTTTAATGCATAAAGTTGGAATTACAAGTTGGTAAGAAGGTTTTTAACGAAGGTTTAATTTAAGCTTTACGTTTAAATGTGAAAGAAATTCGAAGTTTATGAAGGCTAACAAGGAAATAGGTCAAAGATTAAAATAAGGTCAGGATAAATAAGGTTTTATTAAAGTTAAGGAAATAGGTCAAAGGTTAAGATTAAGGATTAAGATGAATCAGAAAATTATGTAATGAAATGAAAATATAAGGTAAAAGGTTTATTTTGGTTATAAGGAATAAATAGGTCAAAGCTCAAAACAGTTAAGTTAAAATTAATGGGTCAAGGATCAGATTAAACACGTTAAACAGGATCGGCAAAAATTAAACAAGGATAAAGAAATAATACATTAAACAAGCAAATAAATTAAAAGTTTGAGCTCATTTTAATGAGCTCAGACTTGCTGAAAATACAGAGGACCTGATTGTGAACTGAGCTTCAGAGAAACACAACATACTGAGATTCACTGTGAAGCTTTGAGTGGAAAAACACAGAAAACTACATGTTGATCCTGGAATAATCGGAGCTTCCATCTTTAAAGGACTGAAGAGGAAGAAGTTTACAAGGAATCATTTAGAAGAGTTTCAAACATCAACTGATTGAATCCATGAATCTGAAAACGTGTTTGTGAGTGAAAGAGACAGACATGTACAGACTGAACTATCTGTTCAACAGTCAGAGTGTTTCTCTGGACACTCCATACACTCAACTCAGCACAGACACAATGAGTCACCAGAACTATAGAATGTAAACCCAGGATAAAGAGTTTGAGTGAATGTGGTGTTGAAGGTGTGGAGGTGGATCAGAGTGTCAGAGGAGACTCTGTAGAAGGACAGAGTGCCAGCATCACAGTCCACATACACTGCTGCTCTGTTAGAGACAGAGGAGGAGGAGGAGGAGGAGGAGGAGGAGGATACGAATTTGGTGTCATGGCAGATATAAAGGGGACCATCATTAGTGCAGTGCAGACTCCAGGACTGATTATTCCATCCAAACACACAGTCATGACTGCCTCCTTTCCTTCTGATGCTTCTGTAACTCACTGATATATAAACGTCTCCTCTCCACTCGACCTCCCAGTAACAGCGACCAATCAGACCATCTCTGCACAGCAGCTGAGGATAAAAACCATCAAATCTGTCTGGATGATCAGGATATGACTGAACCTCCTCCACACGTGTCACCTTCCTGTTGTTGTCAGACAGTTGGAGCTTTGTGTTCACTGTGTTTGTGTCGATTGTGAGTTGACAGGAATCTGATGGAGAGAACAAACACAATCCAGCTGCAGTTATTGATCCATCATCTGTTCATTGATTGACACTTTGATGATGACTCCTGACATGATGAAGATGGTTGAATGTGTGCTGCTTTGTTTTCATGAATCCCATTAAAAACACACTTACACTTCCTCAGACCTGGTCTCAACCATCGGACTCCAGCAGGCTCCACCCTGAAAGGAGGAGGGGGGTCAGAGCAGCATAGTCTCTTTCAGCATGCACACATGGACATTACATGGCTCTCATACACATACTGCTAGACACTGATAAAGGAACAGTCCAATATTTTCATAAATACACTTCAATCCATACATGGATCAAACTGTTGATGATTTGGACTGGTACTGGATCTGTCAGTACACCACTGTATTGACTGAAGCATTACATCCACATTGACGTTCAATGTTCCAACATTCGGAAGAAGGCACTGCTCTCACATCTGACGAGGTACAACACACGTGCTACAGGAAGTGGGAGCCAGGACGACAGGTCAGGGGGGAGATATCATCACCCCCACCCCAAGTGCGTTAGAAGAAGGATTATTGAGTGCAAGAGCAACTGACCTGAAAGATAAAATCATGACGAAGCTTGTACAATACCTACAGCCATCATTACCGAGACTAACAAGCTGATCTATGGCAGCATTGATCAGTGAGATGCTTGGCTACAAGTTTAACAGCCACAAGGACCGAGGTTAGCCGAAGCTTGGTCAGCTGTTGTTAGAATTTATTTAATATTACTTTCTAGTATCAGCTGATGTTTGCTGGAGCCACAGCTGTAAAAGCTGCTGGTCATGATAATGGTTTGGATATGTGGTGAGAGGGAAACATTAAGATGAAACCAGGAGATGTCCTTGCTGAATCATCAGAGCTGAACAGGTGATGGAGAAACAGGTTTACCTTTTAGGTCACATGAATGAGTTGAAGGGACGTTATGAACTGTTTATGAGAGACAAATAACACCAGGATCCTTTTTTACACTGACAGCTGGTAACTGTGCAGGGGCGGTTCTAGCAAAGTTTTGCCAGGGGGGCCAGCGGGGCACAAAGAAATTAGTTTCTTTCTTATTCTTATTTAAAATGTCAAGCTTTTAAAAAATAATTATCTGAATCTTACAACAAACGATTGATAGATTGATACATATATACCATCAAAACAGTGTAGATCACTGTCAAAACAGTGTTTGTTTTCATTCAAAGGCTTTATGGGTTTCCTATAATGGTGGGCCAGTCTCTAGTCAAAATGCCCAAAATGCCCAAAATTCACTGGCTGCCCATGCATTTTTTTTTAGCCATGGCACAGTTGAAAATAAAAGAAGATCACATTAATTTATCATGTGTTGTCATATTTCTATATATTTTGATGCCAATTACTTTTTATTGGGTATATTATATTGGGTAAAAATCATCCGGCATTAGTGGTGGTGTTACTATTTAGCGATAGTGTTCAAGAGTTAAGATGCTGATAGTAAACAGGTGTATAGGAATTTCTTTTATTTATTACAGGTGGAGACAGGAAAAATGTTACAGGAAAAATGATTCTATGTTTCTTTACCTTCTTTTAAATGTGCAAAGATGCCCTTTGTCTATGGTTAGATTAGTTTAGAATTATCCTTTTAGACTTTCTCAGCAAAGACATACTGTTTTGGGACATATTGTTTTAGATTGTTTTATCTCTCACAGCTTTCTCACAGCTCTCTGCTGACGAGACTAGCGCCACATATGGAGTTGTTTATTTTATCTGTTTATTATTTTCTTATCCTGTTCTCACTGTCTTTCCTATAAAAAGTGCCAAGCCTCTGTTCACGACGTGAGTTGTTGTTCGCAGCTCATCCGTGTACACGTTTGATAAAGAAAGTAACTTTGTCTCATTGTGTCTTTATTTCTCCTGGGTCTTTAACAGAGTTTTCACCCAACAATTAATCACATTATTTTATTGTATGATGCCTTGGTGCCACTGGATTTTAGCATGTCTCAAACTCATACAGTTAGACAGATGGTGGGAATCTGGTAAGGAAGTTGGGGGAAGCAGACAACTCCACAGGAAGAATCTTTTGTCTCTTCCATGACTCTGTACTGCCTTTTGTTCCTGGAGGTATTTAACTGAGAGCCATGTTAGGCTCAGTGAGACTCTGCTGACCGTCTGCCCCGCGATCATGCAGGCTTTCCACCAAGCTTGGTTTTTCTGTTCTTTGTGTTTTGATTAAAGAATGTTAGCTACCGCTCACCGCTTGTCTGCAGGCTTTATTTAATGGAAAACTTCCACAACAAGATGCCACAACACTTGATTTCCAACTGTAGGCCAAAGGATAGATATTCTTAGTGCTAAGGTAGGTTATATATGACGCTACATTGTGCACTGGTGAGCAGTTATGTTTGAAAAGGAAGGCACTATCTTTAAATTGTCCCTTCAATGTTAGGAGCATGAAATTGTCCAAAATGCCTTAGCATTTTGAAGCACTAAGAGTTCCTTTCACTGTAACTAAGAGGCTGAGCCCAGCTTCTGAAAAACAACCCCCACACTGTGGACTACTACTTCATGGCTGTGGTGCTATTATTGCCATTGACCTCCACTCTATGACAATCCCACTGACAGTTGACTTTTTAATATTCATTAGTGAGGACATTTTACAGGTAAACTTGTTGTATCTATACCACGCTGGAATTCACAGAACTCCCGAGACCAACGACAGATGTTTGTACAAGCAGTTTGCATGCCTAGGTGCTTTGTATTATACACCTGTGACCATGGCAGTGATTATAACACCCGAATAAATTATTTTGATGGGTAATTAAAGGCTTTTCACAATATTGTTTATGTTCCCAACCTTTGGCTATACAGAGATTTATATGAATAAAAGTCAGATTGAAAAAAAAAACCCACATTTAAAATCAGTGCACTGTTAAACATGCTGGTAAAAGGTAGTTATCAATATTGGTACAGTGGAATTTTGTGTACTTCTCATAGATAAATAACTCATAAATATTCAATAAGTGTTTATATATATATATATATATATATATATATATCCCCAGGTACTTGTAACCGTCCTCTATATCTGCAATGTTGCCTTCTGGTAGTTCAATCCCCTCAGTTCTGACTACCTTCCCTCTCTTTGTTACCATCCGACTACACTTCTCCAGTCCGAACGACATTCCAATGTCATTGCTGTATAGCCTGGTAGTGTGGATCAGTGAATCGATGTCTCGTTCACTCTTGGCATACAGCTTGATGTCATCCATGTACAGGAGGTGGCTGACAACTGCTCCGTTCCGTAGTCGGTATCCGTAGCCAGTCTTGTTAATGATCTCACTGAGGGGGTTCAGGCCTATGCAGAACAGCAGTGGGGACAGAGCATCTCCTTGGTAGATCCCGCACTTGATGGTGACTTGTGCTATGGGCTTGGAGTTGGCCTCTAGTGTTGTACGCCACATCCCCATTGAGTTCCTGATGAAGGCTCTTAGGGTCCCATTGATCTTGTACAATTCTAGGCATTCCAGTATCCAGCTGTGGGGCATTGAGTCATAGGCCTTCTTGTAATCAATCCAGGCAGTGCACAGGTTGGTCAGTCCGGTCTTGCAGTCTCGGCTGACTGTTCTGTCTACCAGTAGCTGGTGTTTTGCGCCTCTGGTATTCTTGCCAATCCCCTTCTGTGCCCCACTCATGTATTGACCCATGTGCCTGTCCATCTTAGCCAATATGATGCCTGACAGGAGCTTCCATGTAGTACTGAGGCAGGTTATTGGTTGGTAGTTGGATGGGACCGGTCCCTTCTTGGGGTCCTTGGGGATCAGGACCGTCCGACCTTCGGTTAGCCATTCCGGGTGTCTCTCGTTAACTAGCAGCTGGTTCATTTGTGCTGCCAGACGCTCGTGGAGTGCAGTCAGCTTCTTTAGCCAGTAGGCGTGAACCATGTCGGGCCCTGGTGCTGTCCAACTCTTCATACTGGAGGCCCTTTCCTGGATATCTGCCACTGTGATGGTTACTGGACCCTGTTCAGGGAGGTCGCTATGGTCTGCCCTCAGATCCACTAGCCACTGAGCATTGCTGTTATGGGTTGCGTCCTTCTCCCATATGCTCTTCCAGTATTGCTCTGTCTCCAGCCTTGGTGGTGCTGTTCTCTTATTGTTCCCTTGCCACTGAGCGTACACCTTTGCTGGATCAGTGGAGAACAGCTGGTTTATTCTCCTGCCTTCTATCTCTCTGGTGTACCTCCCCAAGCGGCTGGCCAAGGCTGTGAGTCTTTGCTTGGCTGTTTCCAAGGCCTCAGGTATGGACAGCTTCCTGTACTTCTTAGGCACCTTCTTCATCGCACCTTTCTGCAACTCCGTTAGTTGGCTAACCTCCCTCCGTACTACTTTGATCTTGCCCTCTAGCCTCCTTCTCCATGGAGGGTACTGCTCCTTGTGGCTGTTCAACTTATAGCCAAGCATCTCACTGATCACTGCTGCCGTATTGTAGATCAGCTTGTTAGTCTCAGTAAGCGTGGCTGTAGGTATCGTCCGTAGTGCTGCATTAACATCATCTCACAGACCTTCTGAGGGTACTTCATGTAATCTTGGTAACCGGCTACGGGGGATCCAGGTTTCAAGCTTGGCCATTATCCTATCTTTCAGTTCAGTTCCTCTCGCACTCAACGATCCTTCTCCTATCGCACTTGGAGCTTTGTACCAAATCTCAGGTGGGGGTGATGATATCTCCCCCCTGACCTGGCATCCTGGCTCCCCCTTGCCGTAGCATTTATGTTGTATATATATATATATATATATATATATATATAGTGCCAAATCACACCAACAGTATCCTCCAGGCCTTTTCTAGTGTAAGGTAAAGACCCAAAATAATCGTATTAACACCTGTAAGCAAGGACTTTGGCGACACTGGCAAAGAAATTAAAAATAAAAACAAAGGAAAAAACTTTTTTTTTAACAGGAAGAAACATCTGGCAGATACAAGAAAGGGGCGGCCAAAACCATGTGGGGTGAGGGGAGGAAGACAGATCAAAAGACTCACAGTGGAAGAGAGCCAGAGGTTGGTAATACCTTCTGATTAAATGCAGAGAGATGTTTAAACACACATGAGTGAAAAATGGGTGAAAGAAGAAGAAACACTTGGTGAAATAGATAGAAGTTTCCCATGTGTGATTGTTCATGTCTCATCTGCAGGAAACAAACAGGAGGTGAGTGAAGGACACAGGAAATGTTTCCAGCTCTTCCTCCTCTATCAGACATTCTTCATACCTGAGAGTGTCCAGCTTCCAGCCTGGATCCTTCAGTCCAGCCGACAGCAGCTTCATTCCTGAGTCACCTGGATGATTGTAACTCAGGTCCAGCTCTCTCAGATGGGAGGGGTTGGAGCTCAGAGCTGAGGCCAGAGAAGTACAGCCTTCCTCTGTGATCAGACAGCCTGACAGACTGCAGACAAAAACAAACAAATAAACAATCCAGCTGCGAATATTGCACGTAAAGACTGTTTTGTTTCTTCTTATTATTTCCAAATACAGGGCAATCGATCCATTTGTACATAACACTATTGTTTGAAATTTAATTATCTAAATCTCCTTTTAGAAACACAAAGAACCACAAGTAAGCCTGCACTCTGAAAGTGATCAAGTGATTACGCTTTCTTTGTGGCTTTATCATTCGGGACTTTGTGAGAAAAGGATTTTAATTAAACTCTGAATTTAAAAGGAAGCCACTTAATAGAAGCTGTTATGGGAGAAGTACATCTCTTTTTCAATGCCTCTGTTTCTGTAGTATTTTGGAGCAATTGAAATGGTAAATTGAAGACTTCTGTGGGAGCAATTAGAAAATAACAAATGCTTAAACCATTTTTCAACATCACTCCAAGAGAAAGCACTATTGGTCAGATGAAAGGAAACAGCCATAACTCTGCTGTAATGTAGTGCCGGTCCCAAGCCTGGATATATAGAGAGGTTTTTCATCAAGAAAGTCATATGTTGCAAATTATTGCCAAATCAAAACGTGCAGAATCACTGGAATTTCTTCATGCACATTTCTGAGAACAGATATAGTAACCAATAACCAAAGGTTTTATTTATTTTTCTACTTGGTAGGTGTGTCACAGAACAGGGAAAATTGAATTGGTTGTTTATCAGAAGTTTCCGTTTTAGGCTACACTTCCTACTTTTTCAGTACAGTGAAGTACCTTTAGTGTTGAAAGAGGTAGATGAACAAAAAAATATTTGACACTGAACAGGAAGCTGATGTTGACACAGTTGGAGAACCACAGACCATACTGCTGGGGACATACTGAGAATTTTATTTGCTGGTGATTTAAGAGAAAGTTTTTTCTGTAAAGCACATGTAGATTACAGTATAAAATAAGTTTCTATGTCAAAGTTTAAAATTAATAGAGCTGAAAGGTTTAAGCTACACAAATCACCACTTTGTGTTGTAACAGGAAGTGATACAATAACACAGTGAGAGCCAAAGGTTACAGCACACATGTTATTAAAGATTCTGTACCATAATGAAACATCTGTGGGAAAGCTGTAACTTTTTTCTTTATTGACTGATCCATTTTCTTAACTGCTTTTTTTTTTTCTGAATCAGGGTGAAAGGAGTATCGAATATATATGCTTGGATTCCTGCATAAACTGACACAGGAGTCATTGGTTATTGGTTTTTTTTTTGTTTTTTTTTTTTTTTTGGCCTGTCCCGTTTGGCTCTTTTGCCATCAGAATTGTTGTCTAAAGGCAAAGAAAGATGCCCAACGGATTTACTTTACCAAATTGACCATCCCAGCCTTGCCGTAATGGTCCATTTGATTCACCTTTTATTGTTTATTTTATTTTCACTTACTGAATACGGGACAGACTTGACTGGGGGAAAGAAGGGGAGAAAGAAAGAGGGAAAGAGAAACAGCTGAGAAGAAGGACGGGGGAGAAGGGCAAAAGACAAAAACCAACAGAACGGGCAGAGAAAAAAAAATGCATATATCAATCACCTGGATCACCTGCTGAGAAAGAAAAAAGAAAGCAAGCAGAAGAGAACAAGAGTAATAGAATAAACAACATCACACTGATATATGGGAATATGACACTAAATACTAAATGTTAAACATTATTGTGCAGCACATAAGATCAACAGAACACAGTGTGCTTTGAGGTAGGAGCCAAAAAGGGTGTAGTTTGTGGGTGTGATCACCCGTGTGTACACCTGTGAGCATGGACGCGCTTGTTTTTTGTTTTTTTAAAAGGTTCCTTCATGTAATAATCTGCTAGAGGGTGTGGGGGGGCCACAGCCCCGTCCTCCAGGGCGTGAAGCAGGTGTGGAGGAGATCAAAACTCCAGACATCCAGAGGCCCCCAGAACACAAGAGACCAAGGAAGACCAACAGAGGGGCAGCTGCGCCACTGTCCCGGAAAGAGCTGAGGAGAGTCCCAGATGAGGGCTCACTCAGCAGCCGCGGAGCAGAAGCCAGGGGGAGTTGCAGTGACGCGCCCGTGAGCTCCGCCGGCAGCCAGCTGCGCCTGAGTGACCGAGCCCCAGGCCGAGAGGCCGGGGGCACCCCACCTCCGAGGTGGCCCGAGCGAGCCCCAGGCTCCAGGCCCCGATAAGCGGCGGCCAAGGAGTGAGCCGGTGTGTACCCGGACGCCCATCCCCGGACACAAAGAACCACCAACGCACCGATGTCTGAGGGGGTCCGCCACTGGCAGGGGAAGTGGTGGTAGGGGGAGATAGGCCTCCAAACCTTGGAGGGCCTGAGATGTCCCCAGAGAGGTGGCGCCTGACACCCAACCTGACATATAGACACAAACATACAGGCACACACAGACACAAACATCCATTCCCACCCTCATGCTCTCATATGCACTTACTCCACACTCAACCAACGTGGAGACAGACATAAAGAGACGTTGTACACACGATCACACTCCCCAAGCGTACTCTACAAACCGGGTCTAGGTGCCCCCGCCCCTGGAGGGGGGAACTGCACCCAGACCCAGGTGGTGTTTCCCTTTTCCCTGCGGTGGGGGGAGGCAGACCGCCCCGACTCCGCAGCAGCAGGAAGGCTCCACACTCCAGACCGCAGTCGGACGGCCAACTCCTCCTCCTAGTCCTAGCCCCCCTGCTCCAGCAGGTCGCAGAGAATGGGGGTGAGAGAAGACTCCAAACCTCCCTCCACCCGCTCATTGTAATGTTGATGCATGTGTGTTCTAAGGTGCATTTAAAACCCAGGAGGGCTTGGAGCTACCTGCCAGAGAGCAGCAGGTAAGCGCATGGTCCCTCCTGCTAGCCCTCAATGTCTACGTGTATTTAAAATTGAGAGGTGGGCAACGATGCCAGGGGTGGGGTGTACACCCTGATGGTACTTTGGACTCCGTGTATCGTGCCCACCCCCAAGATCCTATATGTATGTGTAATGAGAGTGTGAGTAATGTGAATGTCTAAGTTGTGGGATAAAATTGAGGCAGAGGCAGCCAGAAGGGGACAGAGGGGCGGGGGGGGGGGGGGGGGGGGGTAGCCTCCTCTGCACCCTGGTGACATACCCCTACTCCAAGGCCCTGCATGTGTGGGTGGTTGTGGTGGAGCGGGAAGAGGGAGGCAGCTGGAGATGGGGAGGGAAGGAAGGGGGGGGCAAGTGACCCCTCCCTGGGGCCAGCTCCCCCGCTGACCCCAGTAGGCACCCCCATACTCCGCGACCCGCCAGGGAAAGGGGGCCCAGGCCCATCCAGACCGGGCCCAGTGCAGCAGCGCCGCCCGGCCCCACAGAGCCCGGGACAGTCCACCCAACCCCACCACAGAGAAAACTGCACCCACCCCACCATCCACTCATCTTCCAGACTACATAAGACAATAAACACCCAGGCTGAGATCTTCCTCCACCTCTCCTGTATCTCCCCCTCCTGCAGAGGGAGCTCCTGAGGAGAGGAAAGCTCCTGCAAGATGTGACAATCTCCCCCACCAGTTGAAGAGCCCCCCAGGTGGCTCGACGCACCGGCGGCACCCTGCTCCAGGGCTGGGCCCCCATGCACCCACCCGCCCACAACCCCGGCAACACACCAACCAGGACCGAAGCCCCCGAGGCCCGGTCCGGGTCCCAGCCCAGAGACGGAGCGCCCCCAGAACCTCACGCCCATCCCGGACCCACCCAGGGGCAGCCAGGCTACCAGGTCAGTAACCCACGTCCGTCAGCACAGACCCTCCCCTAGCCCCGCTGCACGCAGCCGCGAGGAAACAGTCACCTGAGAGCCAACAGAGCCCCTAACCGGACATGACCGCTACCCCGGGTTGAGCCCCCCAAGGAAAATGCCTCCGGGGAACCCCCCGACGCCCTAAGCCTGTCCCTACCCCCACACCAATCACAACAGTGAAGGCGGGACCAAACTATGACCCCCCACCCCCACTAGGTGATGGAGCTGATCAAAGGAGCCCAGAGCAATTGATCTGATGTGGTGGCAGAGGCTGTATCAAGACTAATGTAATCTAATAGATAATTTCTATATTGGTTAGAATTAAGATTATTTTTATTTTTCCAGTTCATGAGGACAGTTTTCTTGGCTATGCATAGGGCAGTGAAAACCATATGGGCTATATTCTTTTCTGAAGTGACATTATCTAAGCTGCCCAACAAACACACTAAGGGGGCAGTTGGAATGTTACATTTCAGACACTTCGATAAGTCTTCACATATCTCGCGCCAAAACTTCTGAACTGGTGGACAGAACCAAAGAGCGTGGATATAATTGTCCGGTGAATTGGTTTGGCAGTGTGAGCAGTTGTTGGTAGACGAAAAGCCCATCTTGAACATCCGATGACCTGTATAGTGCACTCTATGTAATATTTTGTATTGAATTAATTGAAGACTGGGATTTCTAATTAGATGAAAGGTTTTTAAGCAAATCTGAGACCAGAAGTTTTGGTCTAAGTTAACTGATAAATCCGCTTCCCATTTTGCAATAGGAAGTGATATTGATTCATCTGTTTTAGAAAGCATTCTGTATATTTTGGATAGTAATTTGGGGGGTTTAAGAGTAAGAAATTGAACCACACTTGGTGGTGTTTGTAGTTCAACTTGACCCGGTTTAAATTTCTTTTTTACTATGGATTTAATTTGTTGATATTCTAAAAATCTTTTCTTGTTGATCCCATATTGTGTAACTAGTCCGTCAAATGAAATAAATTCTGTTCCTTCTAGTATATGTTCTAAATATTTGATTCCTTTATCACTCCAATCTGAAAAGTTTATCATATTATTGTTTTGTAATATGTCAGGGTTGTTCCAGATAGGTGTACGTTTGCATGGGATTAATGAAGACGGCGTCAATTTTAGAAACTCCCACCATGCTGTCAGAGAAGAGCTGATGTTGATGCTTTTAAAGCATTCATGTCGTTGGATGTTTGAGCTGATAAATGGTAGGTCTGAGATCTCTAGATTATTGCAGAGTGCTTGTTCTACATCTAGCCAAGGTTCATCTAAGAGGGTGTGTTTTAGCCATCCTGAGATAAACTGAAGCCTGTTGGCTAAGAAGTAGTGCTGAAAGTAAGGCAGTTCTAGTCCTCCTTTATCCTTGGTCTTTTGTAGTGTTTTTAAGCTTATACGTGGGGGTTTATTTTTCCAAAGGAATTTGGACATACATGAATCTAGAGATCTGAACCAATCTTGTGGCGGTTTAGTTGGGATCATTGAGAATAAATAATTTATTTTTGGTAAGACCATCATTTTTATAGCGGCAACCCTTCCCATGAGTGATATGGGTAGACATTTCCATCTAGCCAGATCATCTTCTACCTTCTTTAAAAGTGGGATATGGTTTAATGTAGTTAGATCTGCAAGCTTGGGAGAGACATTAATACCTAAATATTTTATATTTCCCGATTGCAGTGGTGTAGAAGAGGAATTATGGAAGGAGCAATTAATCGGTAGGACTGTAGATTTTGACCAGTTAATTGAGTAATCTGATATTCTTGCAAAAGAGTTTATCAATTCAATCACCCCAGAGATATTGGTTTGTGAATTTTGGAGAAAGAGTAACACATCATCTGCATAAAGGCTGATTTTATGTTCCACGTTCTTGCATTTTATGCCCTTAATTACTGAATTCTGTCTAATTGCTGCTGCTAGTGGTTCAATAAAAATTGCAAATAGTGAAGGGGAGAGTGGGCATCCCTGCCTGGTGCCCCTCAAGAGACAGAAGCTGGAGGATGTCTGGTCATTTGTTCTAACACAAGCTGTTGGGGAATTATATAATATTTTTAACCAGTTTATGAAAGAGGATCCAAAACCAAATTTGTGTAAAGTTGCAAATAGAAATTTCCAGTTAACTCTGTCAAATGCTTTTTCTGCGTCTAAAGAGAATATTGTAGTTTCTAGGTTTTTACTGTATGAGTAGTCTATCAAATTAAGTAATCTACGTGTATTTGTTGATGAGTGCCTACCTTTTATGAAACCAGTTTGGTCAGGATGAATTAAGAGGGGGGTTATTTTCTCCAGTCTCTTTGAGAGAGCTTTGCAGAGCTTTTCATTGGTTATTGTTAATACCTATGTAGACAGTAGAGGACTTTATCTATTTCAACTTCACTGCCACAGGATCAGATATAGAAAATGTTTTTTTTTTTTTTTTATTGCCTTCTTTTGTTTATTTTATTTTATCTTTCAGATTAATTTGTTTGTGTTACTGAATGTATCTGAATGAGAACAGACCCAAAACTTTTTTATCTATTCGTACAGTTGATAGGTGTTGTTGATTTTTTTTTCGATACCTTAATCTTTTGTCAACACACAGGTTATGTTTTCATTTCCTGTGTTAAAAACATCAAGTTCACATGTAACAAAATATGCTATAGAAATAAAATTGCCACTACCATCGTATTAATTTATTTTGTTTATTTTGTTTTCCGAAGTTATTTTTGTATTCTTTTTTCTTAATTTAAGGAAGTCAAGAGGGATGGATGAGGAGATGTTTTAAATTCTTATCATGTATTCAGCCTGAAACCATAAATTTCTCCAGGGTGTAAGGGTTAACATGAATAAATGACCTTCCTGGAAAAGGCAAAATTATTTTAGAGGTTTTCAAATCTGGTTTTAAACACTGTGATAGCACTGAATCAGCCCTTTTGAAAGTTTTTAATTACATATTTTTAGCTACTGACGCTGGGGACTTCTTGTGCTTTTAGATTTGATAGCTGCGTTTGATACAGTAGATCATACGATTTTATTCTCTCGTTTAGAGCATTATGTGGGCATTAGGGGCACAGCACTGGACTTGGCAGACCAAACTTTTTGTGTCAGTCTCTGTTCCTGTCTTGTGTGGTGTCCAACAGGGCTTGGATGTATCTTAACCTTTTATAACTCAATGACAAAAAGACTGAGGTGATGGTTTTTGGCAGCCCCACTGAGACCCCCAGTGTGTATTTAGATACCTTAGCCCAATATAATAAGCCAACTGTCACAAACCTGGGGATCAAAATGAACACAGAACAGCAATAAAGCTTCTTTCAGCTGAAGCAGTTAGATAACGTAAGGCTAATTCTTTCAAGGGCAGCACTCTGAGACAGTTATCCACACCATTGTTAGCAGTCAGCTGGATTACTGTAATCCACTTTCTATAGGCATCAGTGCTTCACAAGTTACTCATCTACAGAGGGTGCAAAATGCTGCAGTTCGTCTTTTAACTGGCACTCGAAAATGTTTGAGCCCATTTCCACTATTTTAGCTTCACTTCACTGGCTGCCCATTCCTTTTAGGATTTATTTTAAAAATTTTGTTTATTTGCTTTTAACGCCCTCCATGGCCTAGCCCAGTGGTTCCCAAACTTTTTTTTTGCAGGGCCCCCCTTTGTTTTACAAGAAAGATGTTCACGCCCCCCCCCCTCCCCCTCGCGCGCGCACACACACACACGCACGCACGAACACATCCTCCAACCACACCCACCCACATTTTGCTCCATTGCGGTTTATTTCACACCTCAAAAATTTAGTAAACAATTAAGCAAATACAAGTGCAATAAATGACAGGTAGTCAGAAAATAAACTACTAACTCTTTTACGCTACGTCCACACCTACACGGGTATTTTTGAAAACGCAGCTGTTTCGTCCACGTAAACAGCATTTCAAATCACCGAGAATGGAGATTTTTCAAAACTCCTTTTTTGCGTTTAGTGTGGACAAGGAATACAGAGTTCGTCATGCAACGGCAAAGGTATGTGCCTTTTTTCACATCACGCTGTGCGCCACGTTGTTTACATGAGATGAATTGCAGAATGGCAGATAGAGACAAAATACTGTTAATCTGACTGGCTGCAGGTTTTACACACTTACATACACACACGCAGTTACTGTCCCTCCATTTACAAAGGCAGAGGCATCACGGTGTAATTATTTTACATGTAGTTGTTTTTTTTCCTGTGTAATAATATTCAACATTGCTATCAATACATTTTTCAATCCCTCTGCAAAATGGGTTCAAAAACATAAACAACTGCTGGATGCTGTTTGTCCGGGATTTGAACTGGGGGAACAAATTGTGGCAGGATCAGCCTGTTATTTGTATCCTACTGTAACTTTACTGTATAAAGAGCTAACATCTCCAAATTGTCAGGAGTAGTTAGTCATTACAACAAGTGTTTGTGATCTAAATATCAAGAATGTGGGATCCTGTTTGTCCATGATTTGAAGAACCCAGCGCGTGCTCCTGACAAAGGGAAAACCAATTCTGCAGAGGAGACCTACCTCAGCACTTGTGCAGGTGAAACCAAAGGGAAGATTTTCTTCACCATATTTTCTAGTCTTTGGCTTAGAATGAAGTTGGTTTGGAAACATATTCAGGGATGCTTCATCTCCTGATTTGCGTTTGTGGAGGCGCCCCGTGCTAGCAGTGTCCAAGCATTGTTTTTTTTGTTTTGTTTTTTCCTTTTCATACCGCGCCCCCTGCAATGACTCTGCTCCCCCTAGGGGGCGGGCCCCACACTTTGGGAAGGTGTGGCCTAGCCCTATCTTATTTCTCTGAGCTGCTACAGCCTTATACACCCACCCACTCAGGTTAGCTGATCAGCTGTTCCGGAATGTACAGGACTGGGCGTAAACTTAGAGGAGAACGTGCTTTTGCTCTAGCAGCTCCCAAACTGTGGAACAATCTCCCTTTAGAGATTAGACAGGCCACTTCTTTACCTGTTTTTAAGTCACTCTTGAAAACCCACCTCTTTACCCTGGCCTTTGACACCATGTGAGATGTTGGTTTTTAGGTGATTTGATGCTGTTTTATCTTGTTTTTGTTTTTCTTTTAATATAGGGCCATTTTAATTTTATGTTTTATGTGTTTTATTTATTTATTTTTGCTGTTTTCTGTTATTCTATTGCTTTGAACTTATTTTCTGTACAGCACTTTGTTCCTGTGCTGGGTAATTTAAAGTGCTTTATAAATAAAATTGGATTGGATTGGACATTGTTATAACGCAAGAGAAAACAGTGTTAGCATTGGCGCATAATGCTAATGTAACTGAGATCTAATGTACGAATTGTGAACATTCTCAAAACTGTATTGTACATAGGTTATATTTTTTTATTGTGTGAACTTAATTTTTGTGGAACTAAGGTTCCGTGTGTCATTGTTGAAGTGGGACATTAATCAGTGTAACGCCACCTGCGGCCATGTTGCGGGTGTGGGGTTTCCTAGCCAGAGCTGTACGGACTCCACACTGGTGAGGCACGCTTTCTGTAGCTCTTCTCCCTGTACTAAATTATCCATCTAAATTTGGTGTATTTGTCTTTGTTAAGTATTGGCTCCTATGGTTAAAAGCTCTCAAAGTGTTTTCAATCGCTTTGAGTGAGAAAAATGATAATTGGAACTGCCCTTTATCTGTTATATCATCCGTTCATGTGGAACTTACTTGTATTAAACAGGGGTGAGGAGAAGCCTGCTGCCACTGTGTGACACTGATTTCGCTGCTACACTTTGTCTTATAGGTATGTGTAAATGTGTAGTTTGTGTTTTATGTGTATAATGAGTTCATGTCCCGAGGTTGCGCTCTGAATAATATTTTCAGCCATGTTGGGAAGAGTTAAAAAGTTGTTTGAATATGTATTGTGCAATTGATCCATTTTAGTGGAGATTTGAATGTTATAAGCTATTGTTAGTGATTTCATAATTGTCTCTGTTTTACCCCACTGTAATATTTGATTTTAAAGTGGCGGTTGGGAGAATTGTTATTTTGATAGATTGTATTTTCTTTTATATGATGTAAGCAGAGCTGTACGGACTCCACACTGGGGTGAGGAGAAGCCTGCTGCCGCTGTGTGACACTGATTTCGCTGCTACACTTTGTCTTATAGAAATAAACCCAGTTTCCAGCCAGTCCGTGTTTGTCGTCACAACGCAGTCGACCATTTCACATCTGCTACACTAATTCACATCAAATTAGCATTAGCTAATAATGGCAACCTACCTAGCATTAGCTGCTGTAACCCCTCTCAGTGTCTATCTCTGGTGCTGTATGAGTAAAACTCTCTAGACTTGAGATGGGTAGAGCTCAGGTGCGGTTTATTCCCCCTTTTGTGGGTCTCTGCAATAACAACATAAAAGCTTTTGCAGCTACAAAACTGTGGAACAATCTGCCTTTAGAGGTTAGACAGGCCTCTTCCTTGCCTGTTTTTAAATCATTCTGAAAACCCATCTCTTCACCTTGGCCTTTGACACCTCATGAGATGTTAGATTTATTTTTATTTATTATTTTTGTTGTTTTAGTTGTTTCTATGATGTTTTCTTATTTTTTTAATATAGCACTGTTTTAATTTTTATGCATTATGCGTTTTATTTTTTTTATTCTATTGTTCTTAAATTCTTTACTGTACAGCACTTTAGTTCTATGGTGGGTATTCTAAATTGCTTTATAAATAAAGTTGGATTGGAATTCTCTTTTGGACATGGTCTTTCCATTAAATAATAAGGTCCATTCTTTTCCACTTATCCTTTTCAGAGTTGCGGGATACACCCTGGACACATTGCCAGTCTGTCACAGGGCTAACACATAGACACAAACAACCATTTGCACTCACATTCACATCTGATTTTATCAACAGTATAATTGAGATAATAAAAATAAAGTAATGAAACAAAAAATCTTCACCTGAGAGTTTGTAGTGAACAGTTTGGACTCTTTAATCCAGCAGACAAAAACTTTACTCCTGAGTCTTCCAGGTCATTGTTACTCAGGTCTAGCTCTCCCAGACTAAAAGATTTAAAGATGAGAACTGAGTGCAGGGATTCACAGCTTCTCTCTGAGAGGTTACAGCCAGACAGTCTGAAAATCAATTATATTTGTGATCAAATTAAATTACTTATTTTAAACTGGCCATAAAAAAATTATTCCATGTCCACTTTATAAATAAGAATGCAATGCTTGCAGTTCAAGCATCTCTGTATCTGTTAAAGAAGTGGGGAGCTGGTACTTTTACACATTATACCTCAATATCCACTGACGCAGGCATTCATACTTTCCAACATACAATATCTGTGATTGTTGTTGACAGATACAGTTCAAAATAAATCTTTATTATCACATACTAAACCCTGATGCAGCCATAATTTATCCTCTGTTGGAAACAATCTGCTTTAGCCAGATCCAGGGATTTGTATTATTTTATTTTTATTTTGATTAGTTTTAAAGGGTTAAAGAAAAACTCTGGGTCCACTTTGATAAGGCTTACAGACACAAATGTTTTAGAAATGCTACGACTTACATAAATATTGCAACAATAAAAGTGTGCATAGATGCATACATACAGAGCTTTGTTGGAGGCTTTGACCACTGGCAGCAGCCTCAGAAGAGCCTCCTCTGAAGCAGAGTATTTCTTCAGGTCAAACACATCCATATCTTTTTCTGATGACAGTAAGATGAAGACCAGAGCTGACCACTGAGCAGGAGACAGTTTATCTGTGGCCAGACTTCCTGATCTCAGGGACTGTTGGATCTCCTCCACTAGAGAACGATCATTCAGTTCATTCAGACAGTGGAACAGATTGATGCTTTTCTCTGCAGACAGATTCTTACTGAGCTTCTCCTTGATATACTGGACTGTTTCCTGATTGGTCTGTGAGCTACTTCCTGTCTGTGTCAGCAGACCTTGTAGGAGAGTCTGATTGGTCTGCAGTGAAAGACCCAGGAGGAAGCGGAGGAACAAGTCCAGGTGTCCATTTGGACTCTGTAAGGCCTTGTTCACAGCACTCTGGTAGAAGCATCTCCCTGCAGATTCTTGTCTTCTTTCAGACATCTGGGATGTAATTACTTGTTCTTCAAGCAGATTGAGTCCAGAGTTGCTGAAGGTCAGATGGACATGAAGAGCAGCCAGAAACTCCTGAACACTCAGATGGATGAAGCAGAACACCTTGTCCTGGTACAGTCCTCTCTCCTCTTTAAAGATCTGTGTGAACACTCCTGAGTACACTGAGGCTGCTCTGATATCGATGCCACACTCTGTCAGGTCTGATTCATAGAAGATCAGGTTTCCTTTCTGCAGCTGATCAAAAGCCAGTTTTCCCAGAGACTCCATCATCTTCCTGCTCTCTGGACTCCAGTGTGGATCTGTCTCAGCTCCTCCATCATACTTGACCTTCTTCACTTTGGCCTGAACCACCAGGAAGTGGATGTACATCTCAGTCAGGGTCTTGGGCAGCTGTCCTCCCTCTCTGGTTTCCAGCACATCGTCCAGAACTGTAGCAGTGATCCAGCAGAAGACTGGGATGTGGCACATGATGTGGAGGCTTCGTGATGTCTTGATGTGGGAGATGATCCTGCTGGCCTGCTCCTCATCTCTGAATCTCTTCCTGAAGTACTCCTCCTTCTGTGGGTCAGTGAACCCTCTGACCTCTGTCACCATGCCGACACAGTTAGGAGGGATCTGATTGGCTGCTGCAGGTCGTGTGGTTATCCAGAGGCGAGCAGAGGGAAGCAGTTTCCCCCTGATGAGGTTTATCAGCAGCACATCCACTGAGGTGGACTTTCTAGGGTCAGTTAGGATTGTAGTTTTGTGGAAGTCCAGAGGAAGTCGACACTCATCCAGACCATCAAAGATGAACACAACCTGGAAGTCTTCAAAGCTGCAGATTCCTGCTTCTTTGGTTTCAGTAAAGAAGTGATGAACAAGTCCCACCAAGCTGAACTTTTCCTCTTTCAGCACATTCAGCTCTCTGAAAGTGAATGGAAATATGAACTGGATGTCCTGGTTGGCTTTGTCTTCAGCCCAGTCCAGGCTGTATTTCTGTGTTAAGACTGTTTTCCCAATGCCAGCCACTCCCTTTGTCAGCACTGTTCTGATTGGTTCATCTCTTCCAGGTGAGGCTTTAAAGATGTCTTCTTGTCTGATGGTTGTTTCTGGTCTGTCTGGTTTCCTGGATGCTGTTTCAATCTGTCTGACCTCATGTTCATCATTGACCTCTGCAGTCCCTCCCTCTGTGATGTAGAGCTCTGTGTAGATCTGATTCAGGAGGGTTGGGTTTCCTGCTTTAGCGATGCCCTCAAACACACACTGGAACTTCTTCTTCAGAGCAGATTTAAATTCATGCTGACACCACTGGAAGTTTGTAATATAAGTTCCTGAGTCACGCAGTATACACACACACACACACAAATAAAGGATTTATGAAGTGCACATATTATGCATGTATTTGAGACATTGTTTTAGCAGCGTAAATATTTAGAGAATAATTCTCACTTCTCAACAAACGCTCAGCGAACTTATCCTGCTTCAATCTCTTCAAGAAGTCCACTATAATCTTCACAAATGCTTCTCTGGTGTTCTTACTCTGTTCTTCATCCTCACCCCGTAATATATCCTCATCCTCACATTGACAATTAAAACATTGTAGGTCATCTGGACTCAGATCTGTCTGGATCTTCTTCAGCTCGTTCTTCACAAAAGTGATGATTCTGTCCTCCAGTATCTGCAACACAATATTTTGTGAATGACGGAAAAGCATCTTCATATAGGACATAGGACGAGGTATGTTTCTGGGAATCAATTTAAATACACACAATAAAGACAATCCTTTAATTAAATTCAATCCCTGGGTGTCTAAAAGAAGTTGGACAAGGTAAAATCCACATTTTTTTCAGAATATTTTCAACATTTCTGACTCTGACTGACTGACTCTTGGTGGCGCTGTCACTTGGTGTTCGCTCTCTCTATGGTAGAGTATCACTACCTGTTCCTGCTCAAACACAGTGGTGTTTTTGTGTAGCTTATTTGCTTAGCAATTTAATTAACAACTTTTAAATACATTCTTTTTTTATAGTATAATCTTCACATGCTTCATCCTAAGCACACTATCTGTGTACTCACTACCTAATTTATAGCCAGAGTATTCACTCACTGTGTCTCTAGTGTTAGCAGACACTAGCTTAGCTTAGCTCATAGCCGACTCGCTAGCGCTAGCACCATTGCTACTTCTCCTGTCCCTCCTGCACTTTCTTGCTCTTTGTGCCAGGTGTTTAGCTACTCTACGGCCTCCTTTAGTAGTAATGATACTTGTAACAAATGTAGCATATTTGCCGCTCTGGAGGCCAGGTTTACTGAATTAGAGACTCGGCTTCGCAACCTTCATTCACCCGTAGCTAGCCAGGCCCCTGTAGCTGGTGCAGCCCAAGATAGCGTAGGCCCCGCTAGCTGTTCCCCGGCAGACCCCAAGCAGCTGGGGAAAGAGGGCAGCTGGGTGACGGTGAGGAGGAAGCATAGTCTTAAACAGAAGGCCCAGGTACACCACCAACCTGTTCATGTGTCTAACCGTTTTTCCCCACTCGGCGACACAGCCGCCGGGGGTCAAACTCTAGCAATTGGTGATTCTGTTCTCAGACATGTGAAGCTAGAGACAACGGCAACCATAGTCAATTGTCTTCCAGGGGCCAGAGTAGGCGACATTGAGGGAAATTTAAAACTGCTGGCTAAGGGTAAACGTAAATTTAGTAAAATCGTAATTCACGTCGGCAGTAATGACACCTGGTTACGCCAATCGGAGGTCATACTAGGTGTGTAACTTTGCCAAAACAATGTCGGACTGTGTAGTTTTCTCTGGTCCCCTCCCCAATCAGACCAGGAGTGACATGTTTAGCCGCATGTTCTCCTTAAATTGCTGGCTGTCTGAGTGGTGTCCCAGAAACGATGTTGGCTTCATAGATAATTGGCAAACCTTCTGGAGGAAACCTGGTCTTGTTAGGAGAGACGGCATCCGTCCCACTTTGGATGGAGCAGCTCTCATTTCTAGAAATATGGACAAATTTATTAAACCCCCCAAAATATGGCTATCCAGAGTTGGGACCAGGAAGCAGAGTTGCAGTCTTACATGCCTCTCTGCAGCTTCTCTCTTCCTGCTAACACCCAAAAACCCATCTCCATAGAGACTATGTCAGCTCCCAAATAGACAAAAAACAAACTAAAAACCAGCAATAAACAACTTAAGAATAAAAATTCACAAAGAAAGAACAATACAGTATCCACATCTGAACCAAAGAGTAAAACAGTGAAATGTGGATTATTAAATATTAGGTCTCTCTCCCCCAAGTCTCTGTTAGTACATGACTTAATAATTGATCAACAAATCGATTTACTCTGCCTTACAGAAACCTGGTTGCAGCCGGATGATTATGTTAGTTTAAATGAATCAACACCCCCGAGTCATTCTAACTACCAGAAACCTCGAAGCACAGGCCGAGGGGGAGGTGTGGCAGCAATTTTTCACACCAGCCTATTAATCAACCAAAGACTAAGACAGACTTTCAATTCATTTGAAAGCTTGATGCTTAGCCTTGTCCACCCCAGCTGTAAAACTCAGAAACCAGTCTTACTTGTTATCATCTATCGTCCACCTGGGCCTTACACAGAGTTTCTGTCTGATTTCTCAGACTTTTTATCTGATTTAGTGGTCAGCTCAGATAAAATAATTATTGTGGGTGATTTTAACATCGATGTAGATGCTAAAAATGACAGCCTCAACATGGCATTTAATCTGTTATTAGACTCAATTGGTTTCTCTCAAAATGTAAAATAACCCACCCACCACTTTAATCACACTCTAGATCTTGTTTTAACATATGGCATAGAAACTGAACATTTAACAGTGTTTCCTGAAAAACCGTCTCCTGTCTGATCATTTCTTGATAACATTTACATTTACAATAATTGATTACACAGCGGTGAAGAGTAGACTTTATCAAAGTAGATGTCTTTCTGAAAGCACTGTAACTAAGTTTAAGAATATAATCCACCCACTGTTATCAGATTCAATGCCCTGTACCAACACAGTGCAGAGCAGCTATCTGAACGCTACTCCAACAGAGGTCAATTATCTTGTTAATAGTTTTACCTCACTACCTACGACTCTGGATACTGTAGCTCCTTTGAAAATTAAGGCCTCAAATTAGAAGTAAATGACTCCATGGTATAATTTTCAAACACGTACCCTAAAGCAGATGACTCGTAATCTGGAGAGGAAACGACGTGTAACAAATCTAGAAGATCATCGTTTAGCCTGAAGAAATAGTTTGCTGCTTTATAAGAAAGCCCTCCACAAAGCCAGAACATCTTACTATTCGTCACTGATTGAAGAAAATAAGAACAACCCCAGGTTTCTCTTCAGCACTGTAGCCAGGCTGACAAAAAGTCAGAGCTCTATTGAACCAACCATCCCTTTAACGTTAACTAGTAATGACTTCATGAACTTCTTCAGAAATAAAATTTTTATCATTTCTTATATAATTGATAATTATAAGGATTTCCTAAAAACTCCCTGAAAAGCCTTCAGATAATCCAAAATGCTGCAGCAAGAGTACTGACAGGGACTAGAAAGAGAGAACATATTTCTCCTGTTTTGGCTTCCCTTCATTGGCTTCCTGTTAAATCCAGAATTGAATTCAAAATCTTGCTCCTCACATACAAGGTCTTAAATAATCAGGCCCCATCATATCTTAATGACCTTGTAGTACCATATCACCCTATTAGAGCACTTCGCTCTCGCTCTGCAGGCCTACTTGTTGTTCCTAGAGTATTTAAAAGTAGAATGGGAGGCAGAGCCTTCAGTTTTCAGGCCCCTCTTCTGTGGAACCAGCTTCCCGTTTGGATTCGGGAGACAGACACTATCTCTACTTTTAAGATTAGGCTTCAAACTTTCCTTTTTGCTAAAGCATATAGTTAGGGCTGGACCAGGTGACCCTGAATCCTCCCTAAGTTATGCTGAAATAGATGTAGGCTGCCGGGGATTCCCATGATGCACTGAGTTTTTCCTTTCCAGTCACCTTTCTCGCTCACTATGTGTTAATAGACCTCTCTGCATTGAATCATATCTGTTATTAATCTCTGTCTCTCTTCCACAACATGTCATTATCCTG